>NC_140667.1:3250000-3625000 GCF_054131305.1 Coturnix japonica | reverse complement strand
TTACTTTTTCAATTGCAAGCATGGGTTCAAACCTCAGTACTGCCTGCAGCACTTGGAAGCAGACAATATCAGTCCTAGGTACTCCCCAGCCTGCTCTTCCAACAGCTTAGGAATCACCTATATGAATGGGAGAGGAAGCAAAAAGCACAGAGGAAAATTAACTTTCCCTGTGCAGTTCTTTACAGGTAGAGTAGTGATGGTGCTGGAACAGGCTGCCCAGAGATGCTGTGGATGCTCCATCCCTGAAGGTTTTCAAGACTAGTTTGGATGGGGCTTTGGGCAAGCTGGTCTAGCACCAGATATTGAGGTTGGTGGCCCTGCCTGTGGCAGGGGGCTGGGACTTGATGATCCTTGGGGTCCCTTCCAACCCAAGCCATTTGATGATCCCACAGCACAGAATCATTAATCATAGAGTCTGGAAGGCTGGAAAAGACTTCCAAAATCCCTCAAGTCAAACTCCAACCCACCCCAACCTTGCCCATTAACCATGTCCCTCAGTATCACAGCTCCACAACACCTTTAGGGTTAGTGACTCCACCACTGCCCTGAGCAGCCTATGTCAGCACCTGACCACTCCTTCTGAGAAGAAATTGTTCCTCATAGTCAACCTGAACCTTTATGCCACAGCCTAAGACTGTTACCTCCTACCATACCATATCTTAATATCCAACCATACAATAGCCTGTGGCAGAGCTGAAGTCCAACACGCACATTTCCAGCCCCAAAGGTAGGCAGCACATAAACAGGTTAAGTCCCCTTGGTAAGAGAACTTACTGGTATGTTGAGCTGGTCAACTAATACTTGCAGTAACTCTTATGGCAAGGGCTGAGATATTCTTTGTTCCATATTTGGGGTAGTAGTGACACAAAGTTCACGACATACAACAAAAATAGTTTTGCCTGCTGCTCTAAGATTTCCCCCACACCTTTAGCTTCAAGGACATACAGTTTCTCTGAAGCACCAGAGAGCTATTAAGTTATGGTGTTCAACTAATGGCCCTCTACTGCAGTGACAAAGATTAAGTGGAAACAACTTTTCCAGAGTCCAGTAAGGATGAACACACTGCATTAGTTCTCCACAGTTCTTATCCTCTTAGGTGAGGAGAAAATCTTTGTGTGTGTTCCTGACCCATTTGCATGTCTCCTTGATCTGCTGAGTTGGTGTGGTAACTTGCTAGACAATGGTCACCATTATGCAAGGCAACTTGCATTAACACTGCAGAACTGGTGTTGTGACAGGCACTAACCCAAAGCAAAGAGGGGGGAGGGAAAAAAATACAAACAAACATGGAAAAGCACAGAAAACATCAGCCATAAAGCAAGATTGGATATAAGTCTTCAGCTACCGTAGTTTATCTGTTAATTCTTTTCCTCCAGTTCAAGCCAATATTAGTGTATAATAATAATAATAACAAAATCAAGCATCAACAACCACAACAAAAACCCTACTAAACAGGCAGCCATAGAGAAGATTATAACATTGACCAAACAGAAGCTGATTTGTTAAGCATCTCACCCACTTGTCACGATTACATCAAAAAGCAGAACTGTGATCCATTAACAAATATATAAAAGCAGCCATGTCATGCATCCCTTTATTTGTAGTCAAGACAAGGCTCTTAAATGACGCATCTAGGGATCATTTATTAATCCTTGCCCAGTTTGTTTTCATGCTGTGTCAAGGAATCTACAAAGAAAATGGGTGTTTTGCTTTATCTCTGCAACTCTTTGTTTAGATGTTTGTTTGTTTTCAAAGCTTGCTTGTCTGATTAATAAGGCCAGCGTCATGCAGAATAAAAGAGGGATGTGCCCCATTAGGTTTCCTCACAGTTAAACATCTTCCTGGTCTAGTTCTATATTTTAGCATTATTTTTTTTTTAGCATTTTTTGAATTCTTGTTATTTCCATAGGGTCAATAGATCTCATTTGAACAAGCTCCAAAGCCACCCTTTGCTCGACATAAGCATACAAAGCAGGAATAATTCAAGTCAATGTGACTACACCAAAATAAAACAGTGGGACAGTCACGTCTGTAGGGTACCTCCAATGCTTGAATTTCTTCTAGATTATCATACCCCTTGGGCTTAATCACAACTTCATCAACATCACTGAAAACCTTCACTAATAAAATGCATGGGCCCTAAATTACAGGAACAACCTCAAACTACAAGAAACAACAGCTATCACTGACAGGAAGACATCAAAAATCAATGGCAGCACTGTTTGTATCTAGTAGTGAAGAAACTAATTGCCCAGTCTCAATACTTGCCTAAATTGTGACGTTCACATTTTTTTAGGCCTAAAGAAAATAAGACTCTGTATCAATATTGCTGTGGTGGCAAATAGAAGAATTCGGACACTTTTAGGTCTCAGCCTTCTGCCTTGTTACAGGCTGGATTATCCCTGTCTAGATGGTCTACAACAGTAGCAAAGAGCAGGTAAGAACACAATGAGAACACAAGAGCCCCAGCATCACCTCTCTCCTGTTTTAACTCCTGAAAAATCTCCAAACAAATGCATTTCTTTAACAATCACACTGTTGGGGAGCAGATGACATGGTTCCTTCAAAACAGGGATTGAAAGCACTGGCACTGCCATCAGCATGAAACAATGCAGTCCACAGATACACCACCATCTGCTAGAGACAAGATAATTCAAAAGAAATAGCCAAGAAACAGCAATAGCTGCAGTGGTTGTTGGCACAAGCTACTAGCTAGTAATTTAACACCGTAAAGCTATTAGCTTTTGAGATACATACATACATAAAGAACACACTGAAATTTCAGACTTGCATACCAAATCTGTCATCTTAACAATGATCCTGCAGAGGAAACCACATACATTTCTGTCCTTGATTCTGCATGCTATTCCGAACCAAATAGGAGTACTTAGGGATAATAAGAGTTTTTATTTAGGCCTAATTCTCAAGTAAAACACCAGGAATTTTCTGCTGCACTGCTTGTTTTAGGTAGATAAACAAGCTACGTATATTTTGATCATGGTTCATTAGAAGGTCCACATCTTTGTTTCAGTCTCATTTTTGTGAGTGAGCCAGCTGCCAAGGATAAAGCTAAGACCAGTGTCTCCCAGAGCTGAACTCACACACACTTAGAGCTACAGTCAAGAGATTACACAAATAATACATCTAAATTCACCAACACATGGTTTCCTGACATGAGTCTATAATCTGAATGAGCAAAATACCAAGAGGATGCTAGAGAAAGTCTATGTCAGGAAGGGCCTTTGGAGAGAAAGATGCACAACTTTCATCTTCACCTACTAGGAATTATTCCTGCTGCACTCCATCTGCTATTGCTTTTCTTAACCTCTCCTTCCCATCAAGCTGCAGGGAGATGTAGTAATAGGTCACATTTCTGAATCCGTCCTCACAGATACTTAGGAGATCTTCACTGCTGCATTTATCTTGGTTATTTGACAGGGAAGGAATGTGTGCGTTAGCATCTGAGACAGTAACTTGACACAGAAAGCATTTTCAAGTGCCCGTTTTCCAACCAAGGAAATCAGCTGCTGTTCATTCCTCATGCTCACACCCACTCCATCCTCCTCACTGAGCCGCACACCTCTCTGCACTGTTCTGCTTCCCGTTGCCTGGGATGCTTTCATGTTTGGCACACAGGATAACAGCAAGAGGTGCCTTCCTTTGGGAAGCATGACCATAGCCCTGCTTCTCAACCCAGCCTGGAACTCGCTTGGGTTCAAACTATCTGCAAGCTATTGTGCCTTATTTGAAAACGCAAGTCACTCAGGGTGGAGTTTATGGCTGACACAGACCAGATAAACTCCAGTCATTGCCTCACAATACTTGTTTTTTTCCTCTTTTTTTTTTTTTAAATTTAATCTTTAAAAGGACAGGCTGCTGGTTAACTGAGAGTCCCTGGTTTGATTGACAGTATCTGTCAGAGGCAATGAACTCCACTTGAACATTGCCTTTATGTTCCTGTGTAAAGTTGTTCAACTGTGACCCTTCCATCTGTTCCAGCTAATCTGAAAGTCATTTAGGCCCACTTCTCCATTCATCCTAAACACAGCACATTCTCCTGTTAACACACATATGCAAAGTTGTCGGGCTGTCAGCTACGTAAGGGCTTCTTTTCTCCTTTTTTTTTTCCCCTTCTGGATTTGAAACTCTCCCAACATCCACGTAAACATTCTCCTATAACAACTAAAGTAAAAATAATACTCAGAAATTACTTCAAATGGCGCTAATTAGCTTTTATGAGTGTGCCAGTAGGTTTCATCACAGCACTTCTGAAAAGATACAGAAAGATTCTTTAAGAGGAGGTCATCAAGTGGCTGACTTCAGTATTCCAATGTCCATGTTCAAACCTCTGTATTTTAAAGACTAGAAAAAAAGACTTAAGATCTTCACTAAAAAGTGCTTTTAGGATTTTAAAAGGCTATTACTCATAACTGGCTATGGAAGATTCGGAATCAACTTCCAACATCTAGGATTATCATACTCCTTCCAATATGCAACCAAAAAAGCAATCATAAGATGTTATGGAAATCTCTGAAGCTCTGAACAGTTTGATACTCTTAATGAATTTACCCTTTAAAATTCATCTTGCATAGATAAGAAACTATTCCACTAACAACATCAGCACTGTAAGCATTTATCTCTGTAACAACAAGTAAAGAAGCTGTTCTGCATGCACAAAGTTAACGCTGACAATTTAATTAACATTCAGCTCAGGTGAATAAATGTTCATTATATCGCTGCTCAAATGCTACTGCAGAACTAGACAGTACATCCTGCAAAACCCAAACAAGGCACATCTGAGGAAATAAGAAGTTTTCTACCCCCAAAAAATATTGTGGTGATGCAATAAACAAATAACATCAATATGAATGTCGTAATTCATTATCCATTTCTGATACACTCACATGTACCAAAATCACTGCGCAGAACAGAATCATGTTAGAAATAAAAATAAGGAATGCAAAATGGCATCTATTCTATATGATGACAGAGCGTGCCTAAAAATGCTTCATAGAATAAAACCAAAATATTGACTACAGGGAAAGAAAGGCGGGCTACTTATAATGCCAGATTTCTTGTGTGCCTAAAAGAGACCTCAGTTAAATGCTGTATATGCCCTTGCTGTTACTCAGATATTTATTATAGAGGATGTACACATTGGATAGAATTGGATAGAATCCTGACTTTTTAGCACAAAATGAATGATACTTGGAGCAAATCTTTGTTCTCATGGGTGATTTCTCAGACAGAAGTTATACAGAAGAACAGAACCAGGAAAAAAGATGCAAAAAAGCCCCAGATCTCCCTACCATTCAGCTCAGGCATAGAGAAATATGGAAAACAGACTTTCTTGCTATTCACATCTTGCCCACTCTGCTTGTCATGTGAGATTTCCAGAGCCTGAACAGCAGTAAACTGGTAAAGGCAACGGGATGACCTTCAGCACTGCTCTCTCTTTCTTCAAGCAGTGTCCCTGACTCCTCACCATCAGGTCAGTAAGCGTGGTGCTAATTGGGAAAAGCCACAGGCACGGGTCTGTCAGCACTAATTAAGCTGGGTTTTGAGCTCTGATGACACTTTCAGGCTTTTAACTCATCAGCTGGGAAACACTGTTGCTCCCATTTAAAGGGATATGGGGAAAAAAAAGCAAAATTAATTTGCCATAATGTAGAAACAGGACATGAATTTCCACAGAGAGATGTTGCCACAGAGAAGGAATTAAGTTTCATTAGAGATGGAAGAGAAGGTGGATTTTCAGGAATAAGGTAGCTATGCATAATTAAAAGACCCCTTGGGAGGATAAGGCCCTTTGTCTGACTTCCCAAAATCTCAGAAGAACCGTAGGAAATCCACAACAACTAAAGGTCAGAGAGAAGGAAGTCAGAGTAAAAGGAATATTTTAACTCCAAAAAGGCTGCAAAGAGCATCTGGCTTCTACAGCCAATCTCATGTTTGACTCTTTCCAGTATTAACACCAGATGCTCTTTTTCCAGCGAGCAACTCTGTGGGAATACGCAAGGAAAGCGCAGGTGCTTTGGGTGAGAAGGAAAAACTGATGGATTTTGAGAGCAGGGGAAGAAGTCCTAAAGGGCAAGAATCAGAAAAAAAAAAAAAAGCACAAAGATTCAAGCTGACAATAAATCTGGCCTATATCTGTATGTTATATTGCTACAGCAGCGCCCACCAGGGAGTCCATTATAGTTAGATACCCTCTTAATGTGCAAGGGAGAGCATATCATGGTCTAAGGAGAACAGCAGCACTGCTGTAGGCAGGCAATACAGGCAACAAAACATTTTCCACCTACAGCTAGACCTCTGACAGTGCTTTGGCAGAGATCTCTGAGGGAGGGTGTTGTCCTCAGGCTGTCTGCGATCATCTCCTGAGAACTCAAGTAATTAATAAGCTGGGCAGATATACTCCAGAAGTATATATATATATATATATAATAGTTTATATTATAGTTTATATTATATCAACAGAAGTTTAGTCTGAAAAAATTAAGTAAAATTTAGTAAAAGAAGAAACAAAATTGGCCAAGAAAAGACTCACCAATGCTGAACTTCACAGTCAAGATGGATGCTCACCAATGTTGATGCTTGCTGCAAAAACTCCACACGGGAGCAATCTCCAGAAAGAGATGCTGCCTCAGTGGTGGTCAGCCCTTAAATGGGATCTGGGAGAAGTGGAGTCAAGCTCCAGGTGAATTACATTCACCTGTGTTTCCACAGCCGACCTATCACTTGCCTCAGGTGGTTAATCAGAGGTTCAGACTGAGATTAATAGTTTCCCATACATTTTAAACTTACAATTTTTATTTATTTTAATTTCAAAATTCAGTATTTTTAGTACATTCACTGTTTTCACATTTTTCTCTTGGCTTCCAGGAAGACTTTCTTTTTTTAAATGAAATCTAATATTCCTGATATTCTTATGTAATGATGTGACTCCAGCAACTGTGGCTTTGACAAAACACATTACTTAAAATGACTCACCCAAAGTGAAGAGTTGATTACACTGTGTAATAATTGATAAGACCATTTGTCATGCTACTTTACTCCCATGGATTCTCACCCTTCTGGAAGGAGCAATAACAGCAGATACACACACAAGAATTCAGTAGAAGTTTCCCTCCCTCCTGAGAGTACCACTTTAAGCCAAATAGCACTTGTTCACCTCTAGGTATGGAAAACACAGTTCACTGAGGAGTTCAAATAGGTGAAGGGCAGAACTGCTAGAGTAGCAGATCTTAGGTTCTTAAATTGATCTGGAGTTCATAGCTAGATAGCAAGATAGGTAGAAAACCCAAATTCCAGTATAAGAGTGTTTAAATAGCTCCTCACCAGAGGTCCCTGCAGGTATTAAGTGGCCCTGTACCTTTCCATTTCTCTTCTCTTGCCAGACCCCTGCTTTCCAGGGCTTCCCCTGCAGACTCTGTTCTTTCATGCAGAATGAATAATTCATTTTCCTACTTATCCTCTGCCATTATCACACGTATCTCAGATTTCCAACAGCTCCAGTCAGAGACAGAGCAGATTCTTAATTTGTGTGAAGTGCTTCTGCCCCACAAGCAGGTCACAGTCACCTGAAGGCTCTTTCCTATGACCATAGAACTCCATTTTGTTAGTCACTGCCTCCATTCATTACCTTATACTCCACTCATTACATGGCCCACTATCCAAAAATCACAGTTTGCAACGGAATATCTCTTAGATGAGCAAGACACTTCCTTTATAGAAACTTAATTAGCACTACAAAACTGCTTTGGGAAACATGCTTGCCCAGGAACAGAAGCAGGTGCAAGTAGCATAACCAAGTCACATGTAGTTTACATCTGCTGAGTACCTGATGTGCAAAAGTCAGTTTTAGCTATTTCTGCTTTATTTTCCCCCTTAGCAGAACAGGATGAGGCATTACAGCCTTTGCATAAACTACTGCCCAGTGCAAAAGCCTTTAAGTAAAAGGGAAATCAAACCATTCAGAAGAAAAATAACAAATGTTGTTTATAGCTTTAATTTTCAGATCATATGTGCACACTCAGAAGTAACATGTTACTATACTGACATGTGCCTTTATAGTGACAGCAGGAACAAGTCACACAGCTCTGGAATTTGCTCAGTGGTTCTGATCTAATCTTCATCACTTATAAGTCGCAAAAAGAATCCATAAAGCCTACCTAAAATAACACTGGCTGTCTAACTGGGTATCAGTTACAGCACCTACTCAAACAAACAAATAGCAACCCAAGAATCTAACTTTTAAAGCTCAATTTCTCCTATTTTCATAGGGTTGTGCAGCTCAACACAGTAATGTCAAGGACTCCTTTTCCAGGCAGACATAAGTTCTGTGTGGCATGCAGAGCAGACATGTGCTAGGGTGGGAAATATTGAACTTCATTCAAAAGGCAACTTCGTGAGACCTAAAGATCTTTTGCAGTGAGGTAATAGCTTATAGTGTATCGCAAGGAGATATGAGAAAGGGCAGATTTTTCTTATCTTTTGTTATTGGAGTTGACCCTCAGGGTCCTTAGACCTCGGTGAGAGCTTAAGCAAGCTTAGATCAAGGAAGGATTTTGAAATTGAATTTATTCAGATTAGCAAAACCTTCCATGAGAGGATTTACTCTCAACAAGCTGTTGCCAACTCAGAGCTTAGAAAGCCCAGCACATTTTGCTGACTTACAATCAACTTTTTTTTTCCCCTTTAAAAAAAAAAATAAAGCTGGCATCATTAGTATGACTGCAATCAGCATTCACACAGTATCAAAGATTCTCTGCCAAATATTTATAGACGCTGTCCTCAGCTGCCCAGTTCATTTTCATTCAGAGAATATTTCAGAGTCTTAGAGAAAGAGAAGAAAAACTGTGAGTAATGAATACTGCAAATAAAGGGTGCAAGTGCAAGAAGACTCGAAACAAGACAAGAAACAGTGCTGCGGTGAGTGAGAAGTGTGCTCCCAATGCGAATGCCACCTCTCAGCAAAGACATTTAATAATAAAAAGCTGATCTAGACCTCAAAAAAAAAAGATATACTGTGACATTTCAGATGTGTATTTAGAGTGTTTATGTCTCTGAAAGAGTCAGATGCACATTGTCATCAGTGCCCCGATGGGGGCAGGATTGAGGCCAACTGGCTCAGCCACCATTTCTTGGCTGACTTCTGTGAACACCCCAATGGTCACAGAAAACCCTGAAGGGTTTTGAGGACAGGAGAAGAGTGTCTCTGCCTTCCAGCCCTGCAGACTGGAGGGAGACTGGAGCACACCTAGCACAAGCAGCCAGCCCCATAGGGTCCCACCATGGCTCACACATGCAGCCTACACACTTGTGCTTTACAAATCTAGCCAAGGAATGGGAACCCAATCACACCTGGAGCCTTGGGGCTGCAGACACAGAACACAGCTCTCCATGTCCAGAGCCTATTTTGGCATCTTCAGCAATTCCTAAGCTGTAACTGCATGACTTGCCCAGGTTCTGTACAAACAGGGCTAAGCAATAAGTATTGGTTTTTAATTGAAGAATAAGAACCAGAGCAGTACTAAATCATTCACTCCTAATGCATAGCTCCAGTCGCATAGTTTTAAATAGTTTCAGTTCAGAAAATGACATCCATTACGTTTCCCTCTTGCAGGAGTAAAAAAGAGAACAGGCAGTTCTCATGAAAGATCTTGAATCTGTTTCATGGGAGAGAAGTATTTAACAACAAATGTCAATCTAGAAACAAAGCTCAAAACAGCCATTTTCAGAACTGCAATTTAATTTAGCAAAGCATTTCCTTCTCCTCAACCTTTGGTTTTTCTCCAATATTGGTTTGAATTAACAAATTAATTATCAGGTTTTCTAAAGATATGATCATTGCTTTTTTTTAAAATGGAAGACATGAAGAGAAAATAATACATAAGTCTTAGGAGATAGATCTTCTGTACAACCATCATATAACCATCCCGATAAAGACATCCACAGACTAGAAGGATTAATAAGATCTCAGCCTCTGCACCCTTAGCACTTGTGCTGCAAAAGAACTTTCCTCCTGAATGAAAAGAATGTGCAGGTACAGTAAAAAGGCATATATGTTTTGTCTCCATTAAACTGTATTTTAACAACATGAAGAAAACTGATTAATTCCAACAAACAAATGGCTGTGTTTTTTCCTCCAAGGAGCCTATGTATTATGCCATTTTTGAAAGAAAATATCTCCTCTTGTGCATAACGTGCGCCATATCTACTCAACATACACAGGATTCCACTTTGCTCTCTTTCAAAGCATGCATGTGCATACATTATCACAGCCAGGTTCTGTAGCTATTGCAAATTCTGATTTTATATCCCTGCTTAGCTGCAAGTCCATTGTAGGTGGCATTAGGCCCATTTCTTCTCAGAAAGATTACTGTTGTATGTATACTATTTTAAATGGTCTTTCCGTGACCTTGGTCTGTATACCCTGAAACAAGTGAAGAAGGTTTTTGTTTTTTTCCCCCCCCTCCTGATGGGCGTAGTAGAAGTGGGTGGAAAAAAAACCTCATCATTACACATGCGGTGCACCAAGGCACACAGACTTCCTTGTGACCGTATTTAAAGAAGCGGGCACAAAGAAATAGTCATTGCAGCTACAATAGGGGAAATCTAGTATGCATTTCCAAGGAATCACATTTTGGGGAGAATTACAGAATAATTACACATATGCTTAGATCACGAGCATTCAATGAAGCGGACAATATTTTGAGGATTTAAGATGTTGGTGTTGTGGTCGTCTCTAAGAAACCAGGATAATTCAGACATTCAAATGCAAAAATGCACCATTTGGAGAGTGTAATGCGGTCTGTTCTGGTCAGTGTTACAAATTCGGAAAGGATTCCCTGGCTGCAGCCTTTAGCCACTTAATACTTAAATCTGTTTCCAAATGTAAAGCATACAACAAAAGTGTTTTGCATTAATGAAATGTATCCTAACACTAGCGCAGTGACACATTTCATTAACGGGCCACATTACTGATGTAAAATATAATTACAACAGATATGCCCGTCTTAGAGCTTGATAAGACCCACAGATGAAATATTGTTTAACTAATTACACAGTAAACCCCCATCCTGTCACTTTCTAGCCACAGGCTGAGCTAATTTCATGCCAACATACGCAATCAAATGCCTCAGCCTTACAGCTATGGTTACAGATGGCTCAGTCAGGTTGACTTGATTTCTGCTGGTACAACAAGCACATCGGGCTGCTATAATTGTCAGTTGCTAATGAACTGTTAGGAAGCACAAGCAGATGAGTAAAAATATGTTTTGTTTTTCCCCCCCAAAGCTGGCAGCATAACTCATTGCCATTCATGCTGGCTACACTTGTTAGCACACATAGATTCTGCTATAGTGAAATATAGAGAACTTCACATCATTTCAGTATCTCAGAGGCTAACCCAGTTGCCTTGGTGGCGAGTGCAGTGTACATCTCAGGATAGGTGGAATACTGAGATACTACTTAAGAGTGCAGCAGAGATACTTTACAGTCATCAGTGAGAGAACAAATATATTATTATAGCAACAAGAATGTACTACAGCCTTCACAAATAAATATGCTTAAAAACTCTTACTCAGATGAGCTTGCTGCAGAAGTTACTGCTGTGATGGGAACCTGCTTCTAAAATTATAGAGTCTGAGAGACTTCATATAGTTGTTGATTAGAAAATTGGTTCTGGAAAGTTAGAGTTCATTTATGTCAAGGACAGCTTCAGCCAGAGCACAGCACACTCAGTACTGGAAAGCAAAGGGACAGTCTTCCATAGCAAACACCACACTCAGCCATTGCTGTATTGGAGCCAGCCATAAGGTGGCTCAGTGTTTGAAGGCTGAATTACCACAGAGGTACTTTTCATAAACAAAAATTCATTCATGCTTCCCAAAAAGGGCCGAGGCAATTCTGCCATAGGGAGAGAAAGGGCTGCCCAAGCCACTTTGTAGCAATAAGCCATCTTCACTGCAGCTTTGATGTGCTGGACTTTCATGAAGTACAAGGATAATACACAAAATGAAAGGAGAAGGAAACAAAGGCAACAAAGAGGAAACTGATAACCAGCAAGTGTCTCTAATTTATGCAACAGAACATGGAATTGTCAACATGGAAATTGCATTCTAAATCCATTTCTTATTTCAAGTTGTGGTAAATAAGTCAGGAACAGTTATAACCAGGGTGGAAATTCAGCAGTATGTGAACCACCGTCTTCATGGAAGTTGCAAAAATCAATTCACATAAAATAAGAGCACACAAGAGCAGTTTGGTCTTGTGGGGTGCACACAGCCCATGGCAGTGGTTGGGAGGGCTTTAAGGTCCATTCTAACCCAAGCCAATCTATTGTTTTATGATCATAACCTAGTTTCATGTTATTTAGTTTCTATAGCTTGCTAACAACGCCAGTGGGCACGTGTTACCCACAGCACTCAGTGCCAACACCTCTGCCCCGTTGTACAACAACACAATCCATTCTCAAGGGCCACCAGCACTACTTAAACAAGCACTGAGAATAATTCACATGTACATTAATCTAGTAGATAACAAAAGCATAATGTTTATCTGGCTATACAGGAAACATTTACAAAGCATTTACAGTGTTCCCACTTGTTGATCTTAAACATCTTCCTTTTCACCCATTAGGTCCTATGGAAAACGGTAATATAAGAAAAAGCACAGGACAAATGTAAAACTGGCTACAATACACTAAATGGAAATGGTCAGGTTTTAAGAAATAATAAGCCTTGGAAAGCAAAATATAGAAAGAGCTACTGATGCAGGTACAGCCATCTGTCAGAGTTTACTCTTCCTAGCATGCCTGATGTTATTTGGTGACATTACTATTAGTAAAGCACAAGAGTAGCTGTCTTGTCTAGGCAGCTTATGTTTTCCATTAACATTCTCGCAGTGTGCTGAAATAATACTGACAGAGAGGAAACAGCATATGAATCAAGGCCTGGCTGTCAGACTATAGAAATGAATATGGGACCCTGATATAATTTTATTTTCATGGGGAGTGAAACTACTATGTAATTTGGTAGCTCAAGTTCTCCCTTAGGACACATCTGTTAGCTCCTGTGATGCTTCTGCTGATTCCAGCTCCATGCTTTAGGAACTGTTGACTTGGGTGAAGTTACTTGATGGTGTACACTAGCAGAGTTGGACTCTGCCAGCTCCTTTTGTTCCAGTCTCGACTGAAGGTGATCCATGGGAAGAAATACGCATCTGCCCACCAGCAAATAAAGCAGCAGCCTATCTCTTGTACTTACTGGGCCAATAAAAACACAGCCAGATGCCATTTCTTCCTCCCCTGCTCAGAGAATTGTATCCTTTTAACAAATAGCTACAAGAATTTCATAGTTAACCTTGCACACAGAAAATAAAACTCCAGATCACAATGCTTAATGTTGTCATGTATTTGTTGCTTGGCCTGTTGGGTTGATGGGATAGCACAAATGGGAACTGCAGTGTAGAAGCTACAGCATCAATTGGAAGCTGAAAACAACGACTGCATCCATGGATTCCCCAGCCTAAGCCTTTTCATATTACATTAACTGTTGTTTCTCATAGCTGAAATAGGTATCAGGCATGAAAAAGGTAGTTCAAGCTTCTGGTTACAGCAAGTCACAAGTCTTCTGCTCAGAAACACCCTGCTCCTTATTCTTGTTTCAGGTCATGGCCACATCTGCCTAGTCAGCATTCCCAAGTTAAGGGCAGCCTATTCATCCAAACCTCCCAGCTTGCTCGTTAGCATTAACTGAACAGATAGCAAAAGTAAAGTACTGGGAAAGAAAAAAAACAACTACTAACCTAGAAACATTTTAAGTCATACCTCTACCTAGTACTGTGTTCATTCAAAATGGTAGATGAGCCCTGAAAATATTTACCTACTTTCTCAAATAAACAAAGCATTATATTAAATATATATCATTCCATTAATTCCCTGAAACCTAATAAAACTGCCCTTCAGATGCAGAGTGGGATACAGTTCAAACAGAAGAAACATTTATGATTTCTGGTTTCTTGTAAACCTTCAACTAATAAACAAACAATGCAAGAAAATCTTGCTGTTGAACAAAGGGTAGTGCAGTGGTCTGTAATTTGGCTGGCTTTTCACGCTTTCCCTGTTCTCCCAGTGAAAACTTAAGCCATGAAATTTCTTTTTTGTTAACGCAAAGACATGGTAATGTCAAGCATTCATGACCATAAGCATGGAAAATTGATGAAATTACAGTGTGTTCAGGAAAATAATACGGCGATGAGAGAAAGAATCTTTGCTTGTATCTGCGTCCTGGTGGCAGCTTTTTGAACAGGTGAACAATTTTTCCTCCCTCTGTGCAAAACATCTTTGCATGAATACATCAAACAGACGCCTATGGAGAAAGGTCAAAGGGAAACAGGCGCACAAATAATTAAGATATGAAGAGACCCCGTATTATGTTTATTAACGCTTTCCACTTCTTGTTTGGTTGAGATTCACCTTTAAAGGTTGACACAAGTCAGCCTATGCTTAGCGCTACAAATATGGAAGACAAGCTGTCTCTTCCTTCCTTTCTAAATCCAGTGGTAATGCCCCAGACATGCATACACAGTTTATAGGTGAGTCTTGGAGTTGTAAGCATTTGAGGAAGAGCTGGCCCTATTCAAAGCAATCATCTATTCTACGATTCTATGAAAGCTGCATTGAAGGTTCTTATAGAACCCATACCATGCACAGCTCAGTACTGACAAAAACTATATCCATAGCATCAATAAATAAACACTCAAACAGGGGCTGTACTCAAGGGAGTCGCACTGCATTTCAGGGTCTCTCCCTTTTAGAGATCCCCAGGGCCTCTCAGGGGCCTCCTGGGTGGCTCAACCCAAGATCCCCAAAGCCCAATCACTCCTGAAAGGTCCCAGCTGTTATCTGAAGAACCTGAACACTGATGGAAATACAAAAGCAATCAGATACTAAGTTTCCAATCTGTGTTCTAAAACAGATTTATGACCAGAAATGCTTCTAGCCATTGCTTTGAAAACTCAATAATAAATTATAGTTGCTTACACCTAATTTTTCACTTATGTGTATTTTAAGCTTCCATGTCTTGTAGATGTCTCTCTTTTTTCCAAGCACTCGATATACTGCTACCTTCTATGCATTCCACCCATGCCTTAGTTCGGGATGGAGAAGCACAGTAAGGGAGATCTCTCCCAGACCCTAGAGAGGTGATGAAAACACAGATGCAAACCTGCCACTGCTTGGCTTGTCTGGGGGACTTGAAAGCAAGGCTTCCTGTCACCAGAGCTGAAGACCATATTCACCGATGTGAAAGTAAACGCACATTTACAGGCTTTCCTATGGGTTTAGCTCCTGGTGGCTGACACAAACCCAGAGCTCAGCTTCGTTTCAGTGCAGCCCTTCTTTTGTTGCAAGCATGCTTCTTGTTCAGCCTGTAGGCACAGGGCCCAGACAGAAGCTCCCCACTCATTTGTCTCCTCTCTGGGGATCAGCCACCCAACTCAGGTGCACCCAGAGGTTTTCCTGATAGATTCCTCAACTTCCTTAGCCAGGCAAAGATGCACAGAGGGCTCCAGCAGCCATCACCATGCTGCTCTTCCTAAAACTCTAAGAGTCCTTGCTCACATTTTAGTCACTATGAGGTAAAGATCACTTCCTAATGCTCTTCTCTACAGGACTGAGGACAAGGACTGTTTAGAAAAAGCTGAAAATCACACACATTAGATGGCTACAGAAGCAGACATACACTATCTCCCAAGACCTATCATAAGGTCATGAAGAGCAACACCACTCCAGGACCCAATGCCTCATATAACCTACATAAGATGATATTGCAAATAATTATATTCAAAAACATATTTATCTTTGCAAAAAGTAAAAGCAAGACATTGTCATGTAATGCAGGAAGGAGCACCTGCCTTCAGGTAACCCCACAGAATGCCAAGCAAACATCAGCTAGAAAGAAGCCCTCTTCTGATGCCCCATCATACGAACCAGACACAAACCGATGTGCAAAAACACTGCAGGAATCACTAGTTCTATTTTCCCAGCCCTAACTCCCGCTTACCATTGCTCTCACAGTGTGCTCGAGAGCATGTTGCCCTCTGGCGGCTGCTTGACTGAAAAAGCAGGAGTTTGCAATGAGAATTACTTTTCCAAGTTTCAGACCAGAGTTTAATCCTAAAGACTGATTTGTTACATGCCCATAAGCGCACATGCAGTGCTGTCATACCTGCATATAGAGCACAACACGCATGCATTTATACTCCTGATTACATTTCTCACTGTACTCACACTGTTCAGAATCATGCACTAAGTCTCTGCTCCATGTGACACAGATATCAGGTATGCAGCTGTATTAATTTATCCCCATGCAAAGCTAGTGCATGACAAGGTCAACCTTCATGTAGCTGCTGAAGCATCGTCATAACTTCTACTCATTAAACCTTTAGGCAGACATACTTTAGATTCTGATTCCACCCCAACTTAAAAACTTAAGCAGTACGGGAACCTTACTGGAAGGTTTTCCATTTCTAAATCCCCTTTTGGCATTTCTCTGTAAAACTCCTCATTTCTCAGCATTTTGCATCCTGCAAAATGCACAGGAAGATGCACAGCAGGCACCTAGAGACAAATCTGGATGAGGCAGGTCTCTGTTAGGAAGGAAGAGGAATTAGAGATAGGAAGTGTCCTCCCAGGTTTGATTCAACAGCAGTGTACAAATTCCTGTGCAGGAAATGAATCACACTAATTGCTGCCAATTAGCCACAACATAATCAAGTGTTCAAGAACACAAGTGTGTGGCTTCATCCAAATTCACTGGGAGATCAAAGAGAACTTGTCATAACTGTTCCCTGGAAGACAAGCTTTCCTTTTTCATTCTGTGCTGTTATTCTTAAAGCCAGTGGATGTTTCTCCTTGTAGGTGACTCAAGAACTGAATTAAGACCACCACAAATGACAAGGTAACTTGGTTGGCAGAGGACCAAGTTATAGAACCAGCAGCAAGAAAGCAAACATGAACCTTGGTGCAGAGTACTTGGTTGAGCTCTTGTGGGTTCAAGATGACCACCCTCCCACAATAAGTTGTGCATAGTAGATGTATGATATTCTGTTCTTAAGTGTGAGAAGTGCGAGCATGTGGATGTCCTTAATATTACATAGCATCAGCATCATCACAGTAGAATTATTTTCTCCACCCCTGTCAAAATGTATGAAATTTGATATAATAATCTGAAGCAGTCACTGGTAGAAGATCCCAGGAGAGTCCATAAAAAAACAGGGGCCAGTTGCTAAACAATGCATATTATTGACAGGGTTTCATTCCAGGAGCCAAATCCTCCCCACGAGAGGAAGCATTCCTTTCTTACACAGTCTGGCACAAGTCCTCATGCTTAAAGCTGCTGCAAAACTTGGCAGGTTTTGGATATTCCCAAGCCTCAAGATCCACCTTGCACCTTTTTGGCCCTCTAGATGTTGCTCTTTCTAAGTAAGGCCCTCTGTAGCCCACAGGGCCCTGTAACACTTGCTTTAAGTTTCATTTAAAGTTGTCCACAAGAAAAAACAAACAAAACCAATTTAAAAAGCTACATGAACCACCCCCAGAACACAGCATTCGCTCCCAGCAACTCCACAACACTTCAGCTTAGCTACAGCAAAAACAATTTGTCACAGCAACAGCTGAAACAAGATGTGTCAGCAAGATGAATGTCTTGTTCACCCATACTGCAATGCTGACCAGAGCTGCGGGGAAGAAGATCAGTCTGCTTCCAGCATGTGTTAGGCAAGAAGTAATACATGCAACTCAACTTCACAAGGGATGGATACATGTCTGTAACTCATCAGGTTCTATAGAACAAGCCCCAACTAAAACACCTGACACCAAACAAGTCTATTGGTATTCAAGAACATTAAGTAACATTTAGGCAGACGTTGTCCAAACAAAAACCTCCATTAAAAACTTGAAGATGATCTGGACTCTTCAAAGGGCTCACAACGAATATGTTTTGCAGTACCATGTTTATTTTCTTGCAGTTTATTACCTGCTTTAATCATTAGGATATACAAATCGATCAAGTTTGATATGATCAAGATCCCATATGATCCACCATGAGGAGCAGGGACACGTTCCCTGCTTTATCATCACCAACCTTGGCTTTGCAGTGCAGGACAGAGCTGTAGTTTGCTTGAGGCAGCCGAAGGAACACTGCCTGCTCTGGCTACATTTGTTAGTAGTGTTCAATTAACCTTTCTCATCCTCTGTCACATAACTCATGTAGTCTTATCCTCTCCTTCACTGACCCCTTTTTCCTTTTTAAAATCTCCAGTGCTCCAAATAGGAAAATAAAAGAAAAAAGTAAATTAATGCAGTCTTGTTGCTCATGTTCTATGCAGAATCCTAAGCCTAATCAACCTACCTGCCCCGTTTATCTACTCCAAATCCTGTATTACAAAGCTTGAATCCCATTTTCTCCTCCCAGCACTAGTGTGTTTCAAAACTAATATTAGTTCCCCCCAAAACATAGGCGCTACTGATTTATTCTAGCTCCTCAAATCTCACCATGCATGTCACATACAGGAAACCAGATAACATTGTATGACTTGCAGTGACAGCACACAGATGCAGATCTGCTCACTCCCCACCTTCTTAAACGTGAGAGGTAACTTAAACAAGGTTTGTGCACAATCTTTGTGTGTTCCCGCTTGCCTGGTGAGCTTTGCCAGCTGCATTCATGCAGTAACTCTTCCCTGTAAGTATCAGAGGACAGAGCAGCAGCGGGCTGCCCAGATTATCCCTGATCTGGAGGAAGGATGTCAGAATTAAAGACCATTTGCTTTAATTATTAGTTACTACAATTAGTCAAAGCCCAAAAGATTTTTAAAGCCAGGAAACTGACTTTGAGCTTTAGGTGTACTCAGGCTCTAAGCTTCCCAACATTCCTCCTCAGAGATGTAATTGGTTTTGAGGTATAATTGGTTTCATCATATATATGACATTAGAAACTATCCTCTGTGTCTTTAACTCAAAAAAATTAAAAGTCCCAACTTCTTGCCCTTTCTGATAGAAATCACTCCATTTTGACCACCTGATGGGCCCTTGGGGTTAATTAGAAAATCCCCATCAAGAGCTCAGAGGCCAATATCAGCTGTCAAAACCCCACATTCCCCTCTTTCACCTCTTTCAAGTGCAAAACAACCTGTGTCTGAAGATGTGCCAGAGAATAAAAGGGCACACCACAACCACTGTGGGCTCTGACTTAGACCTATTCATGGCCTCCCTACTATGAATACAGCAAAATCTCAAATGAAAGTTTTAATCTCCCCACTGCATTCAAGCCAAAGAGAAAAGGGCTTCCCTTTTAACAATTTCCCCCCTTAAATCTTTTGTGTTGCTATGCTCCTGGAAAAGCTGAGATTTTGCTCAGACCCAGCAAGGGCTTTTTGCCATAGAAAGCTCTGCACCTCAACCCTTTGTGCTGATACAAGAGTAAAGGTCCACTCAGACCAGAAGTAACTAATGCAAAAGGGCTTCGGAAGGTCTAAATACAAACTGAACAAGATCAGAGTTAAAATGCAGATATCTGATCCCAGCTCCCTACTCCCCTTCCCAAAGGTGTGCAAGCAACACTAAGATGAGCGATGCAAAACAAACACCCAAAAAGGACCAGATGCAACAATGCTGGAAGCCGAAGCCAGAAAAACCCACTGCATGCATCCTCTGCAGAGAGAAAGAAATAAGAAACCTTTCATGCATACAGGTGCTCACACACAAGTGTGATTGGGAACCACTGGAGCATTGCTATTCTGGTTATCACTGCCTGTTCCCCCTCTATCCAAGCAAAAGTTGTCCACTCAAACATTGCTAGCAATTGAATTCCACAGTCAGCTTTATGACTGAGGTAATGCAAGCACAGCCTTTGCTATTTAAGTAATTGTAATCAGTAATGTGCTGACATAACACTGCAGATAAGTACAGAAAGGCCAGAGAAACTGAGCACATAAAAATATACATTTCACATCCCTGCTTTTTTGTTTCAGTTGCTTTCTTTCCTGGCTCTCTCACTAGCAAACACAGCTTTTACCACCTTGTACAGTTGGAATAAAACAAGTGTATAGTTGTAATTACAGAGTAAATAGCCAGAGGTTATCTAAGAGAAGACTCACCAGTGCTGAGGCCTTCAGTCAAGATGGATGCTCACCAATGTTGAAGCTCACCACAAAAACTCCACACAGGAGCAGCCTCCAGAAAGAGATGCTGCCTTAATGGTGGTCAGCCCTTAAATGGGATCTAGGAGAGCTGGAGCCAAGCTCCATCCCTTCCAGGAGCACAACTGAATTACCTTCACCTGTGCTCCCACAGCTGACTCATCACTTGCCTCAGATGGTTAATCAGAGGTTCAGGCTGTGCTCAATAGTTTCCCTTACACACCTCTTGCCTGGAACAAAACTTCCAAGTGCCTCAAATCTCCACTAGTACAACCCCACGGCACACTCAAGCCCAGCCCTTCTCACCTAAACGAAGGCAACAGGGATTTATGACTCAGTGTTTCCCTGAGACTCCCCTTCAATGTAAGGAAACTCCCTATCAGAGTAGAAAAACCACCTACCTTAGGAAGGAAAAAGAAAGTCATACTTAATTAAGACACTTGTGCTTTTTCACTGATACAAGAGGGCAACCCAGTGCTTGAAAACAGCACCTTCTGGTCACCACCTGCCCAGGAACTACTGCAAACAGGGGGTGAGTAGTCAGAGAGGTCTGCAGTTTGGGGATCACCCCACTGCTGATTGACCAGCAGCTTACATCTGTCCCAGAGATGTTTTCACCGAGCAGACAAAGTTCAGAATGCTCTAGTGGAGCCTTAATGACCCTTCAACCTGAAGATTTGTGCTACACTGGCCAGAATCAAATTCAAAAGCAGCAGTAGGGCCTGCTTTGCCTTAAACAATATGGAGAACTAAATATATATGTATACATATATATATAAGAAAAACAGGGGAAAAAAAGGAAACACCACCCCCTCACAGCTTCACCTATCTTTGTGTTTCCACAGTTTTCAGTTGTTTCATCATTGTCACATTAATATATATTATGTGTACATCAGATATTTCCTCCTACCACAGAGCTACAATGCAACAGGAAAATTTAAGGCAAGTATCTATCACACCATATTTCCATTCCACTGGGGTGGGTAAGACTATATGCTTGTGTATAGCTGGAATAATACAAGTGTATAGTTGTAATTACAGAATAAACAGATATCCAAAGAGCATCTAGGAAAAGACTCGACTCACCAGTGCTGAGGTCTTCAGTCAAGGTGGATGTTCATCAATGTTGAGGCACACCACAAAGACTCCACACAGAAGCAATATCTAGAAAGAGATGCTACCTTAGCAGTGGTCAGTCCTTAAATGGGATCTAGGAGAGGTGGAGTCAAGCTCCACCACTTATGGGAGCACACAACTGAATTACCTTCATCTGTGCTCCCACAGCTGACTCATCACCTGCTTCAGATGGTTAATCAGAGGTTCAGACTGTGATCAGCAGTTCCCCATTCAGCTTTGTACATAGTCACTGTCAAATCATTACATTACACTGTCAAATCACAGTCATTGTTCTTACGTTCAGTGTGCTAGCAGAGTATTTCATCTTTCCTTTGGTTTGAATAATATTTGCCCTGCTCACAAAGAAGCAAAATTGCATTTGCCACGTCCTTGGTGATTCTGGGTAAATTATCCACAGGTGGTCTGTCAAATACCAACAATTTAGGCAACACTTAAATGCTGGCTGTGTTGGCAGTTCAGAAATGAGAGATGAAAACAAAGAGTGAGCCTGCTGATCTGGTGGGTTATCTGCCGCTTTGCAAAGTACTTCACGTCTCCCTGTGAACATTGCTGAGCAAGCCCATGTCTGTGCTTAGGAATGGCTTAATTTATATGCCCTCAGATTGAGGTCATATCAATATTGTGCATAATCTCCACCAGCTTTACAGATGTTTTAACCTGAGAACGTTCAAGCTCATTGAGAGCTATTCATCGTTGGCAGATTGATATAGGAACTGACAATTCACTGCCATCCAAGTGTATCTGAGAAGACAAAGCTCACATAAATATTGTTGAGCATATCCCATTGTTGCTTCTTTATTTGTGCCGTTCAGCTTTCCACAGCTCTGTGCAGAAGATCACTTCCTCTCTATGGCATATATCTGATAGCAAACAAAAAGCTGCTCACTTCCTTTTTACCAGTAGTGAACTGTACTAGAAACGTTAAACACAGGTTTGTCCACCCCAATCAACAAACAACGTGAAATGTAAGAGTACAGCGGGACAAGAGTTAACCACAAAGATACAGCAGCGTTGCTGCTTTATGACCGTGGCTTAGATCAATTCATTTTGTGATTTCAGACACTGATCCTACAGCAGTGAACTCACAGACACTGTAGCAGGTTGATTCTGTTTTGTTTACATAAATAAGGTGTTCTGATCACCATATTTCCTTCTTCAGCAGCAGTTTATCAGGATCTTTTGCCTAACTCCCAGCTTGGAAAGAGACAGCTTTCAACCAAGGAGCAGTGCATCCTTCCCAGATCGTTCTAAAAAGGCTGAAGGCATCATAGGAATGAAACATAACCAAGGGCACAGAAGGCAAGTGAAAGTCGTAATTACACTTGAAGTATGCTGTTGGTGAGCTACACTTAGGGCAAAAAGGTGAAACATGATTGAAAACAGCCAACACAGCTTGCTATGCTAGTCCAAAAGGTCTTATTTTTGTTCTCTCAGGTGTTATTTCTTCGTTAGGTATGAGGAGAATCAACCAACCAGAGCACAACAACTCACAGCCTGCACGTATTCATTGTGGGGCCTGAGTTGGTTCATCAAGCACCAGGCACTCACGCCATGCACCAACATCACAGTGATGTCTTCTCTGCTGCTGTTGAGTTGCATGCAGTCACCACAGTCTGGCCCTCATTCCCCCTATATTTACACTCCAATTACACATACAAGCCAAGTGCACTGGGTTTTCTCAGTTCCTCATCCCACCCCATTGCTTCCCAGCAGTTCCATATTTACACCATGAACACACTGTATCTTTTCCTTTTGGCTTCACGTTTACAGAACAGAAAAACACCCAAACAAGTTCACATATGCTATTCTCCTAAACAGTGAAAGCAACAGCAACACCGTTTACATCCAGCACAAGAATAAACATGCAAACATGCCTCAGAACACGACTTTCTTTGGGACAGTGTCAGACCTCCGTGTGAACAACCCCAGCGTCAGGGTCTGGAAAGAGCAGCTTCTGGAGCCCTATAGAGGTGCTTTTGCTTCCCTGACTTCTCACACACTATTCTTTCCAATGAATTTAAGGCTTTTCTTGCCCAAATCCCCGCAAAAGGAACCATGCTGCAGTTTTTTTCTACTATTATGCAAATAGATTAATCAGCCAACGCTCCAGTGAGAATTAATTTATATTTGAATCAAATGAGGCCTGGAGTCTTTATAGCCGAACCCTCAGGCCAAGGCCTGGGCTAGGTAGCAACTTCATATTATTCATTTGACGAAATGTGAACTGACACAAATACCACGGCTCACTTTCAATCCGATTACCCCGTTACCTCCCATCAATGCTACCCCAGCCATCAACCCCTCGCGTCCCTCCTTTCAGAGGCACAGCCAACAACTGACAACTCCTCCCCAATAAACAAGCACCCACGCCACCACCTCGGACCCCCACTCTTAACCCATCATCCCTCCTCAATGGCCCTTATTCGACAAGGTACTTTATTTTGTTTGTAAGAACCGGGCCAAACGGTGCAGAAATGGCTGTTGGGCTGGGGCTGCAATTCAAAGTTGCTCTTTCAGAGCTGCTCTGCACTCAACTATTAAGAATAAACACCCACAACATATACCAGCACCATCCTTGCACACATTTAGTTCAATAGAATTGCTGATATCTGTTATCTTTCTCCTTAGCCCTCACATAAATCAATGTTTGGGGCTATTACGTCCAAAGGTCAATGTAAAGTGAACCCACATTTTATGCGGCATCCTTATACTAAACTCATGTTGACAACCACTACATTCTTTCCATTGCATGACACAGGAACTTGTTCTTTAAAAAGGGTTTTTTTTCTTTTCCCTTTAAAACTATAAGCATTTTAAAAGCTTGGCTAAACAAGCCACCAGGTGTGAGAAAAGCCCTTTCTATGCGAGCAGCTCTGTGTTGGGAAACCTATGCTTTGTAATTAGATTAGCAAACAAGAGCTGAATGGCTCTGATAAAAACATCTCCCCTCACCATATTGTTTACAGCACATAGATGATAACTAAGCTTCTCTAGTCATGGTTAAAATCTACTTAAAAATGGGAATGCTGCACACTCTGGAATTTAAATGAAGAGGAAAACGAAACAAAAAGCCATAAGTGATCACTTTGCTGCCTTACCTAGACAAGGCATTAGTTGAAAATACAGGTTATAAATAAACCCTGTGATTAAACAGATTCTGATTTCATCTTACCTTTGGTTTTAATAATATTTGTTCTGCTCATGAAGAAGTGAAATATTGTTCTGAAAGACTCTTGGCAATATGAGGTCATTGGTCTCAGGTAAGCAACTAGTCATATGCAAAAGAAAGAGTTGATCTCAGCCCACTAGTGAAGGAAATGCCCAGCCAAGCAACACAACATCACAAAGCACAGTCTAAGCTGAAGAGAAGCTCTTCTTTCCATGGCTGGCCCTAATATGAGCCCAGGAGTGTACCACCTGAGGTCCACACCCTCTCATCAAGGGTGCAAACCATCTGCCTGTTCTCCCTGTGCCAGCCACAGCCCTTTACCAGGTGCTTAATCACCAGTTCAAGCTGTGACTTAACAGTCCCACTACACCGTGGGTTCCTGTACCACCTGGAAGAGGAAGATCCCCACTATGATGTCTCCTTCCCCTGCCTTCCCTTCAACCCTGATGCATAAGTGCTCTGGAAACTGCTCATCCATCTCCAGGAGGAGCTCCATGGACTCCAGCTGGTCACAGGACAAAGTTTCTCATCTCTCTTCTTCAGTCAACGCTCTGGAAATCAAATATATCGTATGCTGCTTTTCCAAAAAGTCCAGCACATATAATCTCCTCCTCTATGGATGCACTGCAATTTACCAAAGACTTATGGATAAGTACAGCAGTGGGTAGGGCTGGTTATGGAACAATTATGTCTGGTTCTGGAGAGATTTGCCATTGCCATTGGCAAAGGATCACAACTTTGTGTTGAAGTCAATTAGTAGGAACAGAGTTGAAACCTGACTTGGGGTGAGGGTGGAATCCTTTTATTCTCTGCACTGAGTTTCGTGGAACCAGAGAAATACATGTTGGAGAAAGTAAGGAGGAAGGAATTGCTTTCCCTTATCCTCGAGGAAATGAGGGCAAGGAATAAAGGACTGTGTTGCACTCTGCAAACCCCAGCTCACCGAGTGGCACACAACCCAGACTGTGAACGAAGCTGGCTCTAGGAAGGTTGTGTGTTTGACTGTTTGTTTATTAGCCAGATCAGTGGGGAAGAAAAAAGGAAGATTGTTCAACCCCAGAATATTACTATTTTAAAAGGAGAGTGGAGGTTGGGGAACAGATAAAAGGACGAGGTGGGCAAAAACTATCACATCTGCAAGAAAGGGTGCCAAGTAAACAGGCTTAGGGAGGAGTTAGCAAAGCATAAGCAAGACACAGGGACTAAACTAAAGTTAATTACTTCTGACAAGACAGGATCATCTGGTTGCATTTCAGGCCGTGCTCTCTCTGGGCTGGCCAGGATGAATGGCGAGGGAGAAGAAAGTAACTCTCCCCTCCAGGTCCCTCTGCCAAGTCTGGGCCATGCGCTCCGTCCAAGATCCCTCTTTCTTTGCTCAGAGAGAGAGAGGGGGAGAGGAGAGAGAAACACAGTTAACCACCTGTCAGGGCTGAGGACACAATAAGGCAGCCCCCAAAAGAGCTTTTCATGCATGCGTAATATATTTGTTCAGCTATTCACTTAATGAAGCTGATAAATGTGATGCGAAACAATAGTCAAGTTAATCTATTTAGTAAAATGTTTTGAGACTCTCAGGCGATGTTAAGGAGGGTAGTGTGTTCGGGGACATTTTCATTTCAATACTCTCATCTCTCCCCTCTTAGGGGGGTTCGAGCAACCTATGTGAATATAATTTCTTATAAATGTGTCTTTAATGGGTTTAATTCACCCTTGCCAGCTGTTTTTTTAGCTATTTTGTAAGAGCAAAACAAACGTGCCAGGCTTGGAAAGCTAGTTAAAATTAGTTTCGGTCACTGGGGCCAAGCTATATTTCCTGCAAACCATCTGCTTGATTGGCACAATAGAAGGATTTTCAAGAAAAAAAAAAAAAAAAAGAAGAAGAAGAAGAAATAAAATAAAGGCTGGGGGGGAGGGAGGGGGTGTCGGATCTAAAAAAGCTTTGAGCCAACCAACAGTTACTGTTCCTTGTGCCGAATTCTAAAGGTGCAGCCTTAGGTATCGCAGCGCAGCTCCATTGGGGCTCAAGGCGTCCGGCTCCGCTCCGTCCGTCCCCGGGGGGAGCTCAGGCAACACGGGGCTGCTTCGCTTCATCCCGTCCGTCCCGGGGCGGCCCCGCTCTGCCTCCAGCGCTCCGGGAGCCGGGCCCGGCGTTCCGTGTCCTCGCTGGAAGTGGCGGCTCTCCCAATTTCATGCGGATTACCAACCCCGGCCCGGGACACACGCAGGCTGCCGCCGCCCCTCGGCCCCACCGCCGGAGTTAGTTCCCCCCCCCCCCTCCTTCTTTCCCCCCCCCCCCCCCTCTCTTTTCTCGCCTAAGAAAGCGAGTGACTTTTAAGAAATAAATTTGAAGATAACGACATTAAAATGAATGGCAGGAAGCACAAAACCTCGTGAGCATAGGTCAAACGGCATTAGTCACAGGTTTTATCCCGGGACATTAGAATTCCCTTCTCTTAAGTGATCACCGCCTTTGAAAAGAAACTTCCAAAGGAGATCGCTGAAAATGAGATCCTTTCGTCTGATTTCTTGGTTCCTCGCGGCCTCTCGTCCCTTTCAATAGACGCCTCGTCCCTTTTGCCGTGGTGCTTAAGGAATTCTTTGAGTGTGCTCAGACGCATCGCGAGGAACCGGGTCCACGTGTGCCCCAGCATGCGCCTGACCCAGCCCAACCCAACGTGTCAGAGCCCCTTCTTGAGGCAGGCGAAATTAGACCTAGGCGAAAGGGCCACGATGTATCGGCAAATATATATAAATATATATATATATAAGGAGAAAAGCATCTCAGAGGGCCCTATACCGACTGTAAAGCACGGAGCGGGGCCGACCCCGCCCGGCTGGGAAGGGCAAAGAGGGGAAAGAAAGGATCGGGGGGGTGGGAGGGCGAAAGAAGAGCGGGGACAGCGCGTTACTTGTATGGGGAAAGCTCCGCTCACTCTTTTTTCCATTGACTCTCGTTTCACACCTAGAACGGGCTGCATAGAGTTCAAATAACCCGGGAGGGGGCAAGAGAGAGGCTGAAGGAGGGAGAGACGGGGCAGCCCTTGCTTCCCCCCCATCCCCAGCTATTAGCCGGGCAGGTGCTGGGGTCCCGCCGCGCTGCCCTCTCCCTTTACCTGCTTAGAGCCGAGATTAACAAACCCGGGGAGGTTTCATTACCAGGGGGGCCGGCAGCCCCCCCGCCTCCCTCCCTCCTTCCGCAGATGCCCGGAGACGTGTCAGCATCGCCCGAGCTCGGGGGCCGATTCCATCCTCTGGTAAATAACTTTTTGATTTGAATCGAGGGAGAGGTTTAACAGACTTTCTTTCTTCCTTAATGTGATATAAATCGCAGATGCACTTTTCTTGAATGGTTAAAGCATCGACATGGAGATCACCGGCACAAAACGGGCGGACAAAAAGCATCGGGAGAAATAAAGCTGGTTAATAAGATTTTTGAGAAAGCTTTGTGTTAAAAAGTAAAAAGGGAAAACAGCTGAAGGTGACAGTTAGTTCATGGTTAATAGGATCAAGGCTGCATGGCTGAGCTGCACACTTCTGCTCGCTAAGGTTCAGCCCCACCAAAGGGCTGAATGGGGCGCTTTTAAAACATAGGACATTTAACACATCTGTTATATTCTTTAACACAGAAATCAGGTAAAAGCGCTCTCAATACTCGCTTTCATCCCCCGGCTCCAAAGGGAACTAAGTGCCCTCGCTCCCATTTCCATCCCTGCAGCTACAAACGAACCCAATCCGCTTGAAAATACGCGATTTCGTGTTTTTCCGCTGCCGATGCCCCGCGGGTCCCGCACACATCGGAGAAACGCAGCTCAGAGCCGGCCCAACTCGGGCCGATTTACTTCCTAAACAACGCAGCGTTCCCTTCGTTTTCACGGTGGGGGGAGAGCTCTTACCACTCTTTTTAGTGAGATTGCGTGAGATTAAGAGGACCGATAGACTGAGAACCTGCGGTGGCTGCTCTGCTCCTCCAGAGCTCGTTGCATCTTTGCTATTCTCAGCGCTCCCATTTTCTAGGGGCGAGTTCTGGTTCAGAGCACGAGCCCCCGCACGGGATCCTCACCAGTGTCAGAGCGCTGGAAGTAGAAGTGGAAGCTGTAGATCCACTTTGTAGCCGACTTCAAACGTGGGGACTGGCAAAAATAGCCAACACCACCACACCAACACCACCACGCCAACATCACGCCCGGAGCGCTGCGATAACAGGGCAGAACGCAGCCGAACCGCGCTCAGAACATTCCCTTCCTCCATAGTTTAATGCCGTGTTTTCCCATTTGCGTTTACTGCGACTAAAAGAAAGAAAAGAAACAAAAAAACCGGCACTTTTCTGACGGTTTAGATGAATATTTATTGATTTATTTCCTAACCTCAGCGGGGGAGAGGCAAATAAATTTAGTGCTTTCTTTAAATAATTCCCTTTCTATGAGGCAAGATGTCATTGGAAACTTTTAAATAGGCATTTAATTAGCCCGTGTGTGTTGCCTCGGAACAAAACCCTGCTGGGAGCCTTTGGAGCGACGTATTCCAAAGAGGCGGTCAATATGCAAAATTGATGACTACACTTTCTTTGTGGAGCGGCCATTGTGCGCGGGGTGCTTATGAAGCCTAATCCAATCATAAATTGCAGCCCCGAACCAATGGGCAGCCCCGGAGCGGCCGCTGAATGAAGCCGGAGTGGAGAACTTTGTTGAACCCCATTGTTGGGGCTGTCACCGCTGAAAGAGCCCTAGCGGGACTGACCACTATAAAACCCCTCATCCAGGAGGAAGGGCACAGAGAACCCTGCCCGGCTCGCTAGTGGGATCTTTATTCACGGACAGACAGACGGGCGGAGGGGACGGACGGACGGACGGCCCCTGCGATGATGTTCCCCAGCCTCATCGCCCCGCCGGCCGTCTACCCGAGCCTGCTGCGGCCCACTCCCACCCTCACCTTGCCGCAGTCGCTTCAATCCGCCTTCTCCAGCCACTCCAGCTTCCTGGTGGAGGACCTGATCCGCATCAGCCGGCCCGGCTCCTACCCGCCCCGCAGCGCTCCCCCGCCCAGCAGCATGTCCCCCCCGGCCTCAGCACCCAGGACGGACTCGGGGACGCCGGAGCTGCCCGGCTGCACCGCGGCCAGGAGGATCTGCTCGCCCCAAAGCTCCGGCAGCGACTCCACTTTCCTCAAGTTCGGGGTCAACGCCATCCTGTCCTCCGCCCCCCGCACCGGTAAGCGGCCTCGCCGGGGGAAGAGAAGGGAGAGGGAGGGTGTAGGGCGGACCGTCTCGCCTTCCCCTACTTAAGGGGCCGGGGTTTCTGCCGGGGAGGGAACGCGGCTGCAGAGCGAGCCGAGCCCCGCCGAGCAATCCCGGATCGATTCGCTGCCAGCCTTCTTAATTCCGTTGTATTTCTTCACTTAGAGTCCTCTCCAGCCTTGCTTCAAAGCGTCCCTCCAAAGACTTTCTCCTTTCCGTACTTTGAAGGATCCTTCCAGCCTTTCATCAGATCTTCCTATTTCCCAGGTAGGTATAGAATAGTTCCTCCCAGATTCCGCTCTCTCTGCCCACAAATGACGTTTCTCTGCCCACCATCCCGTTGCTCCGCTCCCGTTTCCTCCCGCCCCGCCGTCTCCTTCAGCACCACGGGCGGAGCGGACAGCGCCCGCCGCGCCCGCGCAAATTTGCGCGTCCCCGCGGGGCCGCGCGCACCCGCTGCGCGTTCCTGGGGCTGGAGGAGCTGCGGAGAACTTTCCCTTCTTCCTCCTCTTCTTCTTCCTTTAAATCTAATTACACAAGCTATTAGTTTAAAAGAAAAACGGGGAAAGAGAGAGAGGAAAAAATAACCCCAGCTCTTCCATTCATCCTCCGGATAATGGAATTTGCTCCCTTTCTCCAGCGTGTGAATAGCCTAACAAAAACAACTTGAGCTTTATAAATAGCTTTTCATGTCCATTTAATGAAAATGATTTGGGGAAAGAGACGATTGTGCCATCAGTATTCTCCCGAGGAGCCCGGCATGCTGTTGTGTTTAGTTTGAAAGTGTAAATCTCTTTTGTTCCAATAATATATGGCGTTAGCTGCTTGTCCTCAGTCTTTTTCTGTTAGTTCATTACTACACAATTACCATTCACGCTTCATTAGCATCTCTGTCTCTCTTGGGGAGGTTCTCCCCCCCCCACACCACACTTGTGGGTTTTTTTTTAAGGCGAAACTCTGCCCTTTTTATCATACAAATGCCACGGGGAGCCTGGCAGTGTGCTAATTAGCTGTTACTTTTCATGTCTTCGGATTGAATTCTCCAACTTGGGGGGGGGGAGGGAGAGAGATTAATATAGAAAAAAGATGAATACTGATTGATCAAAACTGAGTCCAAAGGGGCCGGTTTTGTTCTGACCAGAAAAGTCCTCGTTTTCATCTCAAGCATTAAGAAAGTGCCTGAAATGATAAAAGCTTCTGAAAAAAAAACCAACCCACAAGTAGGAGGGAAAGCTTTTCTCCCACACCTCCACCCCAGCCGGTGCGCTGAGCCTCTCCTTTTGAGGCCGGAGCCCTTTGAATCCCCCAACAAAACAGGCCACCATCGAGCCATTTCCCACGTTTGAGCTGATGGCCCTAATCCCGGTTACGGCCCCAATGAAAGGCAATGGCCATTTGAGCATGAAGATCCCTTCAGTCCCCAGATCTGTGGGCACTGGGGTGATGGCCATGGTCCACACTCACCCTGCTCTTCTGTCCTGCAGCTGCCTCTGCTGTCGTGCCCATCCCTGGCACCTTCTCGTGGCCGCTGGCTGCCCGTGGTAAGCCGCGCCGTGGCATGTTGCGCCGTGCCGTCTTCTCTGATGTGCAGCGCAAAGCATTGGAGAAGATGTTCCAGAAGCAAAAGTACATCAGCAAACCCGACAGGAAGAAGCTGGCGGCCAAGCTGGGCCTCAAGGACTCACAGGTGAGCCCTCCTTCCCCCTTGAGGTGTGACCAAAGGCCTTCCCTGCTCCCCATGCGACTGAGTTGAGTTGTTTCTGAGTTTCTCCCTCCACCCTCAGGTGAAGATCTGGTTCCAGAACAGGAGAATGAAGTGGAGGAACTCCAAAGAAAGAGAGCTCCTCTCCTCTGGTGGTTGCCGAGAGCAAACCCTACCCACCAAGTTCAACCCCCACCCAGATCTCAGCGACGTTGGCAAGAAGTGCTCAGGGGAGGAGGAGGAAGAGGAGGAAGGCCCCATGGCATGTCCCCCCAGCCCCCTGCACCCGCTGCCCTACCACCCAGCCCCACAGCACCTGCGGGACAGGCTGGGCCCCCAGACACCTCCCTCCCCATCACACTCCAGCAGCCCCAGCAAACCCTCAGACTGCTCGGACTCAGAGGAAGAGGATGAGGAAGGGGAGGAAGAAGAAGAAGAGATAACAGTCTCTTAGGTTGCCCTCCTGCTCATACCATCGCATGGGGACATTGTAAAGGTGTACATAACAGAGGGCTATAAATTGAAGAGGTGATGTTCCACCTGCATGTCCGCTTGCTTCTCTAGGGCAGGTTCCCTATCACATGGCCACATGTCTTCCTGCTCCAGGTATTCCTGATTTTTCTGTCCCACGAGAAGGTTTTCACACCCATAGTGTCTGTTGACCTCTTCAAAACCATTCCTCTCTGCTTAACAACCAGTACGTGCTCAATCAGCTGCATCAGCCTGAAAGCAAAGGGGCAGAAAGCAAAGGGAAGGAACAGAAAAAGTTCCTTCCTTTATAGCAGGGAAATATTTTTTCCAGACAAAACACCACCAATATCAACATAATACAGGTGCTGTAGCCATTTTCCCACCTTCCAAATGAATTCCCAGCTACTACCAAGAGCTCAGAACCTGAGGATTGCTCTGATCTGGTGACGGCCTCATCCCAAAGGACGTCCATGAGATGTGCAGATAAACCACTGCCCCCTCCTCACCCTCACCGTGCCACACGCCCATGGGGAACCACCACAATCGCCTTCAGGTATAACACAGTGTGCCTTGTGTAGCGGGGACCTTCTCTGTCAATGTTGGTTTAATTTACACATCCTTTCTTTAGATGCAGCACTGTCTAACTCACTTTTCTGCCCACAGGCCTGTGCTTGCTTTCCGCTTGGCTTCTGCTATGTGCTGTGGACAGAGGAAAGGGGATGTACCTCTTTGGTTTTGACTGAACTTTGCTGTCTTTGTACAGCTTATATGAACTGTACGCTATTTTGTACACTTACTCTGTATGGATGTTTTATACCAAGGTTATTGTGAGTAACAATGGCTGAATAAGGTTTCTTTTTTAATCGAATGTTGGCTGAACGATGAAGAAATGTAGCTGTTTAAATGTGTAATTTATAAAGAAGCGCTTTTATTTTGTATTTTTTAACATGTACAGACTTTAAATATGTGTATATATAATAAAATGAATGACTACCAAATAAAAGAATGTAGATTTCCAAGCTTGGCCATTCAGCAACACATGCTTCCTGTTTGCAGGTTGGTGTAGGTTGAGTCTGGGACTAAACGGATACAAAATAAAACCACTTTTTGTCAAGGCTGCAGTCATTTGATCAGGTAAGGCTCCCTCTGATGGGGAGGTGGCTAAGGGTTGTAAGCGCACACTGCAGTCTGCAGACTGATCCATGCAGGAGCAGCCTCCAGATGCTGCCTTAGTGGCGGTCAGCCCTTCAATGGGCTCTAGGAGAGGTGGAGTCAAGCTCCACCCCTTCTAGGAGCACAGCTGAGTTGCCTTCACCTGTGCTCCCACAGCTGACTCGCCTCTTGCCTCAGATGGTTAATCAGAGGTTCAGGCTGTGACCAACAGTTTCCCTTACAGGATCTCACTGGTATAATGTCTCAGGGCTCCTGGTATCTTCACAATAAAGAACTAAAACCATCTTCAAATGGAAAATGTCAATAAAGAAGGGACAAAAAAAGTTGAGGGAAACCACAAATCTGAATAAATAAGCATCAATTTTATTGAATCATGAATAATTTAAGACTGGTACAATCATCAGCTTTATTCTCCATGACACAGGGGAGGGGGAAGGGGGAGAAGTGGGGAGGGTGAGAAGGGGAGCATGATCTCAAACAGACCATTCACAAATTCCAATCCTAAATGAGAACTGAAAATTAAATAGGGAGAGGAGCGAATGGAAAACATCATAAACGTACACAAAATACTCGATTCCTAGTTTTTTCTCTTTAAAAATGGCTAGAAAAAATTCATCAAAATGCAGCACTTTTAATCAAATATTTACATTTCTATGTTACAATGAAAAAATGTACATCTTATAGAACATATTTCATAAACTGCTCCACTGGAAACAACTAGATTCAAACAGCAACCTTCCATTTAATATCCACAAAGAAAGATTAGTATTATTATTATTTTTTTTTTGCTTAGTTTTTGTATTATTTTTCCTTTTTCTTGAAAGAAAATTGCCACATTTAGACAAGGTTTCATACACAGAATATCCAAGTTAAGCATCAACAATGAAATACCAGTTTGCTTCTTCCAAAATGTACAAAAAGATGAACCCTCCCCTCCCTCCCCTTCCCCAAATAAACCACGTCTCATTTATGGCCTGTATCACTCTTGGCAGTTTTGAAGAGAATGGTTTATATTTGCAGTTTAGAACACAACGTGAATGTTGCATAGAAACTTCATTTTCTTTTACTTTTTCCTTTCTTGTTCTCCTTTAAAACAAGCCAACTTTGTAGGAAAAAAAAAAAGAGAAAAAAAAAAAGGTAAAAGGAAAGGAAGTGTTACTGAAAAAGCCTTAAATGAGAAGAAAGTCACTTAGAGAAAGACTGAAGTCTTGATAAAAACTAAGTGCACACCGCAGGTAACCCTGCCTCCCCATGTTTCACAAAGACATTGAATCCTGTGACGCTCAGGATGAGCATCCAAATTGCCCTTTACTGTAATCAATACAAAATGATAGACAACAGAAATTCCTTCCTGGGCCTGAGCACAGGATTAAGCATGAGAAAAAAAAAAATACCCCATTCCCCGCAAATAAAAACACCGTTATAAACATGTCTTATAGCACTCAGTTAAAGATTAACTGAGATGTTTTCTAGGATATTAAGTCCATTGAAAGCCCTAGCCCTGCAACAGGCACATGCTGTGTCTGCATGGATTGAGTTGGAGGATTAGGCATCAAGATTCACAGTAGTAACAGGTAAACTCAGTGCTGGGAGGCAGAACTGTCAGGACTACTGGAAAAATTAACCTCTCTGTCAGTCATTGCCAGCATGCCATGCATTTAATTCCATACAGTCACCTCATCTGGACGATACCAAGACCACATCAGGAACATCAGCTGAGTAAACCCTTGGTATTTCATTCAGTGACATAACGAAGAGTTCAAGAGAGTTAAAAACGGCAACAACAGCAAGCTTCTCTCCCCCCCCCCCCATCATTAAAATATTTAAATTTTTCTTTTACAACATTTTTCTTTAAAATAATAATAATTAAAAAAAAAAAAGTCATCAGCACTTAGAAGTTGTAACAGGAGCAGATTCAAGACCAGCTCAGTAAGACAATGTAAGCACAGGTACGTTACAGGAAGTCATGAGGTATCATCAAACTATCCTCTCCAACTGAGTCCCAGGAGCAAGAACTCGTCTCTTCCATCACTCTAAACCCACAAGGATTAACAGGCTCTTAAGGAAGTGTTCCTCGTGAGTTTTCTTTCTGTACGCTGACAAACCCCAGCTCGTTTCTGTAATTTAATGACAGCATTTATTCTAGTTGAAAATCTTTTCCTGCACGGATAAAAGAGCTCTTCAGGGATTTATAGCTGCAGATTGATATGAACCTGAAAAGTTCTCATCGCCCTCCTTTTTATCTATTTTGTTTCGTCACATTGCGACGAATCCTAATGTCTCGTACAAACCGTATTCACAGCAACGTACGATATTCCAAGAGATGACTTAGCCCTGTTTTATTTAAATAAAATCCCAGAATATACAGCACTAATTTCATCAACACAATTAGTACAAAATAAGGCATCGCTTTAAAATTCAGCACCAAAAGATAGCTGGAAAGGCTCGTACAGGTCAACAGTGAGGAGTGGTGGTTGTGTTGAGGTACAGCCCAGGGCAGCTGGCTTGGTGGGGCCGCTGGTGTGAGCATTTGTTTCCATGGAGAGGAAAGTGCAATTCTCGGTGAGGTGCTCCTGTTCCCCAACAGAAGTACAAAGCCTTAACACTGAGAGCGTAGGTGTGTGCGTTCGGAGAGGAGGAGAAATAAAACCAGGTTCACAGCTCTGCCAAAACTCAAAAGCATGGCCTGGGTAAACTCAAAAGACGCAGTACCTTCCTGCCTGCTAGAATACTATACATATATATATTTGCAGTTAAAAAGAAAAACCATGGGAGGAAACATGGTCATCAGAGTAGCACTTGGAACTGTCACAGAGCTGAGTTGTAACTAACCCATTTGTGGTTGTGCTGACTGGAACAAAACCCAACGTTTATAGAAAACTGCTGTAACGTTTCATGGCAAGAATTAAGAACCAAAAGTCTGACCCAACCCTTCAGGGTGTAACTACCCACCCTCTGTACACAGGGCTCACGGGATGCCCATGGGCTCCCTGAGGTCCCCTAGAGCTGTAGGACTTCTGCAGAGGAGGAAAACTCCCTCCCACTGAAGTCAACTGAGCATCATGGAAGGATGTGGGAGGAGAATTGGGCCCTGCGTAGCAGAGAGCCACCTGATAGTTAACCAGTAGTAGGATTGATGGTTACACAGTGCTGGAAAAAACCTGATTTTTTCAGACTGAATATATACTTTTATATATTCCTATTTATATATATGTCTATCTTTACAAGCACATAATGAAAGAAAGCCAAGGTTTCAGACTGGCAAGGAGAGCAGTGTTTTGTCTTATCATTCTTTTTTCCACCCCCCCACCTCCCTTGTATTATATTTATTCAGACTTCCCTGTTTAGCAGCTTTGCCTTCACGGAGTATTATACCAAGGCAAGCAATATTGTTATAGCACCAAAACTATACAAAGCTGAGTTTAATCTGAAAAGCTGATTGGTAAAAGTCCAGCCCTCACCTATATGTGTTTGGTCAAAAGCAGCATAGGCAAAAATTTCCTCTCCCCTCTCACGGGACATGGCACAAATCTGTTCACTTTATAGCTGTGAGATCTTCCCCCCTCCCCTCCCTTTAACTATTTTTTCTTTTAGTAATGATGAGTATTTTTAACATCTTCAGTATCTTAGGCATGAGAGCTTACAGCAACTAAACAGAAGAAAACAAAGGAATAGTGCAGTTCTTATCATTGTAAGAAGAAAAACAATACAAAGGTTGCTTGGGTTGCCTGCACCCAGGTTCAAGACTGACTCTAAGTGTCTTCTTGTTCTTGCAGCTCTAATACTGAGATACCAGCCCAGCCCAGGAACACGTTCCTTTCATGAGTCTGTGATTGGGATTCTTGTCGAGTGGGAGAGCAATCATGGAAATGACCTATTTCTATCCGCTGAAGATCACAACGTTGACTCCAGAGATGAATCGAGGATGTCATCGTGATGGCTGTTGCTGTTGGAGTCACTGTCGTAACTCTGGGGACTTGAGTAGTTGGCGGCTTCCTGCAGTCTCATTAGCATGTTCATCTACATGGGCAAAAAAGTACACAATTATTGTTTTCTGAGGGTAGAAACGGTACCAGCTCCATATGATAACCACATCTGCATTCACTTTGCCAGCATGTAACAAAGGTAAGGAACAGACAACTGGAGTAATTATTCCTGTGTATCTGAAAAGAGAAATTACATTTAAAACATGCCATGGCAACATGCAAATTAGTCATGAATTGTGTGCTTTTCCAGAGAGGGTAAAAACGAAGAGACTGAATTGATTCATTCAGAGGGTGGTGATGCTCTGGAACAGGTTGCCCCAGGAGGCTGTGGATGCCCCATCCCTGCAGGCATTCAAGGCCAGGCTGGATGTGGTTCTGGGCAGCCTGGGCTGCTGGTTGGTGACCCTGTACACAGCAGGGGGTTGGAACTGGATGATCATTGTGGTCCTTTTTAACCCAGGCCATTCTATGATTCCATGATTAGTCCAGAGGATTCTGCAAACATCCTTCCTCTCTCTTGCTGTGACACATGGAAATGCACACAGAGCTGCTGAAACAGGCTAATCTGAAGGTACTCTAGCTTGATGTTTACACTCATAGAATCACTGAAGTTGGAAACGATGTCTGTACCTGTATATGTGAGCTAGTGAAAATTAAAACCTTTTCTGCTGTCTGTTACCTTTTCATTCCTGCTTTTAGTCCCTTTAAAAGGGAAACAAGGCAGCTTCACTGTCTCAGAAAGGAGAAGCTTACCAGTGGATCTCCTTCAGCGTCACTCACTGGAACTTGCTTGCTGGTTGAGCCTTCCCGTGATAAGGAGTAGCCATCAAACCCCACGTCCTCAGGCCGCAGCTGTAGCAGAGGAGGCCACTCGTGGTGCTGTGGGGTGGCTGCCCACGGGTACGTATCCATTACCCATTTGGCAGGATCCTCCCAAGGAGCTCTCCTCCCATACAGCTGGAAAAGGGAAAAAGTTTCTTTTAAAACATCCCCTGAAACATTCCCATTTGCCTACCATTTTATTTGCTGCTTACCTAGCCACAACAAACATGCTATGATGCTTCCACTGCAGAAGAAACTTGCAAGCAGGGTTGAGCAGAACCAATTAGATTGCCATCCAAAAGCAGAATCTATTAGTTTTAAGTGGCAAGTGGTTTTGAGGAGGCCAGCCACCTCCTTTCAGACTGCAGCACCATGCTGTGGGTGCCATTTGAAGAAAGGGAGATATACAAATAACCTCTATGCAGAAAGGTGGGTCTTTTTTTCTCCCCCCCCCGCCACCCCAAACTCGAAGTAAATACAGAGGACAGACTGTTCATGTTGACGTTCAGTTCACAACAACAGCTGGCTTATCTGTCCACCGTTGCTGTGAAACCACAGCTACAAGAATGTGAAGGAGGAAACGCGATACCTGTTATCGAGCAGTAGTGATGGATGGATGTCAAAGCAAGGTTTTCAAGCCAAGGGAATTTCTCTGTACTCAACCAAGAAAATGTGCCAGAAGAATTTGGCTGTGTGTTCACATTTCAAGTAAGTGTGCTGTCTCAAAACCTTTTTCTCTTTCCAACAGACTGTTACTGAATCCCTACACATCCTTCTTGCTACACTGTTTGCCTTAAATAGATAATAAATTCCTTTGGATGTCATATTACTTTAAGTACAACTCGAAGTGACTTTCAACTTTTAAACTTCTGCTTTATGCATTTCTGGCCCAACCACCTTTCCACAACTGGAGTCCATTACTGGCATTTTGTCACTTGAATTTGGAGACCTCTCATTTTCCTTATAAAATGCACAGGGGGAAAAAAGCATCAGTGTTGGACAGGAATTTACCAGCTCTTTGATGGATATAGAACTATCTCCTTTTCCCACCCTCCAGGTTTTATTATCCTCTCTCCTGCCAAACAGGAATAGTTAGGGCAAACTTTGGAGCTTTCTAGGGCTGTTCCTCACATGGCCATAAGTGGCAAAGTACACTCTGCAGCAGCACAGCGGCAGGGAGAGCCCAGCAGATGGTGCTAGGCAATCTTACAAACAAAACGTGTTTAATCCTTGCACTGTGTTGTTTTCCCAGCATTATGTCTTCAAGCTGTCATTAACCAGATCTCTTACTTTATCTTGTTCTTGAATTTACAGGAAGACAACATTGTTGGTATGTGCAGAGAGTTTTGTATTTGTCACATCCTTACAGCCCAGAAGGTGCACGTAGTTCCTAGCTTACTTCTGAGAATGAGATGGTAAGTGGAATTTCCTTTGCAGTACATGAAATCATCACAGATCGAATGAGATACCAGCTCACTATTCCCTTCCACAGCACCCAGTTCTACCCCTTTCATCGCATTAGTGCCTCCCAGAGAGAGAAGGTGCCATTAAGAAGTGGAAATCTTAACAGGTTGGTTCATAAAGCGCCAGAGGGAAATCACTGGAGTATGAGCAATCATGGCAAGAAGCCACAGAATCTTTGGGCCCTTTTCCTTGGTGCTGCATTCCATATCAATACATTGAGCAGGAAGAACAAGGCTGAGGTGTTTTGTTTTTGTTTTCAATAACCCTGTAATTTTCACATCACTGTTTTGAGGAACCAAAACCTCAGCAGCTCCAATGGGAGCAATTATTGAAAGGATCCCTTTGGCTCGCTTGTTTTTGACCCAAAATAGTTCTCTAAATGAGAAACAGAAACATACAAATAGCTCGGTTTAGGTCCAGAGAGATCAGAGTGAAATCAGCAGTCCACCCTTCCTTTTTGGCAGGCGATTTCATATGAGAGGATGTGTTCTTAAAGGAGCTTTTGTGGGTGTGGGGGACAGAAAATAGCCCAAAATGGAACACACATTTCTAGCATTAGCTTGTTAATTAGTAGGGCCCTGGCTGCTCTTTTGACTATGTGAGTTCTATTCTTACCCACAGACAAAAGAGGAATTTCAGGGTAATTGAAGAAATAATTTTAAAGACATGAGTTTGGGGAAACTGGATTGAAGCAGATAAAGAATCCAAAGCAAAAAGGGAGAAACCGAAATCCTCACTGCACTTAGAATGCAAGCCATTCAGAACACCTAAAGGAAGATGAAGATAGCAGGCAAAACAAGGCAGGGCAAAGAGAGTTTTATAACTGTGGTTAATCTCATCATCATTTTCCATACCTACTGATCAGCCTACTGAGAGCTTCAGAACACTATGACAAGCCCAAGCATCATTGTAGATATGTTTGTTTGTTTGTTTTGTTCCATTTCAAGAGGAAACAAAATCATTACATTTGCCCTTTTCACATATTTTAGGTCTAAAATATCACTGGCTCCTATTACTCTCCTTTACAGGGACTCTGTTATAGGAAATTTTGTGGTAAATACTTTGTGTCACACCCCTGTGTGCATTCCAAACACTGATTATGTTCCTTACACCAAAGTGATGAGGTCTCCAGGCCCTGTCACAATCCCAATGGTGATGCCCCTACAATGGCATCAAAACACAAGCACACTTTACACTTCCCATCTACCTTCAACCCTTTGTTAACCTTCCACGCTCACGTTGTGACCCAGCTTTCTATTTCTGCATGTGCAATCTTGCGTTCTGCTTCACTGCAAAACAAGTGGTTTTAAAATGAGCCTGTCCACTAACAGATGCTGCCAGGGCAAAGCTTCAGGTTCCATTTGTCCTGGGTCTTCATGTTACAAAAATACAGGCAATTTTCTCACAGAAAAAAAAAAAAAAAAAAAAGCTTGATTAAAAATAATGACTTTTATGTATGCAATACCCAAAATTTACTGGTATTTGGTTTTGCTGTCGCCACAACAACCTTTTAAATTACGTGCTGCTATTTTTATTCTGAGAACTGAAGAAGCAAGAAGGTCATTCTTTCCATAGTTGCTTGGCAAGTAAACCTCCCTTTTAAGCCTTCCTCCTGATTCCAACATGCTTCATAGTCACAGAGATGCTAAGAATCGTATGGCAGTGCCCCAAACTATCCAAGCTGCTAGAGTGTATGAATGATACACAAAGAACAGACAATCAAGTGATGAATTCACTACAGGCTCTGAAAGAACTATGAAGAGCTCTACTTGAAAATTCATCCAGTAGATTGAGAAATAATCACTATTTGATTGTTCTCCCTGAAGTTAACGACAACTTGGACTATGTTCTGACCGATGTGCTGGTATTTTGTGTGCAAAGTCATGTCCACAAAGTTATATCCACATAAACCTTTGTTGCTATTCAGCTTCATCTGATGCTGTGTTGCCCTCTGTTACTCAAGACTAATGAGCTTTGATTTCTGTTGGCTTACCTGCAGCCCTTCTCTAACTGCCTCCAGGAGATATGGGATGATGGAGTAGTTCCATAAGTCAGTAAACCAAACTCTTGAACCATCCACATCTATTGGACAAGAGAGGAAGAGCCGTGGACCTGGGAAAGGGAAATTCAGATATTATACTCAAATCACTGTGACATGAAACAAAATAGGATCAAATGACAATTTCCAGTTCTTTAGAGAAAGAAGGCAAGGATTGGAGAACAAGAGTAGCAATCTGGTGAAGTGTTCTCCCTTCAGAGGTACAAAGAAATACACGAGGTACATTATACCTAATGTACGAGGAAATAAAACATACACATTGATGCATGTCTGGAAATGCAACTCTTGGCAGACTGGGCAGAACACTTACCGATAGTAACATCAGAGGAGCTGTGAGCCTCCAAGAACTTGTTCAGATGTTGCCAGACCTTTGGAATCCAATCAATAATTTTAACCAGCTCTGCATTTCTCATCCTGCCGCTGATCTCTGTTTCAATCAGTTTTCTCCTCAGGAAACGGCCAAGAAAGCCCTTGACTGGCTCGGTGTGGTTAGCACATAGCACCCATCTGTGGCAGAAGAGGAAAAATGCTCATCATTATTCTTTAATGCTGGAGAACAAAATCATTATCGTCATATTTCAACCTTGTTAAGAGAATCAAATATCTAAAAATCCTTTGAGAAGTCAAGGTTTTATTAACTGCAGTTATTAAAATAATAGAAGGTGTTGTGCTAGGGGACATGGTCTAGTGGGAAATATTGGTGGTAGACAGATGGTTGGATTGGATGGACGTCTTTTCCAACCTGTGATAACATAAAGCTACAAGGTTAGGGCAGCAGCTACTAGGGAAATGGTATTTCTCTCCTATTTCAGATGAGAAGAACAACTTCAGGTGACCCAGCAGCCATTACTCTTCTGTGAGCCTGCAGACAGAAATGAGAAACATGAATAAACAGTACCTGAAATTATGGTGAAGTTGAAGATTCGGTGTTGACGAGGTGGCTTGGTTCATTGTGCCAATAATATACGGACTGTTAATAAAAACAAACAAAAAAACAGAAGTAAATCAAACCTGTAAACAAAGTAAGTAACCAAGTAGTGAGATCTTAACATTAAAAGGGTTATTCAAACTTTTTTGTGTGTGTGCAAGTCAAAAAAGGCTTCGTACTTACAACCAGATTCTCAAAAGCTTATGAGAACATCAAATTCTGACAGCAAAATGGAAGTTTTGGAGCAGCATCTTCCACTAAAAATGGCTCTTGGTACTAAAGATCTACTGCACTAAATGAATGCAAATTACCCAAATCCTCTATTATGTTTTAATTACCGATTATGGAACTGATTATAGATCAATCTAGATCAATCTAGACTTCCTTTTTCAGGTCATACTTTGGAAATGTCATTCTTGGACTGCATTATTGGGATGTGGAATGAGTTCTAAGCTCTCCTTACCATTTGTGGTACTTGCAATTTAGAAGTCCATTGAAGATTTCTCCTAGGGAGCTAACATGATGCAAGTTGTCCAGAATAATAACAAGAGGCATATCTACAGCATTATTTTCACTATTACATTGATCTGCCAGGTTGGACAGGTATTGACGGAGTTCCTGCAAAGCACACAATGAAAACAAAATCCAAACATTAACAGAGCCTTCACCAGATGTCTTGATAAAACAGTTAAGATCAATTAGCTAGTGATGTTGCTGAGACAGCTAAAGCAAGAGACTGTTGTCTCTTGCACACTTTCCACAAGGAAGCAGAAAAATCTGGGTTTCCTTCCCTTTCTTAGGTTATACTGAACATCCAGAGAAATGTATGAGATAAGGACCTAGAGGGGTTAAGATTCTGTCTTTTCATTTACTTTTTCTTCTCTTTTCCCCCTCATTTGTGCTGTCCTAATATGACATTTAGAAGACCAAAATGCATTTTTCTTCTTCGGGAACATACTGAAATCCCTATACACCAAACAAGACAGGCACATTCATTCCAGCTAAGCTTGTTCTCTGGTCTTGCAACTGTGCTTATATATCAAAACCAACCAGACCAAATCGATCTGGTATAAAGTACTCCCCAGTAGAGGCCAAATGTAGATGCCTTCAGTAAGAATGATGAGCTGAGTGCTACTGCAGAGTGACTGGGTGTAGCCGAAATGCTCTCACCATCTTTAAAGCAGAAACTACACAGTGCATCTCTCAACCATCCCTTTTCCCCGAGCAAGATTTGCCTAAGGCCATCAAACATGCTGCTTTTTTATTACTATTATTTTTTAACCTGGACATTCACTGAAGGTATATTTGGCAAAAGCAAAAGCGCATAAAAACAGAGACATGCCTTATGAGCTCAGGAATGTGTCTGGACAACAGTAACCACAGAGACAACATATGCAGATCACCACTGCTGATACCTGCAGCTGCAGGAATTCTGACAGCCTGCAGATGCATTCCACGTTTTTTGGGAAAAACATTCACTTGCAACAGGGATTTCTTAAGTTAATAAGAACTTTATGCAGGCATTTAACTTCCACAGCAACCCTCAGGCCACCTGAAAACCCAACACCTTTCAGTGTTCAAATACACACCTGGAAGCCTGCTATTTCACACCCATCACCGGGTGAACCCACAGTTCAAACCTTAAAACCTTAAATATTGCTCCTTTGGGGATTATGGTACCGCACGAGCAGTGATTTCTGTGTCCTCACCTTACTGGACTTATGGTCCACGTTGAAGGTTGCAATAATTCCGTCAGCCAGCTCCCTGCCCTCCCGCAGGACCATATATTCAGACAGCCGGTTTGCTAGGTATGTTTTACCAGTGCCACTGGGGCCAGACAAGATAATTCGCCGGTGTTCCATCAGGAGAGAGACATAGCGCTGCAGTATGGGCTTTGGGATCAGTGACTCAAACACCAGGCAGTCCAAGCTGTTTTCACAGATACCTGCAACAGTAAGAGATGTAATATTTGTAGGAGTTTCTATTTTGTATCCAATTACCTGCTTTTTGTTGTTGTTTCGATCCAACCTGACCAAGCAGTTTATTACTTCACAGGGAAATCCCTTCTCCTCCTTGCTATCTCTCACAACAGGGAACAACACATATAAAGACATACAGAAGTGAGCTGTGGGCTTCCACCTGGATTTTCCTTCAGCTGTCCCAGCGTCTCACTGTGTACTTGGAGTGAAGATTTAGGTTGGATATCAGGGGAAAGTTCTTTACCAGGAGAGTGGTGAGGTGCTGGAACAGCTGCCCAGTGTGGCTGTGGATGCCCCATCCATCCCTGGAGGTGTTCAAGGTCAGGTTGGATGGGGCCCTGGGCAGACTGAACTGGTATTAAATGTGGAGGGTGGTGGCCCCACCTGTGGTGGGAGGTGATCCCTTGGAGTCCCTTCCAACCCAATCCATTCTATGATTCTATTTCAGGCTACACCTTTCACCCATAAGCCATCTGTTTTACAGTATTTTGTCACATGCAGCACACATTCATCCAGAATTTACCTGTTTACTTTTGAATCACTAGACAAAAAAAAAAAACAAAAAAAAACAGCTATCATCAACTCCCCCTGATTTCCCAAACACTTCTAATTAAAATCCTTCTCTGTCTGCTGATAGCTATCTCTTCTAACATAAAACTCCTACTGATAAGCATTTATGCTATGTCAGCAATCACTGAGCCACAGAATTGGCTCAGACAAAACACACGGTGCTTCAAAATAAACAGAAGAAAGGGAAGCTGGCAGATCAGACAGAGAAATGTTTGCACCTCGATGGTTACCTGGAATATTAAATATTTATATAGGCAGCTTTATACCTCAAAGGTGCATGTGAGTAACTGTTTTCCCATAAATTGATTAAATACATTCATATCTGATTGAAAAATGTTATCATGTATGCTTTAGTCATTTCCAAACGTACTTTGCTGCTGAAACAATTCTGCTGTGTTGCCTGTGGTGTGATGTGCTCTGCAGTACAACTTCAGACACCAATTTAAGGGGTCTAGAGAAAGCTGCTAAGACTAGAATTATTCCTATTATTACAGACTGAAGATCTACTAAAATCATAGACTCCAAGTGCTGCCTTCATCAAATGAAAACAGAACGATGAGTAATTAAAAGAACAGGAAAAATAAAGACAATAAAAACTTTTCTACTCTGAATTTTTTGACATGGTATGCTTTGATAAAAGTGTAATTACCCACTGATCTAATGGCATTACCTTTGATGGTAACCGAAATAGTATTGTTTTCTCCCACCAGGTAGCCACAGGGCAACAGCTCAGGTGTCTCGGCACTATTTGTGCGTTTGATCTCTCCAATGCTGTATCCCAGAACACTGTCTGAATTCAGCCCCAGCTGACTCACTGGATCCACGTGAATGATGTACTCCTATGGTGAAGAAAGAAGGGGAAAATTTACGAGGCATTGAAATCGCTGTGCCTGTAGGTAATCACACTGAGTTAACTACTGCTCAATGCTGTACAAAGCCTGTTCAAAATAACACACTAACCCTCAAACATAAAGCATAGTGAATCAGCAAGTAACTGCTATATGTATATATATGTGCATATATATATATATATATATATATATATATATATATATATATATATATATATGTGAGGAAACCATGGAAAATAAAGTTAGCAGACTTGTCTCAAGTTATATATCATTGTACAACTCAGCACTGCTTGGACATATGCTGAAACACACACCAGAACATACATCTGAGCCTCTGTATAGATATCCTGTTGTGAAATACTGCGTGAATACTAATAACAATCAAAGCAGAGAGCAGATGTTACTTACTGACCTTAAACAACCGTCTAACAACACCATCCAGAACATCCCATTTGGTCTTCCCACTCACTCCAATGCAGCCTATGAGGAAGGTACGAGGCCTTGAATCCTAAATGCAAACAAACATGTATTCAACTTAGTAAATAAATCCTAATGGTGTCAGTCAAGTCTGCTTAAGTTTAAAATCTTGGTGTGGTTGTTACTTCTTTAACTTACAGCAAAATCCGTATTCCCCTGTAAGATTTTACAGTGTTGGGAGACTCAAACATAGGGAATATGTCAGTGGTACCCAGTGATAAGCTAAAGGCATTTATTAATAAATCCACAATCAAGGTTGGATCTAACAAGTATTTGTCTTTGTGGCCTATCGTTGCTTCTAGCATTTCACTGTAACTTCCACTAGATCATCTCCATTATTAGCTCATGTTTTATTTAACCCTAAGTAACACAAAAGCCTAAGAGCTTTGTGCAGCTTTTAACATATGAGTTTTAAATATACACCCTCCCAATGTGCAGATTAACTCCCTGAAGCTGAAAAATTGACCTGGTTTTCAGAGATTCTGAAAAGCTTAACTTGTAACATTATCAGCTCCATCACCGACACATGGCCTAGCAGTCCTTCATTACTGACATAGGTTCACGGCCAGTGCTGATGGCACCATTAAGAAACTGTAAAGTAGAAAACCATTGCAGATGAGTCCCATGAGACAACCTGAACTGGTATTGTTGGCTTTCAGCATTTCTACAGAAGTGAGAATTCAAGTGTTTTGTCTATCACTACTAACACTCCGGTAAACTATTTTGCTAAATATATATATATATATATATATATATATAAATTTTAAACAATTTAGAAGTACTTTTCAACAGAAGCCTCCAAACCGGGTAAGAACACAGCAGAGAATTCAAAGGCAAAGTCACTCATATGTCAAAACTCGGGACAAAATGCAACTTACCTCCTTCCATTTCATTTCATCCTGAAAGCTGACAACTATTTTGACATGTCTGCCTCCTTCCTTGCGGGCAGAGCCATCACCAGTGTCATCTAACAGCATGTCTGTGAAGAGAAAACATGAAAAGCTTCAGAGCTATATCTTAACAATGGAAGCTATTCTGCTATATGCTAACATTTCTACTGGAGTCAAACACAACACATCTCAGCTTCTCATGCCTGGAGGTAAAGCATAAGAACCAGGTTCACTGACTTCCTTCCAAAATACCAAGGTCACTCTTAAAAGAGATAGTCTGTTGTATTAGGCGTGCACGAACACTCGGGATGTAATGCGATAGGCCCTCCCCTGCTTGGTTATGCATATGTAGAAGGGGTGTAGATGAAGTGGAAAACATATGTAAGGGACTTACAGAGTCAAATAAACGCCATTTTATTGCTCACCACATTGCTGTAATGAACAGCGTGTAGTTTGGTTGTGGCCGTCAAAGCACCTTACTGAGGGACGTGACTTATGAAGTTACCAGATTAAGGTAACAATGGTCATCAGAAATTATTAGTCAGTTACTTTGCATTTTCCTTCCTACAAAATATTCCCCATTCAAAGTTTCTGAACGCAACGCTCAGCAGCTGAGGTCATATTTGGACAACTCCAGTCTAGGGTGTAGCGAAGCTATGATGACATTTTAAAAGAAGGCTTAATGCCAGCTCCTGACATATTTCCACACTTTAGCTGCTAATAATTTTCATGCTTTCATTTTTCCATGGCTAACCAAACCCAACCTTCCCAGAGCAGGATAAAACCTGCCCACCATCTTTCTCATTAAACTCACCGAGACTAGTTGACTCCGTGAGGTTCAAACTGTGTTGAGAGAGGCCCACCGAATGTCTCGGAGAGGATGAAATGGAAGCCTGAGACTGAGCCCTGCTACAGCTGCCATGGTTTTCAGATTTCAGTCGGTCATTTTCTGCTTTTAACTTCTCAATTTCACTCTTGAAAAGACAAATCAGTAGTTAGAAGGCATGGCAAAAACACTCTTAAAAAGAGAGCTGGATAAGCAACTTCAGAAGATACAGTAGTTTAGTAGGAATGTCATAGTCACATTATTTTAATTTACCGTAACACGTTAATAATTTTAATTAGTATAACACCCCTTCCATAAAACTTTTCAAAGTGTTTTAGAAAACTTAAGTATGTGGGAATTCACTAAGCACTGAAGAGCAGCTACTTCAAGGCAGATGGCTTGGGAATTTTTAAAGAGTCCAATAGAATGGTTTCCCCATTGCCTTCTCAGGTTGGAACATATAAGTGCTGCAGTATTGAGGGAGGGAGAAATCATGAGCTCAAGCTTTTTTAATAAGCATTTGAGAACTTCACATTCACCTCCCTTCAGATGTTTATTGTGTGGTGGAATGGCACAACATCGACATACACTTTGATATGTAAGGTGGTTGTTTCCTACCTGCATTCTGTTCATTGCTTCCCGAAGCTGGTCAAGCTGATGAGCAGAGCTGAGGGCTTCTAGACGAATGTCAGTCAACTTCATCTCCTTGTCTCTTAGTTCATTGCGTAACTGCATGACTGTTTCTGCTTCACTGTCTGTGCATTCAGAAATGCTGGGAAAGAGTGAAAAGGAGACACTGAACTATAACACATGTTACTTCTTAGGTGGTGCTTCACCAGCAATTAGTAATACAAGAGGAAAGAAGTACCACTTTTTACTCTACAGGGAGTAGATAACAGTTCAGGCTTATCTCATTAGCGATACTATAAACCAGAAGAAAAATAAGCCATGGAAACAAAGGAGACCAAAAAAAATCTCATTTGTGGTAGTTGTCATAAACTAACTACTTGAAAAGCAAAATCTAAGTAAAGAAGGAGGTGCAGGCGCAAGTAGTAGCAGCAGTTGGCTGAAGATTGATGATTTTACAGAAAGATTTAAAGCCCACCAGGTGTGAGCTTTAAATGTTCCCTGAAAGATTCTGGAGGGCTCTGGAACTCTATACACCTATTCAAGCATGATAAATTCCCATCTGCTTTAAAGCACTCATGCTCAAAACATTTTTGGTGGCATTTTAATTCCCTTCTCCCACAAAAAAAAAAAAAACCACCGCAAAATAATCTAGATGAGTAACGTTTCAGCACATTCATAAGTGAATGTATACAAAGATGAACTACACAGCTGCATGCTCTGAGGGATGTTTCGCCTACAATGTGTCTCTTTAAATCAGGTTAATGAGAGAAGTTTTCTCCACCAAAAGCTGGTATGCCAAAATACATGCTTTACTTTTGCTCTATACTTCCCTCAGTTCATGTGTTTACTCTTTTTCTTGTGTTTAGGCTTTTTGCTTTCTTTCCAAGATGAGAAGTATGTATTCTGCATTTTCACTGAGGAGGGATCATCTTGAACAATTTTCTGGCCTCAGAGTTCTAAAACCCAATTTGCTGCAGTCACCAAAAACTCAATGAGTTCCATTCAACAGAATGGAGAAGCTTTAAAAAATTCAGGCATATCACTAAACCACGCCATTTGATCTTCAGTAAATTCTTACCTTTATCTGAATTTGTCAATTTAACTGGGGACTCCATTACTGCAGATTATTATAAAATATATTGTCTTTAGCCCAGAGAGAAAACAAAACACCAGACATGGCTTTGTCGTATCATTAGCAGCCAGAGATCCAATTAGTTCTGCACTCCAAGGTCATTCCTTGCTGTAAACACTATTCATACTCAGCATGTTTTGCAGAGGAAGCTCCCCAATGAAAAATTAAGCTATCCTACAGTAAAGATGCAATGATTTTTAGCTTCCCGGATGCTAATGCAAAGGTATGAGCTTGAAAGTCAGCTTACATGCCTTTAATTCCCCGAATACATAAATTAAACTCTTTTATCTTTCCCTGGCTTCTCCTTATGGTACAGAACATTCAAAATAAATCCCAGCTGAAATGTTTGCTCTTTGCTCATTGTTTTGCCATTATGAGGGGGTTAAGGACTTTATCAAATCTGCTTACCCAAACACAGCCCCTCTCTGGGAGATAAAGCAAGTACTGCTCAAGAACAGGACCAACCAGTAGCAGCAGACCAGCACAGATGTACAAGACTACCCTGCTTGGCCCACTATGTCTTCTGCTGTGGTCTGGTTTTAGCAGTGCAATAACTCAACAGCTGTCAAACTCTTGCAGTCCTTTTACAGATTTGCAGATTCTTGTTCAGAGGAGCCAAACAGGACGGGATGTTGTAAGATACACTTTGCCATCATCTGTTTCTAGAAAGCAGCCTAGAGATGTCCCATAAAACTAGCACATAAAATGCTCAAGCAAAGCATTTTTCTTTTCTCTAACAGTGTACTAAGATGCTTTCCAGCCATTTTTCCATTTAAAAAATAGAAACAAAAATAACTTACAGAGAATTGGAATGAGAAGCTCTCAGCAGCGGTGTCGAAACAGTAGAGTTATGGTGCGGTAGCTTTGGTGATGAAGGTAATGAAGAATCTGTCATCTCCTCAATATCTGAATGAGAAGATGCTGACTTGGGAGACTTCTTTTTACCAAAAGCTTGCTTGAAGGAGCTGCGTAACTGAAAAACAAGACCACAGCAGTAGGCACATCATGAAGAATGCATCCAATACGAAAAGCCACAGAGCAGAACTCCAACATGCAAATATTCCAAACAATAAAGCCATACTCACAAGTTATTAACAGAGCTAAAAGAGAATAAAAAAGCTTTTATTTCCTTAACTACTTTGTGAGATTAATAAGGTCAATAGGACTGGACATCAGTACTTCCTATTTTTAATTTTTTACAGCAAATTATGTTCAGTGAAATGAGCAACGGTGTAACAACTTGCAGCTATGATATAATGTGGCTCAGACGAGGTTAATGATGCTGAAATGGTTAGTCATGTAAATGCATGGGTTAGCTTCGTATCTCATAGTTTAAAGTAGGTCTTCCTTACCTCATTGACCTGCCAGAAGAAGCACAAGCAAGAGGAAGTGGGGGGAAGGAAAAAAGACAAGTTTTAACAGATAAAGCCCGTAATAAGGAAAGCTTTGGATTTCTAAGACAAACATGACCAACAATCAATAAAGTACGAGAGTTACTTTAAAACTGGAACCCTGTATTTTCTAAAAACAGCTTCTTCAAACAATATACAACCATTTTTTGCATTACTTGGAGAAGATATCAGACCCAGGTCTCTTTAACTACTACAGCTATATTTTCCCCTTGGCTCAGATGGAACGTTCTAGCTAACAATCACTTTCATATCCTGCTTTTCCTTTCAGGAACAGGTATTCCACCAAGTGAAAATATTGAAAACACTGAGTTTTCTCTACACACCTGCAACTCATTTTCTTTTGAGTGTGCCTACCATTTACCAAACAGCTTAAGCAATCCATCTAAAGCTATCTCAAAATTACATGTTGTAAACAGTGCTGCTAAATATTAGATGAAAGCTATTTTTACATGAGACGAAGTCTAATGAGAAATGCTGAACATCTCTTGTCTCAGCTCTGAGAAAACAGCCATGTTGCTTCTATACATAACAAAAGGTTCTTAGTAGAGAACAACAGCAATGTTTGTGAAATTAACTAAGTGCGAGTGATACTGCTATGTTCTGGTTTAATTTCCAGTCTTCATTTTATACCAATGCATTCATATTTAACACAATCAAAACACTGTTCCGTCTTCTTCATTGTGTTTCCTTCAACTTCTTTAAAGAGTTGTGTGTTAAATGAGAAGTGTAGGCCAACGTAGAGACCTACTACATGACAGTGAGAAACTAATGTAGAAATATCACAAGTTTTTACCTTATCTAAAGCTTAGTGGTTAATGAAGGTTTGTCACAATAACTAAAAGTGCTGCCAACAATTTGAAGATGCAGCAATTTACCCTTTCTATAATGAATGCATAACCCTGCACAAGGAAATGACATTGCTTCAGTTTAACCAGTGCTGTTATGAGGAGGGCAGCAATACTGCAGTTACGGAAGAGCTAACAAGATATTCAAATGAAACAAGTGTGATAAAAGAGAAAAAAACAAAAGCCTGCTCAAGAAGTACTTTAAGTACAAGAGGTTTCATAAACATTTCCAAGGGGATACTGTACAAATACATATCAGACTTTCCCAGCTCAAGCCGCATTTTGTAGCTCTAAAGAAAAGATCCCTAAAGAACCAGGGAGATCTAAATTCAGTGGGAGGGAAGGGGTGGAATGATTCACTGGCTACAGTATGGGATCTAGGGACTTTAGTCCAAACTACATTCAGACTAGGTCACTAAGGCAGTTACGGTCTAATTCAAAATGGAGCTTAATACATTGTACCTTTCCTCCAGTACATGGTACCTTGTACACAGTACAAGATGAGCAAAGAAGGAAAAATGGGAAATGAAAGGTAAGTATTGCAAAATCCTGAATAAGGTATGTTTATCACAGTAATTTCTTCAAATTTGGTATTTTTTTCGTGTAGAATTTCACAGTGACATTCCAGATAAAGCTCTTAAAGTGTCTAACACGTTTACTTAAAAGAAGAAAGTCCTATAATGCAAAAAGAAAAGAAAACATAGAAACAGTCTCTCATTGTGGACTTGTTCTATTTTAATGGCAAACATAGAGCTTTCCCTGAGGGGTTGGACACCATACTACTTTTAGCCAGACTGATTTTTGACAGCTCTTTCTACTTTAGGACCGGCCTTTTGGCTGTTAACATAAAATTCAATCCTACACAGCGTCAACACAAGCATATACATCACTTACAACTCAATTAAGTCTTCCAAAGGGTATTTACGCAGGATTTAAACAGCACCTAGTTCTTGTGCTGACCTGCTGCATGTGGGGAGGGAGGAGTTGAGCAGCTACATTTCACCATGCATGTTCCGACAGCTCTATGTAAACCACACACAATCCATTAACATACACTCACCCAGTTCTTCCTCTTCTTTTTCTTTGAATCACTCTCTATGTTGCTTCCCACGCTGGAGTGGCTGGTAGCACTGTTAATGCTGGAGACGCTATCCGAAGAGTGCTGCCTTCGGATCCGCAAGTCTGCGGGTTGAGCAGCTCCAGTTCCTGCACATCGACAGAGGTGGTGTTCAATATGATATCCTGTATTAATCATTTAATCTCAAATGAAGAGTTTGAAAGGGAAAAAAAAAGCACTTAAGCAATCACTAACCCCAGCTGAGGTTCTGTTTATTTCAACGCAGTGCTCCTAATGCTTATTTCTCATGAAGAGATTAAAACCTCAGACCTAAACCACTCAAATATATTACTTCTCACCTTTGCAGTTGAGCTCAGGTGTGTTGATGACACCATTAATGGCAGCCTGGGCAGCAGCATTTTGCTTCTTCAGTAGTTCAATAGTCTTCCTTAGCTCATTCAGTTCTGAGTCCTTAGAAAAGGAAACAGTGGTAATATGTCAGAAAATGCAGCTGGTACCTGGCTGCACCACCTTTCAGTCCAAGCACTGGGATTTGACAGAATTTCTGAAGTATTTATGTCCAAGGAAAGGAAAATGAAGTTTGGTATACACTTGTGGAAGCAAGATCCTCAAAAGGATGCAAAATAGCTTTGTTATTTTAAGACAAAAGATACACATGCTCTGTAATAGAGGAATAATGTATATACACGTACACTGTCCTAGAAAACATTCTGCACTTCTTTTAGACTCAAGTGTGAATGCACTGGGAAGAAATTTATTTAAGCCTTTGACATTATCTCCCATTGTTTTCGCCTGGAGCTTGGACAGGTACACTCTTTGCTGGGTAAAGGACTGGCTGGAGGGCCAGGCCCAGAGAGTGGAGTGAACAGAGTTTAGATGTTGTACAGAGGGCATTGGTTTCGTGGGAAATACTGGTGGTAGGTGGACAGTTGGACTGGATGACCTTGGAGTTCCTTTCCAACCTTGGTGACTCTGTGACTCTACTTGTACACTTGCCTTTTGTTCAGCTGTCATAGTGAGGCTCTGCAGTCTGATCGTCATGTTTCCCAGACTCTGCTCAAATGCTGCCACAAGGTGGGCCTGAAAATTAAATGACACAGAAGTGCTTGGTTCTCTCCCAAACCATATTTGTGCACGTATCTGAACACATCACCTACTGCATTTCATTGTTCATCACATCAATGATACAGAGAAAATAGCAGTGAGTCAAAGGGCTTGAGCATGTATTGTGAAAATGTTTACCAGGGTATGGCTGATATCAACAAAACCTTTCTGGCCCCTGGGAGATAAGGTCCTTTATGGAGCCCCATCTCAAGCTATTCAAGTTCATGCACTCTTCTGGGTTGTTTAAATCTGTTTACATTCTGTGATCAAGTGAAAACACACATTGCCACTCTGTCAAAACAGAATGACACACAACTGATTCCTTTTATTGAAACTCACAGATTAAGTGATAACAAACAGGCATGGAAGGCCCTCCTTGGTTACTGAGCTATGTCTCAAAGCTACTGCAAGCAATGACATGAAGGACCCCCTACCACAAAATGCAGGGAATAGAAATGATACAAAACAACCCATGGCTCTAAACATCTCTTGCTGTTCATTTTTCAACTCAGGCTAAACCTTTTGTATCAATATTTCCCCCATGCATTCAGAATTTGCACAACAGAAAACCAGAACTGGAGTTTGAAACAGAAAATTAAAGGTTAGAGGATAGGTTTGATTCAGAGAATTTTCAGGATTCCCTTGAATGCTTCTAATCTTTAATTAAAAAGTGAAGATCTGTATCATCTGTACTACAACAATTATAAGAACTCCAAAAACCTGTAGGAAGATGCTGTAAAAAGTTCCAGTGGCCAGGGACATTTGTTTAACTTTTCTGAAGCAGCGAAGCATTGACACTGATGTTAGAACTAAAACCATGTTACAGAGGTGAAATACACAGACAACACTATTGAGGTCCTGTGGCTAGTCTGCAAGCTGCTCCATCAGCTGATGCTCTGCAACTAACTCCGTGGTCTCTGAGTACCTGGGGGCACCTGACTTGCTATAAAGGTCCAACCTGCTGAATACTATCCAGAACCTCCTGGTGCTTGGATGGTTCCCATGACAGCAGGGTTGGAGCTCAATGATCTTTATGTTCTACAATTATCACAACTCCATCATTTTTCAACTTAAAATCTACTTGAAACAACAAAACTGTGTCAAATCTTTCCAAGCAGAAACAGACATCATCTCAACTAAATATATCCATATGGCACAGCCTTTCACAGAGTCATTCCAGACTTGGTCATCATCAGCACACAGCTGACTTACCCTAAATAATAGCTCTCACATTCACACTGCAAACGAACACGAACAGTACAATAACACAGAGATGTGCACCTCTCATTCCCACCAGCCCCTATGAAAATAAGCAGAGCTGAGGCTGTGAGAAAATAACAAGTAAGCTAAACCATTACTACACGTGTTTGAAAACGTAAACATTTATTTAAGAAGCAGACTGCAAAGTTTCTATTGGGAGGGAAGAGTGGGGTGTGGGGGTGAAACAGTGTTCTGTAATACTCATCAAAACACAGCAAACATTTAAAAAGAGAGAAAGGTGATTACATGGATTAACAAACAGCACATGTAAGGGGATCTTGCCAAGTTTAGTATTCCACCTATTCAAAGAGCTGATGGACACCAATGTCCTCCTCAGTAGCATGTGCTCTGACATTTATCTATTCCCACAACCGAGGATGTCAGTATGACCCAAGCTGATGACTGTTCATCTGCTGCTTGTTTACTCTAGACCTGCTTATTTTTGCAGTAAGCTTCTGTTTTTCAGATTACTTCGATCTGTGACTCCAGAATAGAACACACAAATAAACTTGCTCTGGGTCATGCATAGCATTGCCTCAACACTTCCTGGCTTCAACTGTTTTTTTCTCCAAGTGTAAACACCAAATTCCAGAGGCACTGCCTACACTGGCAAAAATGAGGTACATTCATTCTTAAGGCCATTGCAAATTAATTCTCACAGCCCCTTATGCCATTGTTACCATGATTCCATCAGCCCACTTCTTTATGGAATAGGAAAACATAATGTTTTGCAATGCAGGTTTCTACCGTTTCTTATTCCTACCAGTTTCAGCCATTGTTTGTAGCTCACCACACTTAAATATCGAAACAAGACACTACTTAGAAAGTAACAAACAAGAGTCAGCCTTCAACGACTTTCTCATTATCTGAGGATGCTGTTTTTATCAGACTTCTAAAGCAAAGCAAACATTCTAATTCAGTATATAAGGGAAGGCATAAGGTAACTCTGTAGGACTGAGCATGTTAGCTTTCCTAAGGTCCCACATATGAATGCAGTTATTCTTTTAAAATACACAGGTAATAGAAAATAAATATTACACACATTTGTGTTGCTGTTCAGGTTTTTTGTTTTTTTTTACTAACAAAATCTGCAGTAGTAATTAATGCATTACATGCATTCCCTGCTCAGAGTTAATTCTTTGAGTTGTACTCACATTTGCAGTTAGCTGAGTTGTCAGCGCTGATACTTTCTCTTGGGACGCATCCAACTCTCTTCGTAGCTTGCGAATCTGTGTATTTTAAGAGATCTCTTTACTGTACCATGATATGAAGCAGTAGAACAGTAAGACAAAAAAGGCGTTGTCTTGACAGTATATTTATGCTTGTCAAACACAAACCGCTCTTACCTCTGATTGGCATTTCTCTTCAGGCTATAAAATAAAACCAGAGGAAAATATATGAGGACATTACAACAGAACCAGTACAACAACCTTAACTACTATTATCATTATCATTAATATGATTTTCAAGAACTCGAGTAATAATTTCTTATTTAGGATTTTCATGTCTATACTCCATCTTAGATTATTTGCTTGAGATAAAGAAAGCAGGCTGCTTGTACAGCACCTCCTCCTACGTGAAGGAATCTGTCTCCACTTCCCAATTTGTCAGCCAGCGCACCACTGAGTCTGAGCTGTGAAAGGCTGAAGTCCTGGTTAGTGCAAAAGGAATTTCATGAGGCTCAGAAGAGACAGGACTGACAAAGACCATGGGAGATCCTTGGCAATTCGCTACCTCGCATGCTCAGCCCTCCATGGGATGGCGGTCATGCTTTTGCATTCAACAGCAATCTGAAGAAAATTACTACCACTTGGTGCTGTCTAGGCACCGTGATGATGAAAAATTGAGGTCACACAACTAGTTATCTGAGTATGTAAAGTGGATGCATTGACCATCCACTGCGGTCAGGAGGACAAAATTTTGGCTACTGTGGCTTGTTTCTAACCAAAGCTATCAGCAAGGAGAAGGACAGAGTAAAAAGTCACACATCCCACTACTCTTACGTAAACATGTCCAGTACCAGCCACTGTGAAAATTATGTTTGTCAAACCACACTATTAAGAACCACTTGGGCTTGGACAGAAAGCACATGAACCAGAAACGTAAGCAGTAGCTTCTGACTACTCTCCTTGTGGCTCTTGTGGCTACAAGGAAAGGTCTGTTTTCCATCCTTCCACTCTGTTATCTGTTTTGGCTGCACACAGACCTTGCTTGAGGCAAGGTTCGTAATGGAAAGCAATATTTTCAAATGATTATCAACGCCTTAAGGCCATGTTACACATGTTCTTTGCTTATCAGTGAAACAAATACAAGAAATAACACTATGCTGGCTGGCTGACTTCATAAACAGTTATGCGTGGTCTTCCAAGAGCAAGTCCTTCCATGTTCTCACCAGGTGTCACTTTGTCTTGTTTCAGCTGTGAATATGTGCTAACTGTGGAGCTGCATCATTCTTGCATCATGATTTGAACTGAAAGATTCCGTTCAATTCACATGCATTTCGCAAGTAATTATCTATCATTCATTTCTTCTAAAAAGACCAGTTTATAGGAATCTCCTAAATTGTGATCACAGCATGCCAGGAATGCACGATCCAGTTTTAATCTGTCTAGCTTGGATACCGAGGGCACTGAACAACTTATTCAAGCTTCATCAGTAGTAAAACACAAGGTTAGAATGACTTGAAGCATCCAAATTTGTTGTATGAAATAATTAAGTTCAAAGATCCTCAATTCTGCTGAGGTCTCTAGCAGCAACATCTATTCAGCAGAGTTGTTAAAGCACTGACTCAAACAACAAACTGCTGCTTTTACACCATTATCAACTCTGTTTAATAAGGATGCTGCTAAATATCTACATGCATCTTTATGAAGACCAACATTTCTTTCATAGCCAGCATTCCTCCTCCTTGAATGGCAGAAGTAACATGTACAAAAAGACTAGTTATTCACCAACTCTGATTAACAAAGCGAAACAATCATTCCATTATACTCACTGTTGAATAAATAGATGACGTACTGGACACCAAAGAGAGAGAAGAACCATGCACTGGAGGAAAGAAAATAAACAAACTGTATAAAGTGACCACACATTGGACACCACAGATCTCTTTTACCAGCTATTTGCCTACTGAGGAAATACTTCCATCATCACCCATCATAAACTTAATTACATCATTGCACAACGTTCAGCTGGAAGAAGAGACGGCCAGAAAGCATAATCCATAAACTCCAACTTGGTAAAGCTGTTTCAACAACTGAATACTACAAGTTTTCTGAGGGGGAGAGGTGCCACTGCCAAGATTAAAAAGGAATGTTTCAATGAAGATTTATTTAGAATGAAGTATTTCAGCAGCCTCATCTTAAGACTCAGGAGAAAGAGAAAAGTATAAAGCAGGACAAATAACAGAAGTAAGCCTAACTGCTTCACCTTTGGCATTACATGAGACGAGAGGGAGGCTGTTTTGTTTAAGCAGTCCAAACACAGACCAGGATGGAGATGACCTGAGAGGAACAAGAAGATCTAGAGCACCTCCATCAGAAATCACTACAGTGGAGGCTCAGCACTGTCTTCTGAAACATCTCTCTCTTCCTTCACTAGCTACAATGGAGCTGTCTCATGGGTGGTCATGATCTGAACACTCCTTTCTAAGCACACTGTTCAGAACAACTACCTGAAGCTACAATCTGAGCTACCGAAACATGCATGATTACTTTTCCTTGCCTTATTTTTAGAAACAAAATACTGAAGCCTTCATTCAAACTTCAGATAACTTCACACCAATCAGATGAAATCTTTTCCTCTCATCTAAATACTCCAGCAAATAAAAAGAAGAAAAATTAAAAAAAAAGCTGAGAAAAGTTGGGCTCTAATTAGCTACTGAAATTCTCCTACACTCAAAATAAATGGGTTTAGTTTTCACATTGACTTTATATCCTAAGGCGAGGCTGGAAAGAGAAGTAAACAACATTTAAGTTGGCTTCTGGAAGAATTTAAGACAATGAAAAGGAAAAAAACCCACAATAAAGCAAAAAAAAACCCTCACACCCATTTGCTGTTTCTTAATAATGTTCTCAATTAAAATGATCTTTATAGTGCGATGTTAAGGACTGCACTGCAGTAAGACCATAAGAATAACCAGCAGGAGTCAAGCCCAAGGTCTGTCTAATCACATGTTCCATGTCTGGCTGCAACGACAGCAAATGCTTAGGGAAAGAAATGTGACAAGGCAGATTCTTGCTGATTTTTCACCAGGTAGACCTTTCTATCTTCTGGGAACCAGCAGAGACGGTAATTCCTGAGATGGAAGCTGCATTCACACCATTATTTTTCATGGTCACTATAATACATCATTAAGTGTAAATCATCCGAGATGTCTGTGTCAAGAGCAACCAAGGAATTAATGCTTTTGTGCAATGGCTACTTTAAGACTATTTAATTAGGAGCCTGAAGGCAGCTATGCTCTTCATGTGATTCCTGTTCGCTGCAGTTAACATGCATCTGCGTGCAGACTACAAACTCAGATTGTTTTGGAACTGTTATTTGAACCCTACAGGGGTTATTCTTCTCATTTTCAACCCCTAATGAAGATCCTCAGCCATGGACCTCTAAAATACAATTGCACATATTGGTGTTACAGTAATAGGCGTGCACAAACACTCGGGATGTAACGCGATAGGCCCTCCCTTGCTTGGTTATACATATGTAGAAGGGGTGTAGATGAAGTGGAAAACATATATAAGGGACTTTTACAGTCAAATAAATGCCATTTTACTGCTCACCACATTGGTGTAATGAAAAGCATGTAATTTGGTTGTGGCCGTCAAAGCACCTTACCGAGGGACGTGGCTTATAAGGTCACAAGATTAAGGTAACACACAGAAAACTGCTCTGAAATGACCCATGTGCTGAAATGAAGCACTAAATTTACATTTGGTTTAGGAGAGAATGTCATCTTCTGCTCATTTCCAGCACCACACACTGTACTGACCTTCTTCAAAGCCATCACGGAACGAGCCAGATCTGCTCATTGTCCTGCTCTTCTCATCCAAGGACATGGAGCTGTTCCTGAAGCGTATGTCACTATAGGGGTCATAGGGACCATCTGCATTGGAAAGGCTGTGGGTCCGCAGCATAGTTGGATTTGACAGGCTCATCTGGGCTGCAGTGGTTGGGCTTGCTGTGAAGCACAGAATAAATGGCAATTTATTTGCATGGTCAAAAATGTTCACGCTCCATGCTGGTGCAGCTATCAGAAAACATTTAAGACATAAATTTTTCATGTCATCCACTTGAGACTTCATTATGTTTCTAATTTCAATGGATTCAAATAAGATGCATGCAAATCGAACTAATAAATAAGAAAACTCCAGTAAATAAGGTCATTCTAAACATTGCATGATAAGTCCATGCTTCTATAGGCAAACTCAGTAATACCTCATAGGCATGAATTAATTCTCATTTAATTTAATATTTTGCTAACACAGAACAGGCCTCATCTCCTTAGAAGCCTTCAGGTTCCCAGAAAATGGTATTCTTGCAGAATTTTCAGATGAAAAGATAGCACAGAAACCTCAATTCTGCCTCAAGAGCCATTGATCTCCCAGCCAGTGCTTAGAGTATAAAACTTCCATTCCTGTTTTCACATTCTCAGTTTTCATTCTATCAAACACAGCAAGCTGAGATATTAACGAATGGCTCTGCTTAATAGCTCACGATTTAGATTAAGGCATCTGATGACTCCAAGGGAAATACTTTCAGACGTGACTGTAACTATGCCACCTTTGGGCACACAAGACACCAATGCTGATTAGTCACACTAATTTCAACCCAAGTGCTTCCTGAAGGTTCAAAATGGTACTTGGAGCTGCTGTGAGAGCATTACGTTACGTCACGTGCTATTTTCAAAGCACACAAACTATTTCCATGATTCTCAAAACACAGAGTTATTCACCAAGCTGGGAGAAGTTAAATCTAGTTCCAGAAGGTGACGTTATGCTGGATCCCGATGAAAATGGAGAATTGCCAGCAGTGTCCTGGAGCCCTCCTGCTGAATGCGACCGTAGCCATTCTTTTGCATCTTCCTGGCTACGAAGTTGGGAGGAAGGAGTGTACCTGCACAAAGCAAACAGGCTCTTTCAAAATGAACTCTGGCAACTACTGAATAAAGAAAGATGAACAAACGAACAAACAAACCATGGAATGTCACAAAGCTCGAGGAGGGGGAGAGGAAACAAAAGGAGGAAAAGCTTTCGTATAAAATTTAAAGACTTCTCCTTTCCTACAGCTTCAGCAACAACCAACAAACAGTTAGCAAAAAGCTAATGATAGGAATTGTGTAGTGCAGTATTGCAGAATCAAGTGCAGTGTGTGTTACATAGGTATGACTGAAAAACAAAGACATAGCTTGGAAAAGCCTCCCTTTCCTTAGGATATGCCCAAACGTATCCTTATAGTAATATTCTGGTGCTAAGATTAGCTGGATTTATGTCATACGACATATCAAATTCTAGTCAAGAAAGCCATTATCAGATTTTAAAACAAGTTGGGAACCTAATAATTTACACTACACAGACATTAAAGGGAGGTGCATCTCATCTCAAAATGAAATTAAATCATTTAAACAATTAAATAATCAACACGGAGACTACACTGAGCCTTTTTTGAAGGCAAACTTGAGACATGTATCAGTTAATTAAGAATGGGGGGTTTCTGCACGATTGATACCTACCTCTTCAGCACTCAAACGTTTCATTCTTAAGAGAGAGTCTTTATATATTAGAGACACACTCAACTACCACACAAACATTTTAAACAAAATTCCAGTTTAAGAAAGGCTTTTAGCACTCAGCCTCAGGGGATAAAGCTGCTATGAAGAATGATGCATAGAGCACAGAACAAATTGCAGCTGCCATTTCAAGGCATCAACTTAAGAGTTCCTGCAAGCTGCATTAAGCAGTTCTGGAGTTCTAAACTGTTTGATATATTTTCCAAAGTGAATATGTCCATATCCATTCTGAAAGGTTTAGGATGATACTGAACGTATCTTCTGCTTTTGTATGAACACCAAGGACCCTGGGGTGAACATAATCTCATGTCACTGCATGTAAGAGCCACAAAAGCACAAAATTATTGCTTCCAAAGCGAGCCTAGTGATGGTTGATGAGGTGCTTTCCAGCAAAAGCCACAACTCTTGTTTAAGCAGACAAGCCACTGGATGAATAGAAAGAAAAAGCACAGTAGATAATGACCTCCTTTAAGAAGTAAAGAAAAAAGAAAGAGAGAAGGAAAGAAAGGAAGGAAGAAAGAAATAAGTAAGATTGTTGCCACCTCTTGCAAACACTGCGACCATCACCACCAGCCACAACAGAAACAGAAACACAAGGCAAACTCCAAAGCCACCACAAAAGCTGTGTTAAACTGCACAGAAACACCAATACCTGAGTCCCTTCTTAGGCAAAGTGTTCCTATCAAGATGTGGGTCGCTGCAGAAAAGTTAAAAGAGAAGAACTTCAGAGAAGGACAACAGGGAAGGGTTAAGATCAGAGTGAAGAAGGGAGTGCAAACATCTGCATCACCTCTTCAGAGGCAAAAAGTGCTGGGGCCTTTCTACAGGAACATGCAAAAACCTCCTTCCCCAGGTGTGGTTTTTCACAGGCATGCAGCTGACACCATGCTAATGAAGCTCATCTGCTCACAAACTGATTCTGCCATTTCTCCCGTCCACAATGAACGTAAAAATACTGTGTGTGAAGCATAAGCTTAAAAATCCCCATTTTGGCAGGATATTGCTGAAAACTGATGAGAATCTGCTTGTCAGAACCACCTTCCTGCCTGCTCAGCACTAAACATAGGGAATGCAGCCCGATATTACATTGCAGCTGCGTGCTATGGGGACTAACAGGATCGAGCTGTTTAAATGTACTAATCTCAGCTTAAATTTTGTCAGCAAACTGAAACGTTTCAATTCAGGTCATCTTTTCTCAGCTTTTACATTCATTTTTAGAAGGTTGGTTGAGCCCAAGCCCCCCCACAAAACACTCACGTACCAAACTGCAATAAGGGACTGACAACACTGAATGACACTGGGACTTCACGACATAAGTGACAAGCCTGAAACGCAGTGAGAAAAGCAGCATGCCAGAAGGATGCTGAAATGCTAGTGAGAGTTTCAAATGACAGAACAAAAATTGGCAAAGAAATGAGCAAATGTTCAGAAAGAAAAAAAAAAAAGCCAACCAACCATCCCAAATCAAAAGATGTTCCCAGTATCAAGAGCAACGAGAAGAACATGCCAACTCTGCCATATGCTGTAATCCAGATTTAGGTAGATAAACGGGGTGTTTGAGTGCACTCTCACTGGCATGTCTTTGTATCAGTTCACAGCTGAACAATGAACACAGCAGGGGACTCGACTGAGCACATCTTTCACAATTCGTGTCACCACGATGGGCAACAAAACCTACAGCCTTGTGCATTCTACTGTCCTGAGACAGCATTACCTGTCCTGTCTCCTGGGCAAAGTATTTCTGCAGAATTTGGGACTAGCGGCAGGGGAAGAAAGAGGGCTAGAAGAACCAGTCCAGTAAGACAGAAAAAACATTAAAATGTCAAGAGGAGAGAACAGAAAGGAATTACAATAAAAACACAAACAGAAACCCAAACCATCAGAACATTTCATTCAGCAATAACTTCTGGCATTAAGATGCTGATGCAAAAATTGGGTCGCTTGACTATGTAATTAGACATCAGGATACAGCTTATTTCCAACACTTGCGGGGTACCACCTTCTAGAACAGAGCATGCCCTGCGGGTCTCTGTCTGTTTTATCCAGATACCAGCTGAACATGCTGGAAAAGCAGTCCTGTTCCCTCCTCCCTAATCAGCCTGCTCCCCACTCCTACCAGCTACTGATGACAGCTGGGAAACCAATCAGCCTGAAATACAATTCAAGTGACCATTTTCCAATTGGATCCAAATCCCAGCTGGTCTGTGCAATGCATTCACACGAACACCTCCACCAGAAGAATGCAGAGGGCAGCTGGAGATGGGATAGAGGGCAGGAGGGAGAGGCAGAGAAGGGATCAAAGCCGTACAGGGAGACAGGGACTTTTCAGCATGAGCTCGAATCTAAAAGCTTGTCAAATCACATCTTCTTTTCATAAACTGTTGTCATCATCACAACACGCAAGCACTGGAAGCCCAGATTCTACCTTAATTGAATGTTATGAACGTGAAGTTCAACAAGAAGCTTCTCAAATTAAAACTGTCATAACGAACAGATCAAGTAACTCAGGAAAGATATGTGATGCAACATTCATATATTAAGTATAATACAGTAAACAGGAAAAGCTGTCATATTGATTACCACAGCAGATGAAAAATCTCACCTGAACATATCCGCTTGCTCTGAACTGGGTTCCTTTCCTAGAATGGTTACTTAGTTTGTTCTAGTAATCTCATTCAATACCATCTCACAAGAAGCACAACTTGAACTGCAACTACGCTCTTGCCTACTGCTGAGAGAACCTCACTCACTCTGGAAATACATATGAGTATATGGAGATGAGAGAAAATAACTACTAACCTTTCAGACAGTGTGGTCTTAACGCTGTTGGTTCGGACAAAAGGAGTCAGAGAATCATCTTTAGAGGCTGGAATCAAGCTACCGGAGGAGTTATGGCTCAGCCCACCTCCACTGCTCAGAGAGATATCAATGGATTCACAGCTGGTATGAAGACTGCTGACGGACTGATAACCAATGCCATCCTTGCTAACAGCTGAAGAGCTACTTGCGTTGGTGCCCCACGTTAAACTGTTGGAAGGAGCTGAATGTGCAGAACTGGGACTAGAAGCTAGTGGAGACTGGTTCAAATCTGTGTTCTTACTATAGAGAGGACTGCTGCCCCCGCTGCTTAGTATACCACTGCCAGATGGTGAATCAAGATTACCCTGCTGGTTCATAGTAGCATGAGGATTGGAGATGACTACTGAATTTTTCATATTTTCTGCTGTTGTGATGGGAACTTGCTTACTAGGCTTTCCACCAAAAAGTCTGTAAAAAAAAAAGACAGTATGAAAAATACATAACATGGAATATTAAACGCAAAGGTATATTATCTTTTATCTCAGCATTTGACTAAGAGAATGCAGGCATTCACAAACCTGCAGAGATTTGGCAAACTTGGCCTATCTAGACCCCATGTCTACATTTCAAGGCTGAGAAAAGACACAGGCAAAACTTCATGCAACCCATCTCAACTGAATGTGAGAATAAAGCTCAGAGTCTTCTCAGTCGCCATTCTAGAAATCAGTAACAAGTGGAAGAGGTCGAATTCAACTCTGATGAATACGTCTCTATTTAGACAGCCTGGTAAAAACTCAAGAATGAAATCTGAGATCAAATAACGGAGCAGTGAAATTCAGCATCAGCATCTTCTCTTTGAGGTTGAATGTGTTTCTAATGCAGTATTTCAATTATGGCTAGCAACGTGGCTTTCTATTCATCAAAAAATAAATCAATCTGCAATCAAAAAATCAATTGAATTTCCAGATTTATGTGCCGAGGTATACAACACTGAAAATCTGCATTTGCCATGCAGCATGCCTTAGAATTGAAAGGTCTATCTGTGTTTTTCATTTTAAAGGAGTCACTGATGAAGATTAAACATCCTACAAGACATGGCTAATCTAAAGATAACTAGGAATAAAACAAATGAAGTATCTGGAATTACCCTCGCCAAATGCTCTTCAAAGAAAACCACTCATCTAAAAAGAAACAGCTTACAACTCTATGAAGCTTTAGCCTAAGCTGCCATCACAGCCATTATGCTTGCACTGGTGCTTCAGATGGAATGCAGCTTTATCACATCACTGCAAGCAGGATGATGTAGCGTAACTGTATGGGTATCATGGTGTCAAGACAAAATGAAATGCAAAACACTGCAACTTGAAACAGACAAGCTACTCGATGTCAAATTAAACTGAAAAATTATATTAATGAAACCTTTCACTAATATCAGACTTTGATGTCAAGAAATTAATGCCTGCCCAACTCAGCTTTCATGTTAAAGTAACGTGTGGGGCAACGATGGAGAAATAGAAGGCAAGTAAGACACCTGTTCAAAAATACCACTGAGATAAGAGATTTCAACCCAGCTTAGACAGGAATTTCTTTTAGGCTTCTTTGTATTTGAATAACCCGCTATTATGAGTGTTACAAAAGCTATTTTATATCTAAACTCTGTATCTTAGGTTCAGAAAATCAATGTTGAATAAACGATCATAGATCAGACATACAGAACTGCAAAATTTCTGAATCTCTTTGTGTTCACTCCCTATTCTCAAGTCCAGAGACTATTACTGTGGTTCCAAATCCATCCTTGGTGTTTCTTCATTGAATCACTGAATAATACTTTCGCAACATCAACCCTGCTCACCCATATCTATACGGACTTGCTATTTCCATATCAACAGCGCATCGTACTGGGGATGAAATTATTCAAAGTAGGTGTGCCATACTGGGGATGAAATCTTACAAAGCAGGTGTCTACTGGACTGTCCTCAGAGCAGAGGACTATAGCATTTCTAGCCAAGAGCTCCTGAAGATATATGGCTGTGTATGCCCTGAGCAGAACTTCCTCTGTTCTTGAGTACGCCCAGGTCATATGAACACCATATGCACCTATTCAGCCTGTCCAATCAACAGTTCTTATGACAGAGACTCGTATCACAACTGCCCGTACTTCTACCAGACAGATTGCTTTTCTTTTCCATATGTTAAACTCTTGCTCTTGTCTCAGTGTGCTCTGTGTATTTACAACACTAGCCCAACTGTTTATGTGAAATTAAATACAAAGACCTTCATGTAGGACACTAAGCGCTCCTCAAAATACAGCCAGACCTGGCTCAAAGAGTCCTGGACCATTCAGCTCTAACTAACATCATTTCACAATCAATGAATTTATTGCCTACCTGCGCAAAGTGGGAGAGGCCACATCAGGGTACTTGGCTCCTTGCTGGTGAGTACTTTGAGCTCCACTAGAAGCAGTCTGTGATGCAGGGTTCACTTTAACAGAATTACATGAGGCCACGCTTTCGTTGTCAGACGAAATCCCTTTCTCTTTATCAGTCTGATTGACTAATCCTGGCAGAGAGCTTCCAAGAATTACCTTGGCCGGCTCTCTCATTTTAGGGACAGGCAACCCAGCTGATTTGCTGCTTATGTTGGAGTCTATGCTACTAGTGCTTGATCTATTCCCAGCTCCACTTCTGCTACTTGATTTACTGGGCCGGGGTAAGCTACGATACTGAAGGTTAGTTCGGGCACTAAGCGCTAAGTAGCCATCATCCTGGTTCTGTGAGCCATCAACACTAGTCTTCCGACCAGCGGTCCTACCCATGAGTCCAGATGACTTTGGGATTTTTCCCAGAGTAGCTGATCTACTGGTGATAGTTGCCCCACTGGCCGTAATGATAGTCATGCCTACGGCTGACCCGCTCTGTTTCTTAAATCCGAATGCATTAGCATTAGCAGCAGTTGTTCTAGAGTTACTTGTGGGAAGCTTTTTGGATTCATCACCACTGCTGCGTCCTGCATCTGATGGGGAACGTTTAACATGTCCAGCCTTAGGAGATAGTCTACCCTTTTCTGATACCTTGGCGTCATCAGTTTTCCCTACAAAAATAGAAAAAGAATTCTAATATTTAATGACTTGAAAACAGCAAGCAAATGATGAAACTCAAAGCAGCATGAAAAGCAAAAGCGTGCTAGCCACAAGAGTGTGGTTAAAAACTATGATCTAGTCTGCACTGAACTTAAAGGCCACTCTAATGAGTTATACATGCAGACTTGTCAGAGAAAGTAGCATGTTTGCCCTTCATAGCACGAAAAACAGAACAAACTTATGTAATAGTGACAGATTAGCAGCGCTCTGTAGCTACTACAGATTGATCCCTTTTTATCAGCAGAAAGAAGCTGTGTTAGGTAGAGTTATTTTCCTATAATGTATTTTTCAAGAAAATAAGTAGTGACTTCAACTTTCTTTGTGTTACAGTTGTTCACACAATCAAATAAGAGGTATTAAACTTACATTACTTGCTTATGTAAATTCAATCACTTTTCATTCACACATCTGCAAGTGCTAAAATCAACTCTAAATTTATGAGAAAGCCCAGAACTAAAAGGTGTTTTATTATAAATTAGCATGCTGGTTTAGTACTGGCTAAAAAAACCCCTCTCCTCAACCACATTCACTGTATATTCTTAAAGTTAATCGTGACTTCAAAAGCTAAAATTATATTATTCAAGCCTCATATGTTAACACTATGCCCAAAAAATAGCTTGGCTTAAGACCAGGGTTGTCTAAAAAACAACTTTCATGGTGTACAACTACAAAATACTCATTTTAAAATGAAGAGAAACAGAAATGTGGACGTACGAGTTGCCGTACAGGTTTAAAAAAATACCTAAAAATAAAAAGACAAGATTACCTGAAGTTCAGGTTCTACCTCTGTAAAGTATTCAGACTGTTTCCCCACTGAGTGCCCTTTTTGTTTGTATCTTACACCTTTTCTCACCTGTTCCAGGTGTCTTTAATGCGCCCGAGGTGGTTGAAGGTTTAGTCCTTGGTGTGGTAATGCCAACCTGAGCCGACATGCCCCGTCGCCAGGAACCCGTCTGCGAAATAACAGCATTCTTCCTACCAGAAGTGCTTTTATCAGATTCATCAGACACATCAGAGGGATTCCGCCTCCATTTAGACCCTGGCTCCATTTTTATGCCACTGTCAGATCCTCCGTCTGATTTCTTGACTTCATCGCTGGACCATAAGGAATTCCGCTCGACCTGGGAATGCTTTTCTGCATCAGTCTAGGACAGATAATGAATTACAATAGAACCTTCATAAGCACATCTTCCTTTTGAGCAGCTTCACAGAAGAGAATCATTAAACTGATTAATAAAGTCAGCACTCATCTCTAAGTACCAGTAAACACAACATGCCATTGAATAGGAAAAGTCACAGTAAGAAAAGAGCCCAACAACGTTATATCTCTTCTAATGAGGTAGGCAAAAATATAAAAAAACATACGAATTGATCCCTTTAGAACAAACAAACAGATAAAAAAGAAAGAAAAAGAATTTGGTTTATAAAGGACACATTCAGCCCTATGCCATTTATAATCCCCCTCTCAAATTTCTAAGGAACCCTTTATAGCACAGTGCCAACAAATCATTTTGAACCATTGCAGCTAACTCTCCTTTGTTCCTGCTGCTTTCCTATCTCTTGTCTGGCAATCTGATCTCCAGAGCATGATGAGGCAGCTTTATGAACAGATCTGAAGCTGTGGAATGCTGTTAATTCTGATATGCTAGAAAGACACCCAAGAACTGAAGAAGAATGAATCCCTCCTAACTTTCTAGCAACACTCAACTCTGTCTTAAATACACAAACTACATCAGTTCATCAACCATTCTCAGCTCTCACAAACTGTTTTTCCCTATGTTTGTAACATGTTCTCAATGTAATCATTTCTGTGTCTCGAGTTTCTCTAAAATCACCATTTCATGAAAACATCTCCTACACTCACACATCTTGGAAGAGAGCACAGGGGCAAGGAACAACAATCAGCCAACAGAACTATCCTAACACTGTCAATCACACGTTGTCATTAGTACCTCACTTCAAATACCTTGTCTGGAATTGCATATTTACACTGTACAGATTTGAGAGCAGGAAATACACCTACTTTATTCTAGCTTTGGTTGGCTATGACATGCTCTTGTGCTTTCCTTTTCCCCGCTTCACATCTGTAAGAGCAGTACAATCTCAACACAATAAACTGCACTACAGCAAGCCCTCTGCCTCTGCTCCCTTCAGTTCTACTTCATCTCCCACACGTAGGTTTTTTCTCCAAGCTCTTTTCCCCAGCCTTTGAAATGCTGCACATTTACCCTCTAAGCTCCTTGGCCAGAGATGTTTGCTTAATGGTAAACAACAAGAACAGCACAGAAACATGACTAAGGAATCAAAAGCAAAACATGGCGAAACCTGGCTTCCAGTTTCAGCAGAAACTCCACCCACCTGAAAGGCCTGGATTAGGTGAAAGTGGAAAACTCTGCAGCGGGACACAGCAAGACATGTAGCACGATAAACCTATTCACTAAGCTGCAAACAGATCAAATCGACCAGCGAGCTTGTGGATGTCCCCCCCTGTGGAAGCATCACGGCCAGGCTGGACAGGGCAATGAGCAACCTGGTCTAGAGGGACATGTCCCTGCCCATAGCAGGTGGTTGGAATTGGATGATATCTAAGGTCCCTTCCAACTCAAACCATTCTATGATTCTATGATAATCAGAGCAAGACACAGTGACATGGTAAGGTAAATTCTAGTTCCCTTCCCTGGCTTGCTCAGAATCAACCTGAGAACATCTTCACATCACTGCTACCAAAGGGGACTACGATAATCAATAAAGATTAAATCATGGCTGTATTTAGGGCCTGGTTCTCAGAGATGAACAAAATAAGTCTTCTTCTGGAGATGGAAGTATTCAGAAACTTTCTTTTCCACTGTGAGCACGTCCTGTTCATTGCAGAGTAACTAACTGATTTTATCAGTAGACACTGACATGTTAGAGCTCTCCCTTTGATGAGCTGTCTTATTTGTCTGAACTCCCAGCTGCACATGTGTGAGCTTCCAGCTCCCTCTTTAATTACCTGAAATCCAACTTCTGCACCACCTCAAATAGATGCGGTAGCTTAAAAGTTAAGCACCTGCTATTTACAAGAACCAAAGCAGAGGATCGCCTGAGAAGAAAAGTCCTCATCCCTGTGCAGATGTGTACCAGTCCTTTGTGGCTTAGAAGGGGAACCCAAACCCTGGCACAGGCCACCATACTCGAGATAAGGCAGAAAAAGCATATATGCAGCACTCACTATTGTCATGAGCAGTGAGGACTACTCTGGGCAACAAAAAAACAACCCTGCAGGATGTACGTAGTTCCATTGCTCTCTGCTGTCTGACTGACAAGAATAGGATTTTGTTGTTGTTGTTGAAAACAAAATATTTTATGGATAATAATTTGCAGTTGACAGTACCTAGAATAAAGAATTTCAGTCATGGAAACTGAGGAGAGAAGCAGGTCACAGACACAAATCAAAGAACTGTAAACAAACCCATGCATCTTGGCTCCCAGTTCCCTCTTTTAATGGCTATGTTCTTTACAAGCTTCAGCTCATCTTCTGCTATAGGTCTGCATTCTTTTGAATGCTGTGATAGTTGTGGAGGAGGAAGAGAAGCTCAACAACACAGATGTTGATCTCTTAGAGGTGTTTCCAAGAATCTGATCCATCAGAAGATATAAGTCAAATGAGTTTCTATTTTTTTTTCTCTGTTTAATATTTAGTCACGTCTCCTTTTTCTTCCTTTTTTTTCCTTCCCAACAGTATTACAATGCTGAGATATTAACAACTGTCAAAAAAACACCTGAGTTGCCTATGTTATTTTCCCTATTAACATACTGAAAAACATGCTTGATATATCTTAACTCCTCTCAACTTGTACAGGACTTGCATTAGCAGCTTTGAGCACACATGAAATCACCGATACACAACCAGATGCTTACTGGGAATCTTTAATGTAGGCTCAAGTATGCACTGTGGCAAGGGAACAAAGAGTAATATATGCTCGTACCACAGTCCTGCAGGCAGAGTTAAGACTTCACAGCAACCACGCTTCTACATTAGAACAGGTATTAAAAGCAAATGTAGGGTCCAGTTATGAAAAGGAAGAACAATAATATAAGAAAGAAACTGAAAAGAAAGTCATCTCTTTCCTTCTCCTCTATCTGCTGCAGTGCTAAGTCACTGCAGGGCGGCAGCTTTGACATATATACATGTAGGTTGCTGATGGATATAAAATTTATCTTCCTATGAAATGCTGCCAGAAATAAAAAGCCTGAAGTAACGTGCAGCCCCGGAAGCTGGAAATAATCTATTTCATTTGCCTAGTACATGTGCATTTCTGATGGGAGTGGAAATGATCTTCAACCTTCACGCTGACTTAATTAAATTCTATTATGTGGAAAAAAAAAAACATCACATCCTTTTCTAGAGCTAGAAGGAAAATTCCCATCTACCGTGGCATGTTCTCTGTACAGCAGTCCTGGTATGAAGGAAAAAAATCACTTGTTGCTATAACGCCACAGCAGAGATTCCACAGTTACAGAAACACAGGAAACATTCATAAATACCACATACGATATGGTGGTTACTGCTGCTTGACACTTCCTTCTCAGCAACACCAACTGCACTGAGGGTTGAGCATGGGTTCAGTTGGTCAAGTACATAAGAAAGGGGAAGGTGGTAAAGGCACATCAAAAACATGAGTGTGGACTGATTAAGGAACCTGGAGCTCAGTTCTGATGCAGTACGGTACTTAGCATGGTCAAAACAACAATAATTCTTTGCATTCTTACTGTTTTTCCTCAATCAGCTTCCCAGTTTTTCAGCCTTCACTGCTGAAAGGCTGTAAAAGCAGCTGCAAATTAGAGCAAGGTTACTGTATAACAGAAACTTATGCATTTAACCATTATTCTGTCAAGAAATTCTATCTGTGAAGGCATGAATAAACAGTTCATCCAACTTAAGACAATAATATCGACTGTGTGGATAACGCAATAAACATCAGCGTTACTCTTTTACCTTACCTGTGCATCTAAGTTTTTACGGGAGGAGGCAGGTGTGTTGGCATAAGAGCTGATAGAGGAGCTGGTGTTAATGTCATCAGTGCTGAGATTATCTATGGTGTCACTGATCCCACTGCTGACAGAGCTGCTGTCATCCCAGCTGGAGAAAAAAACAACACCACACCAAGAAAATATGGGTAAAAAAAGACAAAACATAATTCAAAAGAAAATTTTTCTTTCTCCAAGCCTTATCATACTGCTGGTTGCCAGATGTAAACAGCCTGCTCATTTTCATAACTTATCTTCATTACAGAACAAGTCTAAGTTCATACTGCTCATTGACTGTGCTGTTGCCACACAGCCTACTCTATGTCATTGGAAAGTTGGCAGCACCAATGATGTCATTCTTCTCATTGAAAGTTTGAGCAAACAAACCTTGAAGTGACCCTCGGAACGATGCCCAAAGTCCCGCACAGGGGAGGGTGTTGGCAGCAAGGTATGTGTGGGATGATATAGTGCTCACGTGCACAGCCATGATGCAGAGATGGAATGCAAACACAAGGATCTCAGGGGCAGTCTTTTGTACTTGGTTGCTACGCATGCAACCTAAATCTACAGCTCATAGCATCAGTTATGAGAGATGTTTAGAAAATAAGACAGTTCAAAGTTTGAAAGAATACATTTACCATTGGAAAAAATGCATCTCATCTCAATTACAAGCAGTTTTACTGCTATCAGCCAGTCCCATCGACTTCAGTTGGGCTATCTCAGGCATTAGAGAAATATGTAAGTGCCCTTCTGAACTGGGACATGTGCTGAATGACAAAGGTGGAAGCACGCATCTGAATGCACTGATTGCTGTGGCTTCCCCTTAAATACATCTCGGGCTTTACACCTTTCATGTGCTGATGGAGGCTACACAATACTAATGCCCATGACTATTCCGACAAGCCAAGCTTCCACCAGCCATAGGCAAGATGCTATTACATTACAAGCTCTTCACCCCACTAAGTGCCCCACTGTATTTGGTACAATGCACAGCCGTGCAGGACACTGCATCTGTCACCAGGTGGATGCATCTCCATTTGCACAGTGCTCTCACAACAACCCCAAGGGCTCTGCATAAATTCATTCACTCCTGAGTTGGAGCCTTGATGGTTAAAGCCAAAAGAAAGGATGCATAATGGGGAACCCAGCAGCCCTTGTAATTACAGTACGCTTGGCTCCCAGAGCCCCGATAACATCTTTGTAATTTAGCTGGTGCAATTAATAATGGCTGATGTCAGCAGAAGTCTACTCAGCTGCGACCTGAAGCTGGAATGTTTGGGCTTTCCTTTCTCTATTTGATCAGTTACCTGAAACTTTACTTCGATTATCGAAAACTACGTAAAATCTTTAAGTGAATTTTACAGGGCAATCATTCAACCGCTCTCTTAAAAACCATTCCCATTACTGAAAATAGCTCAAGTAAACGAGATCAAACAGCCACTAAAGACATATTGTTATAGACGAGATGAAGGTAAGGGCGCAGCAAAGCTTTAACCAATGCTGGGTAGGGAAGATAACCATCACAGCCCAATGCTAGCAATTCTGCCTTGCTATGGAAGGTAGAGCCTCTTCCTTTTTTGCAGTGGAAGTGGGCTTTCACGTTATCAGTTAGTTACCCAAAGCACAGCAAGCTCTCTCCTGCTCCTTACAAGTCCAGCAGTACCCATGGTCCCTTCCCTTCCCTTCCCTTCCCTTCCCTTCCCTTCCCTTCCCTTCCCTTCCCTTCCCTTCCCTTCCCTTCCCTTCCCTTCCCTTCCCTTCCCTTCCCTTCCCTTCCCTTCCCTTCCCTTCCCTTCCCTTCCCTTCCCTTCCCTTCCCTTCCCTTCCCTTCCCTTCCCTTCCCTTGGCTGCTCACCCTAATGTGACTAACTTCTACGGATCGCCCACGTAAAGCACTAGGTCAACTACTCCAAGCTGCTTTTTCAAACAGGTTTTCAATGCGGTTAAGCTCAGACTTGTATTTTTCTACAGTCTATCAGCACTTTCCCATCTTGCATAATCATCATCCACAGAATTGGGTCTTCTTTTGTCAGCTTGGAGGGCACATGAAACTGTCCTAAACCACCCCACAGTCCTTGACAGCAGAAACATTTGCAGTTTGCAAGTCCAAAGAAAAACGTCATTAAAATACGACTCAGTAAAGCTATTGTTTGAAGGCTGAAATCCACCCTTAGCTGTGGATGGGTGTGGATTCTAACATTGCTGGTTCTTCACTCAAAACCAAAATTACAATGAGCTGCTGAAAAATACATTTGTCAAAGACAGGGCCTTGGGGCTCTACAATATTTCAACTGGAAACATGGTAATTATCCTCTCCTACCTAAAAATTTAACTATTTATTAGTTGATAGGAGAACAAAAAAAGAATAAATCAAGGCGTAAAATGACTGAAAGAGGGGAAGGGGAAAACAAATACAGATCAATTCCGCCTGTCCATTCTGGAGCAGAATCCAATCCCTATACAACATTCCTGGCACCCAGTTAACCTGGAGGTGTAACTGGGAGCTGTTCAGTGGCCATTTGGTTTACACCACCGCCAAGCTGAAGCAGTGTTGCTGTCAAGCTGTGCTTAGCACTCATCTAAGATAACATTTCAGGATTTACATTTAAAAGACCTCTTTGTAAAAGAGAATAATTATCAGAAGAAAAGTATCCATTTGGGTCCACAAAATTAGGGAAGAAAAGGGTAGTAGAAACTAGAAACCTGCGTGCTCTTTTTGCTTAATTTTTTATATCAGTGCTAATAAGCCGTTAAAAAACAACACTAGATTTCATTTTGCCCTTAAAACTTGACAAGTTTTAGGAAATGATGTGACTTTCAGCTGAAACTACCAGTCTCTTAGCATAAAGCAGAAATTCCAATGACCATCTCTTTTGCTCCAAGACATTTCAGTCACTCGCTATCTACAGCCACTAAACAGAGCAGTCCCAGGACTGCATTAAGTTGCAAAATGCTTGGCTGGTGGAACTTGTTTTCAGGCCATTGTTCAAAACAATTGTTCCTATGGCACTACGCAGCCTGGGGGTGAGGTGATAAATCAGAGCCTTTGACCCAAATGCTGGGTGAACAATACAGCACAGCTAGCTCTGAAGAATCCAGCTCATAACACTGTAAGCAGCTACTGACCTCTGTTTCATGGGCTCGAAACTGTTTTTTTGCAACGACTTTCCTCTTGGACTGCTGCTGGCCCCCCATCCAAAACCTTCCTGTGCTGAGAGGCACGACTAGTCCCAACAAAAAGCATACAGCCCAGCACTGAGCCGGTGGCTCCCCAGTGGTCAAGTCAAAGCTGCTGGGTTGATGGCTGTCTGAAATGACCTTAGCGGTCTGTTCCAACCCATGATGACCCTATGATTCAGCTGAGCACTCGGCTCAGCTCCCTGCACTCCAGCAGCAGAGCCAGGAGTCCACAGCCAAGCACCAGCAAATGCAGCTCACAGCTGCAGCGTGCTCTTCTCTCCCTTTGGCCCCAGCCAAAGCTCCCTGGGACCGCAGGGATGAGGCCCAGCACCCAGAGCTGATACCTGGGGGATCCATCCCCTCCCAGCACAAAGGCACTATTTACAGTCGCAGCCCCAAGAAGGGGTGGCACTGACTGAAAACAGCAACGCGCTTTCTGACACAGCTCTGTCATCTGAATGCTCCTCCAGAACTGAATGCGGTGTGTGAGAGCTGAGCAGGTCACAGAGCAGCTCCTGTTACCTGGCAGCCTACTTTGGGAAACAAAGAAAAGATTCATAGCTCCGACACAAAATAAAAACGGGCTGGAACACAACGAGGGAAAAGAAGAGATTAGCTGAATTCTTAGAGCACTGACGTAACTAAACAGGGGAAGGAAAGGAACGAAGCATAGTATGGAAACAAAAACATGCAGCAGGCATGTCAGTTCCTTGCAGCAAGCAACCCACAGAGCAGCCTGGCCTGCCCTAAGCCCTGCAGTTGCACACCTTGGGCCAGGCTACCTGCCTGCAGCCCTGGCACACACAGCACGGGCTGCTATGCTCCCCAGCCTGCACGTAATTCTCCTGCCTGTGCTCCAGCTGTAACACAAATGCCATCTCCTGTAAGGACAGCACGTGGTAATTCTAGGAGCACATGGCACAAAACCATCAGCTGAAGACTTGAGAACAATCTGCAGTCACTGCTGAAGCTTTTTGTTGCTCACAACACATCACAAACCAACTCAAATTTGCACAGGAATGAGAGCTGCACAGTCTGTCCTGAAATGCAAGTGCAGCCCGTGCTGTGATAATGGCCAGGAACAGCCTGACTCGAGCCTTTGTTTCAGTGAGAAGTGAGCTCATTCTCATAGAGAGATCCTTCTTTTGCTCAGAGAGCAAAGGAGAGTTAAAATATAACAAAGCCACTAAAACCCTGCGACACGGAGAGACAACCAGTCAGACTGCAACCTATTAAACAGGCAATAAAACTCACAGAATCCCGAGTAAAGCCAGAAAAAACAAACGCGGCGGTAGCTGTCAGTTCTCACATAGGGGCTTTCTGATTAATTCATCTAAATCTTTGTAACATAATAAAATAGACTGACTTTGTGTATTCATCGAGCCTGATGAAATACAGAATGCAGGGAGAAAACTTGCCACATTTACTGCATCCCTTAACACGTTTCTATTGCTGCCAGAATTCAAACGCTAGTCCTACTTGCACAGAGGTGCAACACAACACACACAACGCTTTCAAAGTGCAGAAACTGCCTTACCTTGCAATATTCCTCGGCCAAAGCGCTTCTCCACCTTGCTGCCCAAGAAGAATCCCAGGAAAAGGGCTTAGGTTTACTTTACAGGTTGATACCTTCATTAGGCTACCATTAACACCCCACGGAATGAAGCAGCTTGCAACCTGACTACCTAGGCACAAACTATAAAGTAGGAGGAAGGCTGTTTTTCAACAGCACTCAGCATCCAGCAGATCTGAAAGACACTGGCAAGTAAAGCCCAGCTAGAAGGTGATCATCAGAAACTTCCCCTAGAAAGAAATCTGATCCCTCAACAAAATTAACCTCTGAAGTGCTGGAGAAGTGAGAGGTCAAGGCTTTCTACTGGTACTAGGTCATCTGTGAAAAGCTGTAACCTGATGGCAGTAAAACAGGCAGACTGGGTGCCTCCAGATCACATACCGTAACGTATGAAGTAAAAGCCCATGTCAGCAATCCTGTACTTGAAGGTACTAAATGACAGTATTTGATCTCAGCTCAAAGCCCACAGTCTGTTAAAGTGTATTTCCTAGTCTGTTTTTATAGTCTCGCAGACCCAGTCAACTATGTGACTGCTAAAATAACTATAGTTTGCTTTATGAGAACGCAGCAGCATAAAACCAGATGACATACTTCAAATGTTTTAACATCAAATATTTGGAATACTGGTAAAATATGAATGTTGCACATATACACACGTTAAAAAAAAACAGCTCGTTTTCAGTACAGATCTGCTGCTACAGACCTTGATATCTTTATTTCTTAATAAAGAAACTGGGAAAAGATGTGTAAGATTTCTCTGTTTAGGGATTAGATACATTAATCCTTATTCACAGGTGTAAAACAAGGGACTTGCCACTTTCTTTTAATTCAAGTGGAATAAAGATAGGCATTTTTACATATTTGGTTAACAGAAATTTAGCATTTTGAGTACTGTCATGGTTTAATAATTTTGTAATTTTGCTATCAGTGAGCGTGTGGGAGCCTTTGCCGTTTCACCTACAGTTTACAGTAGGCCTCTCGGTTTTGGGACTCATTCTCTCTCCTATTTTGCTTGATTCGTTAGCTTAATTTCAATTATATTATATTGTGTTATCCTGTATTTCGATGTAGTATTTAGTAAATAAGTGTGCCTCCTTAGATCGTTGCCGCTGTTTTCTTTTCCTAATTAACTTTTCCTTTTGGCCTAGCGGCCCTGTGGAGCCCACGGCCCCCCCGTCACAGACCCAGGTAGATTTTCGTTTAAACTGTAACAAGTACTCAGAACTCTTATTTTAGCCCAAGAAAAATGCTCCCTGACAGTATTCTTGACTCTTGCTGGTCTACACAGTTATAAAAATTGACTAATGCACTAACATCCAGCCATAAGGGAAAATGCAAGTCCATCCCCACTGTTATGGAAGGACTGGTTCAGTAAGCAAGAAGCTACATTACTAATCCAGCCAGGATAGGCTGCCACTGTCCAGGCCACGATGAACAAGTGTGCCATGAAAAGGGGATGGGCAAAGAAGAGAAAACGAGGCTGCAATCCTAGACTCACCTCAAGAAAACCATCAAACATTCAGCTGGAAGCCAAGGAGAAGGGAGGGAAAGAATGAGCAGAACTCAACTGCACCAATATACTTATTAACTGGGTCCAGCCTGGGCATCTTATCTTAGATATGAGGCATGTTTTATCATAGATATAGACATTTTAATCTTAGATATACGTTTTTATCTTAGATATAGACATGTTATAGCTTAATGCTGTACTTCTGGTTTAAAGAGTTAAAATGTAAGTATTCAAAGTTTATAAAATAATGACTTTGCGCAGAAATTCTTCTGCCAAAACCTTTAAATAAGCGTGTTGCAGTCTGAGCTTGTTTTTCTATTCCGGAGTCTATATTTTAGTGGCCATGATGTTACTATAGCAACAAAGACAACTGGTAATTTGGAGGCTGGTGGATGTGACAACTTGCAATTTGGAACAATACTAACAATAAAAGTGGCTTCAGAAGAGCATCGTTTAACACAAATGTTTGTGTTTTAAAATGAAAAAGGCCGTTCATTTAGTATCTTTTTGCAGCTGGACTACTATCTATATTAAGTTAGTATAGTGGTGAATGAAAGATAGAAACATGACCCTTCTGCTTTTTGGTATCTGTATCTTGCAGTGCAGTCATCCCAGCCCCTACACAGTGCCTACGTGCCTACATGCAAAGCCAATGATGTCAACAGCTTTGTAGAATATCAGACAAGAGCCTCATAGCTTTTTTAAAACAAAAGTATTTATTATCCACAATAAAAGAGAGGGTAAAGTTACTCAGACTCACCTCTGCTGAGTTTAACTGCACTCAACGTATCCTTTCTAACAAATACCATGAACTGCTCCTCATTCATTACTATAATCACGGGGCAGTTACTAGAAATAACTCTTAGATATCACAGGTGCTTAAAAGAGTCACAGCTGGAATAGAAAGGCTTTCTTCTAACCTTCAACATCCCTCCTGTCTTCACCTAAAATCTCCCCCAAACATGGTGTTTCTTCATTATCTGCTTACAGAGTTGTATAGAAAATTAGCACTAGTGGGTAAAGGCAGCAAGAAATGTTCTAACCCTAAATATGATGAAATCTGAAACAGCAGCTAGAGCAAAAAAAAGAATCAGAACATCCCATCTTTTGAATCAGAACATCCTATCTTTTAAATCAACAGCTACAAATAAAAACTAAATCACAAGATTAAGGTACAGTGTTGCTCTCTTTACATTAACCTACAGCCCCATTGTCTGCCTTTCCCTGGCAGCCTTTCCATTGCAAAGGAGGAGGGATTTTGCAACGTAATACCTATAACACTAAATACAGAGGAATATTTACAGATGAATTTTACATGTAGTGTAATAATCATCATTTTATGGGTCAGGAAGTTCAGAAGATTAGTGCATTACGGCTGCAGTTTATAAAAGCATTTGTGTTAGAACTTCTGCATAGCAATTGGGTGAGATAAGCTGTGAACAGCTTTACATTAACTTCTTTTATGGTAGTTAAAGTTCGAGAGAAGTAAAGAGACCCCAGGTATTAATTTATCTAAAGAACAGCTGCTTAGAAAAGACTGCAAAGTGTCCTAATACTCATTGTAATAAAATCATTGCACCCCCAATTGCCTGTCCCTTTTCTCCCCTTGCATACTATTCCCACTAACATGAGGAAGAACCACTTGTGTAGCTTCAACAGAGCTAAAACTGTATGCAGAGAAGAGGAAAAAAAAATAGCAACAAAAAAAAACCTATCAAAGAAATCTGTGATTTTATTTTTATTTTAAAAGGCCCCAAAACCATGATTACAGGTTTGTGTTCTAGGCTAAAGCAACATGAACCTTGTTTCATTTCCAGCTCTCCCTAAGAGAACACTAAAATGTCTGAAAATCAGGTTTTCCTGCAATATCTTAACTTCCTTTATGCTTTTATTTTCATCAGCTGAAATATATAAATACATACATATATGTATATAAGTTTGAAGCTTATAAAACGTCAATTTCTCAATTCCTTTCATTCTGCTGAATGAAAGAGGCATAACATCTGCAGCCCAATGTAGGATGCATGCTATGAAATACCCATCTTCACATTCTCCCATGGGGAGAGTCCTTCCATTGGTAGTACTGTGCAGAAGAAAGTCAAATACATACACGTTCAGTGTATAGGAAATGACATTTTTAAAGTCCCAGTTGAATGTGAAGTCAAGTCCATGCAAAAAAAGACCATAAGAACAGGGATTTAAGCCTCGAAAAGATTTCACAGACAGAACAGCCAAATTTGGAATAGCATTAATGACTTAAGATTAAAAAATACTAAAACATTAATCAGCAGCAAACATTACCCATCTGAGGGCATCCACTGTAATAGCACTGCTGTCAGCCACCTGCATCTTAGTCAAATCCAACTAAGTTACGATCAACACAGTTGGTCCAGCCTAATTGCTTTGGTCTCCCAATTAGATATATTTCAGTATTTACAGTTGTTTATTGCTGCTGTGGCTGTTAAAGGGCTAATATATCCCACTAGGAAAGTAAGTCATTTATCTTAATTAAAGTAGAACTATTACATCAAGCTGGTATCATTACAGCTTGATTTTTAGTGTTTGCTAGTCCTCTGTATTACTGAGTGTATAAGCACTGGATCCACATAAACACTTCAACAGAGTAATAGGCAAAGAACAAAGATGCAAACTCGCAGCTTCAACAAGAATTAACTTTGCTTTGCTAGTCCATCTGCATTTTGCTAATAAAACAAAGGGACCTGCTTTACCCACACAACATGAAGATGTTTCAAAGACCACAGGTGAGCCAGAAGACTTGCCTTTTGCTCAGATTATCTTTTAAAATCTCTGTCTTAAACACTGTTTTCCAGGTGAATTGCTTTTGTCTTGTTCTTAATACTGCTGCTGCCTGTCAAATAGACTAACTTGCCATTTCCAAACTCACAAGAGGCTGCCAATGTAATATTGATCTGCAGATATTCCTCATCCCTGCCATTGTTTTCTTATGGTCTTGAAGACCATTGAGTCTTACAGTCAAGAAAACCATTGAGTTGGTCTTCCAACCATCTTTATAAAACAAAAGGTAACTGAAACCAGTGACCCAAAGACAGCATCCCTAAGTGGTGCATACTTGTAACTGAAAGACCTTCCTAGCTAAGCATTCTATGAATAACGCAGACAGCTCCTCAAGATTCCATATTTTTGCTCATTCAGACAAAGAAATTCTTAATAAGCAGCATGAAAACCTGTCCTTTGCTGTCTCATAAGCATGCTGCAGTCAGGACTTGCTCACACGAACTTCTGACCTTTCTTAAGCGCTGATAAACCAATAGCTTTTACTGGAGGATACTAATGGTCCTACAGATTAGAGTACTGCTGTGTGGTTCAGGTAGTCAGCACGTCCGTGTTTGGGGAGCGTGACTGAAGGAAATCTCAGCCCACAGGGCTGCTCTGAACAGAAGGACAATGTGTTTGGAGTAATGCTGGGAGCATGAAACCTTGTTCAAAACCTTTCACTTATACAGAAAGCTCCCTTCTCCTTGCAACCAACATAAGCCTCAAAGTAACCCTCATTCCCAGTACGTGCTGGCTACACTGAGTGAACTTAAGCAAGCGGCGTGTCCACAAAATGATTAAAATCATTTAGTTTCTCTCCCGATGAGCAAATCTTTTTCACTGCAATAGATACTATGATAACTATAAGGCATGCAGAATGAGCTGCCATGGGATGTGAGAACACCAATGGCAATAACAACCGAATATTGATGTGGTGAGCTATTGCACTTAACAGCTATTTTCTTTTGAAACTGAGCTACTAATTCCAAACATCTGTGCTTTATAGGGAAGAGATTATCTGATACCCAATACTGCTATCTGATACCCGAAAAATTAATCTGATAAGAACTTGTAAATTATATTCTTACCATTTCTTAACAGGTAAATATTTCTACTAGATGCCTTATGAAATACGTTAAATATTTAGTCTGGAATGTCAGATGTCCACTCTTCTATTTTCCCATGATACTGTGTGTTGGTTTCTTTACTTCTTTGTAAGCAATAAGTTGAACACATGGCTCTGTGCTGTCAATGTACCACCAGGAACAGCAGTTTAACTACAGGTACAGAAGGCATAGCTACACTGTATTATGAAGCATGGTAGTAGGTGGGCGGTTGGGTTGGATGATCTTGGGGGAAGAAAAGAAAGCATATCTGGAGCCATACCTCAAATAAAGTTCACTGATGTCCAGCCTCCTAATGAGTCAGAAATGCTATGGCTGTGATTCCAATGTGTTCAAACCTTTTGTAAATGCTAAGTTTGGTCTGGAAAACTTTGCATCCATGTGGGTACTGTCTGCCCATGTTCCTCTGCCTCTTCACAGCACCAGGTGTCACCTGCCCTCCCACAGCTGGCACAAAAGCAGCATAAAGCCACCAACCACAGGCACAGTGATGTTCCTGATTCAGACCTGTGTAAATCAGCATGGGTTGCACACAAGTATGCACCGAGTAATTATCCAACACTAGGTTAATTGCCATCATGCAACACTGCATTATCAGACATGCACACACTCTTCTGTTTCATTTGTTTTCATTATAATCAGGTGCCACGACAGATGTCAGTGCCAGAGGTGACACTGATCCTGGGCTCCTCCAACACATGTTTCTGATGTGTGGTTATCTTCTATGGGCATCCAGCTCAGTATGCCGTTATTTACTGCATTATCTACTAGCATTCTATAATCTTGCAATATTCATTAAAGTGATGCCTCATTTTGCAAATGAAAATGCAAAGGAAAAAAACCCAACACATACATTACTGGCCATGCGCACAACATAATTAACATGCATATAATCTGTATGCAAATCATGTTATTGCAAATAGTGACTATTAGCATAACAAGTGCTTATTATTTCTTGAGATGCAACTCAAGCAGGCATCCTGCTGGGGTCTAACATCTTTCCTTTAAGCAGCACCATCTCTCTTTTTTCCTTCCTTCACTCATTTTTCTCTCCCCTTGATGATTAACAGCACAGAAAACAGGGAGACTCCCTTCTGCGTCTTTGTTTAAAGCAGGAAATCTTGTGTGTTTAATTGCCCTCAAGCATCTGATTGAGTTCAAAGCTCAGTGGCGCCTCTCTTACCGTGCTGTATCCCCCCCACCATCATCACTGATGCTGTTTCCTCGCTCAGCTCCCTGGCCTGCAAAAGTCCTGAGGCTTCAGGATCTGTGCAAGGCTGTATAACCTTTCATTGCATTTCTGCAAGAGCAAAAATTGCAAAACCATTCCTTGCTCAGGAATTGTTTCACGAGCCCCAGCCCTCCTGGGCTTTGTGCAGCGTGTTTGTTCTCTCTGAAGCTACACCCTCTGCTTCAGAGATGGCTGTGTTACAGTGATGAAATAATTATTGGGGTGGGGGATGATTTCAATTTTGTATCTGTTTGCCAAAAATGAGATGCTTGGCCTGAAGCTTTCCAAGCTCCATGCCAACCTGAGGATGGACTCTGGTCTCAGTCCGCTTCTGAGTAGCATTTTGCTTTCTTTAACTCAGCAGCTGAACTGCATCATTGTTTTAAAGACTGGGTCTTTTTGATGAAATATCATCAAATATTCCACTGGTTTATAAAAAAAAAAGTGAGGTGATTCCCTTGGAGCCTCTGCTAATTTTTGTAGTTAAATCATCCAGGGGGGAAGCGGGAGTTCAAGGACTTCAACCTTAATTCTTTCCATCCCACCTCTGTGATCTGATAGCTCTGCAATAGCCAAGAGTCCAATTAACACCTTTCAGTATCTTGTGCGGAAACGATTTCATTTCCAGGAAATAATTTGGCAGTAGAGACAGAGATAATTAAATACTGTTGGAGAAATGACTCAAATATAAGAGACCGAAACTGAGACTCTCGCTAAAGTCAGACACAGCAAAACCCCACTGTGACTTTTTGCTTTAGAACCTCTACCAGCGCACAACTACTCTGTAACAACTCCCTCTGCAATTTACTAGGGGGAAAAATAATAATAATAAAAAAAACTCCTCATTTTCAGTTTTACCTGAAATTTTTAAAGCAAACAATACTTTTAAATCAGCCTCTCATTTTCCTACAGTCATCTGTGAAAATAAAAATGAAACCGTCGCATTAAAATGCTAACGAAACAAAACTATGTATGAGATAGCATCAAATTACATCAGTAGTCTCAAAGAGATGTTTGAGGCATTAAGTCACGTTATGAAGAATATTCCTAGCTGCAACTTTCATAACAGGAATAAATCAATCTCGACAGTGAACATGAAAGTGGGAATAAAACCTTTTTGAACACTCAAGGTGGTTCGCTCGCTTCCCCCAAACCAAAACGAATGAATTAGTTGATATATATGAAAATGAACTTCAGCTAACAACATAATCAGAGAAGATTAAAAGCTAAAATTAGATTAGAAAGATAAAAACGTTACTTGGGGCTGATGGCAGCACACGGCAACTCTGCAGTACAGCTGCTGAGCTGAGCCTTTGTCAGTTAGGTAACCAAAAAGTACAGATGTAGTTAAGAAGAGCTGAGCTCAGCCCTTGGACTTTGCTCTGGCAGTAATCAGGCTCCTCATGTTTAGCGCTGATCCTCTGGCTACTTATTGACCAAATATATCTGGACATACATAAACACAGCCTCTAGCAATGTCGTACAGATTGAGGCTCCACGTGCTAACTCTGCTTTGTTCCAGTGGCACTTGCATCTGATTAATTAGTGTCAAATTGCAGCAACTGGTGCTGATAAACTTATATGTTTTATTTTTAGTGATAATAGCAATAACAATAATAATAATAATAACTGATGACATACATTCTTATAATACCGTGCAATGTAGCTCAAAGTGTTTCTAGAATAGAGCGTGCCTTTATTTATGCTGGCCAAATCTATATTTAACTGTATATACCTAAGCAACACGGGACAGTCACATGAAAGACTTAATGCCTGTTTATAGAATAACACGGAGCCTTTAAACCTCATGTAGCTGCATTAACATTGTGCTGCCTTAGCCTCAGGATGTCAGGTCTCAGCTCAGAGGAAGCAGGAGCAAAGTGATTACTTGTTCTGTAGATCCTCAGCTTCACTGTGAATCCTATTAGCTGTCGTAAAAAGGTCAGAAAGTCACCTTATCTTACTCCTGGACGATCCCTAAAGCATGAGGAAGCTGATGAATGGAGAAGAGCAGAGTAGGACTCAAAGATAAGAAGGGTACTGTCCTGCAATACAGAACGGTTTGCCAGCCACCAAGGAACTTACTGAGACATCAGTAACCCTAAAGGTATCCCCACATTCCTTCACCTGCCATACAGGCCAGCTGAAGGAGATACCCACTTATGAAATATGCAGCATTTTGATCTCAAAGCTATGGATACTTTACAGCTATTCCTGCTATGCTGCAGATATGAATATGCATGGGATATACATTCGACTTTACGTTTTAGCTAGCTAGTCAAACTGGATGCCTTATTTCCCTGTATAAGCAATGATCCTTCAGGACACCTGGAAATGGAGAGGGCTTCCTGGGAAGGAATTTATTGCAAGCTTCTCACTCTTGTTCCAGAGGATGATTCCAGAGGTCTTAATGTGTTTCCACACCAGTCTAATACTTGGGATTCCTCTTTCAGAGTCTGACAGCTGTCTGCTACTAGTTTTTATCTATTCAATCTCCAAATCCCAAACTCAGAGATTACTGGTGTAGGTCAGTTGTGATACTGTGTTGACACTCTTGCCATTCGACATGGAAAACCAAATAACAAAGTCTGTGCTATGTCAGCAAGCATTTCACATTCTTTGGTTTGTCATGCAAAGCACAAAGACCCTGATACAGTTCAAAACAGTCTTTGTATCTACAATCTTGTTTACCCTTGGAATACAAGCTTAATTTCCCACATGCCTGAAGTGTTTTAAAAGCCACTTTATACAACAGAAAGACAGCGTTAATCTCCCACAGTGGAAACAGCAATACCGAGGGGTTCAGTAGAGGCTCTAAATCAGCGCTTAAATCAACTTGGTAGTTATACACTTAAGAGTGGGTGCGGATGGAAGGAAAAGTCACCATAGGAAGAAATCTAATTTCAGTGGTGTAGTTTCCTTTGCGCTTCCACCTTGATGTACCTGCATCTCTCCATTAGCTTTGCAGTGAACTTCAGTTTCTGACATAAGCATTTTAATTAGCTGCCAGAGCAGAGAAGGAAATACCTCCTAAAGGAATGAGGAATCAGAATCACAGTAACTAAAGCAGGGGGCATGACATGAGGAAAAGAAATTAGAAGAAGAAATGCAACATCAAAAGATTTTACCTACATGCATTTAGCATTTATGTATAAGCAAAAAAACTTTTATAAATCAGTTAAATAGTCAACCAATCCCATCCCACCCCCAGTTTATATCGTATATTGATATATATCCCATACATGCATAATATATATCAATAATACATCACTCACCCCCTCCTCACTCAAAACACTTCGGCAGCCTCAACTCATAGTAGAAAACTGGCTCACTGCAGATCATCATTTAACAAGAAAAATCAGACCATCCTGAATTTGTCCTTCCCATACAGCAATATACTTCATCCAACCAGATGTACTCCACAAAGTCTGTGGGTGATTTCTAAAAGTATTACTTTGCCCACTGAGTGCATTCACATGCAAGCCACAAAGCTGAAAAGAACCTCATTGCCCAAGGGAGGGCAATTCTCACAAAGCCACTCCATCTCTGCCCTCCTCCTTTTCATCTTCAAGGGAGTTCCACAAACTATCTTCAAAGAATTAACCAGAGTATCCAAATAATGACTCTAGTGGATATTAAAAACCAGAGATTCAATAATGAAACAGACTTTACAGTCAGTTATAGTTTGCTCTCTCTCCCCAGCCAACCCCTCCATGTTACACAAGTTATAAATCATCCGTATATCTCTACTGTACATCGTGTAAACCTTGTATCATGCCTTTCCTTGATAAACTGTCCTCTGCTTCACAGGTATTTGCCTCTACAACTTACTCTGAACTACTTATAAATTTGGGTAAACTTAGAGCAACTGTCCTCAAACCTGTACTTAGCAATGATCCTTCCTGCTTCCATTTTAAACCACAAGAAATGTTTATGCACCTAATAGATTGCTATCCTAGTCTGTAGGTCCCATAGCCATAAACTTCAAAGAATCTTTGCAATGTGAATATCCCTGTTTCTTTGGGTCGTTCTCAAGATAAACGTGAGACTTTACCAAGACAGAGAGATAGGTATATATAGGTCCCAAGGTATAGCTTGAATGTTTAGAAGCAGTGCTAGTTTTCCTAACTTACAGTTAAAATCTAAACAGGTGGTCATGCAGAGAAGATCTGTTATCTATGTATCTCACCACTGACTTTGCTATTAAGCAACTAAACCTGGGACATGTATTCACAAACTGCAGTGTCTCACAGCACAAATACGGTAAGCAATGAATAATGAGTTGTTGGGCACTTATTTTTTGATCTCTTTTAATGTAAAAACAAACAAAGAAAAAGGTTGCAGATTTTTAAAATTGTTTTCCTGAAAACTATGCTGATTTAGTATATAAGATCTTCAAATTAGGGGATTCTGCTGTCCTACCAAGAAAAAATGGGAAAAGCAGAGTTTATAAATCCTATATGTCATACAAACTGTATGCAAATACAGTTATCAGGGCTTTCTTGAGGTGAAGGAACTGTAAAATCTTCCTGGTGCAGTAGTAATGGCTGGGCAGCATATTTGCTGGCTGAGATCTCCTGGCCTCTCTGTAGAGGGGATACAAAAACCCTCTCTATTGACAGAAAGGAGATTCCCCCTCCACGAATCTCTTCATATGAACCATCAGATGAAGCTCCCTGTAAAGGCTATTTCCTGTGGAGCTCCACAAACACTTATGTCAACAATCCTAAGGGAGGATTGTAGGATCAGGAGACGCTGTGGGGGAAGATGATGGGAATTCCACTGCCATTACAGTGCAAGAATACATTTTTCTACATATTTTTACCAGAATTATGTTTGTCTGAAGTTTAAAATATAACCCACTCGTGTTTTAACATTCTAGGACAAAGGCTTTCCAGTCTGAGTAGCTCCAGACACACATTCTGTTTTTCCTCTTATACATCATGCAGCAGCAAAGCTAAACAAAAGGTGAGATGGGCAGTGAAGGGCTAATACTGCTAACTTATATTCACTGAACAGAGGACTTAAGCCCTCTTCTGCAAAGCCAGGAATCGTAGACTAAGCTTGTTTTTCAACCCTTCTGAAGTGCAATCCCAGCTGCCAAGGTAGTCCAGCTACCTCCTTCCTGCTCTGAGCACTAACCCCCTCTTTTAAACAACAGTATAATTTTAATAGGATTCCAAGTATTAACTAACAGTGAATTTAAACATACTGAGGTCTAGAATTTTTACTCCATGCAAACGTAAAGCAATGGCTATTTCCTGAGTCAAGAGACACATAAATATCCATAACCTGTTTTTAGACAAATAAAATCACTACAAAGTATTATTCGTTAGGTATTAGGAAAGCCACAGGTCTTACCTTTTGTAGAAACTGCTATAAATGATAACATGTGAAAAATGCTGCATTCAGTAACATTTCTATTCACGGCGTGAAGGGAGTATCTGTGCACTGCCTGGGATGCCCTCTGGCTATCTGCTCTGTTACTGTTTCGCTTTCAGTTTTTCCTTCCCATTCACCTTCTCGATTCTCACCTGGATTATCCAAGAATCTTGCCGTAAACAGGAAATGCTGCTGAGCACCAGGAGCTACAAGTTCAGCTGGCACTTAAACTGATTTTGGTCTCGTTTGAACTGCAGAACCTTCAGTGTGAAAACGCTGTATTATTCTCATCATGGGATAAAAAAACTCTTGAAGAGCAGTTCAATCCCAACCACGTGCAACAGCTGACCTGTGTTTTACCTACAGTGCACACATGCTGGAGCTGTTCAAAGTACAAAGACTATGTAATGTGATATCTCCTTACAATGAGAAGGGGCTTTCAAAAGGACAAGCTGGGAAGACCTTTTTGTCCCCCTTATCCTCCTATGCAAAGGTTCAAATTCACAGAGCCTCAAATTAAGCTGCAGAAGTGAAACAATCCATGCAAATCACACTTGGAAGTTGTTATTTAGACTCCATCACTGAAACTTTAAAAAAATATACTGATTTTTCCTTAATTACAGCACTGAAGTTACTCTTGACAAGCTCAAATCCATTAATAGAGCCTCCTGACCTATGAACCAAAAGGTGATAAGTCAGCACAGGTCTCAATTACCTTATCTAATTAAGAAGTTATTTAAGTAAGTAATTATAAAAAGATTTACTCAAGACTAAGTGTCCAATTTCTTCCCTCTTATCTGTGTGCATTCATAAATGCAAGTTGCATATATGAACTTCAAGACAGAATTAAATCTCGGATCGTGCCTGGCAACACGAAGCAAACTCCAGCTGCCAGATGGCACACACCACATCCATAGACATATGAGACAAAACCATAGGTGGATAACCTTACAGCCTCAAAAAAAAAATCACAAGCTAAATAAAAAGGCATCCTTAATGTCTTTTTTCATTAAAAAAGCCTTTGTTCCACGCAAACACAAATTGTCTCAAAGTGAATAAATAAGCTCAGCTGTGTTGTGCAATGATTCCATTAACCTTGCAATCAAGCGTTAAATTAAATTGCCTCATTTAGATTTCCCTGCTTCGGGGGAAAATATACCTTCTAAGTTCTGTGCTTTACATTACCAGAGCCAACTAGCAAGAGCTTCACCACTAGACTTCTACAATTAATAACATAAGAAACTAAACAAACAGGCAACCTGCAAAAATTCCTCTGATAACTTTTTAATGATTAACCTTAAAGGTTCGTAGGCTTTCACACCCATTCTCCCATGCAGTCAATCAACAACTGCTTTGAACAAGCTCCATTTTATCTTCATGTTTCTTAGGGGCACCGGTAAAGCCATTCCAAACTCCTGCTTCCCTCTTCACACAATCAAGAAAGCAATTCACTACCATGCCGGTTTGATTAAATCCCTTTTCCTTAGGCTAGTTTTCACCCTGTAAAACTGCAGATGAAACCAAGATATTCTTTTTCTGTTGTTTAATTGTACATTACAATCACCCAGCAACCAAAAGGGAGCTATTTTTAAACTTACTGAGCCTACTGTCAGGAAATGCTGATCTTCTACGTTAGATAATAAGCCTATGTTCCAAAATGGAAAGACTAAGTCAAAGCAACACATACGAACATCACCAAATCTTGCACAAGGGTAATTCCTCTGTGATCTCCTATTGCAGCTAACCTGCCCATCATACACAGCCCTCACTGCGTGTAAACCCCCATCCACTGTAAGAATGGAATGAATTATTCTCAATGCGGAGATAGCTGACATTAACTAGAGATTGTGTTTCAGAGTATCACAATCCCATTTAAGTGGAAGATGTTTAAACACAAATAACACCTCTTGTAGAACGTATGTAATTGGTCCTTGTGTGGTGGCATCAGGAAAGGAGATGATTAAATAAAACGTGAGAACAGTTTATATACCAAGAAAAAGTGCTGCAAGTGCAGGGTAGGAATGACTGCCTCTTCAGAAGGATCACTATTACTTAAACAATAATACAGTTTACATTACACTAATCCTGTATTATAAACACACAGCTTCGGTTAATGTGGCAAAACCACAGCAGCAAAGGATGGTATTTTGTCTTCAGTTACAGCACTAAGTGGCAATGCCTTCACCTGCAGGTATTTTAGCATTCAGCGCTCTTGGCTGAATATGGGTTTTAGATTGTAAATTTCAGAAACAGATACAAGCTTCTGAGAAATTTATGCACACTTTGCAACTGACAAGCGCATGTTGACTTCATAATCGAAACTGAGCTGAGATTCTCTGAGTTTTTGTTCTTTTATTGAAAGCCATAACAGAAACAGTGTGGCTTTCCTTGAAAGCAAGGCAAGCTTCCCCGTCATCATGTGTCCCTGGTATTATGGCTTACTGCATACATCAAAAACAGAGGCAGTTAACCCATTTATCTCAACTCTAACAGAATACAGGACTCATTACTGTCCATCTACCTGCTTTCTTTATGGATCACAGTACCATTAATTATGGATTTTTAACCTCCATCCTAACTCTTGATCTTTGGCCTTGACCTTTCACACCGAGTCACTGGACTTAAAAGAATCATTAGAAATATAAACAGAATTAGGCCTTTTTTCTTTCAAAAGCTATTAAAATTGTCACATTTTCTTGTGTTACATCACGCATACAGAAACACAGATGAGAATTCAAGCAAAAAAATGAGAAGACAAAGTTGGTAATTCATCCTGAGCCTTCCATGAACGCATAACCTAACATACTCTGCAAAAGCCATAGCCATGTATTCACTGAATACATGAATTCCCAAAGCTATTTTAAGTTTGGGTAGGCAGTAGATACAGCTTGAACTAAACACACAATTACATCCCAGCCTTCACTGGTTCAGAACTTACCTGTCAGCATCTCCCAGTCCCAGGGACGTGTTGCGCTGCATCGTCTCCCGCACTGCAGCCATGCCATCAGGCAGCCGGTTCAGCCTTCGAGTGTAGAGTCCCAAGCCACCATCAGTCATATACCTATGAAACAACAAAACATCACTTGTAGTAAACCCATCAAATATTTAGATTAATGCACTCTGTTAACCTTCAATGTGTTTTTAAATGCAGAATGCGTTTTCCATCCTCCTGAATTGAGAATACTTCTCAAAACACAAAGCAAGGAGAAGTTTATTCTTGATGGGACTGGAAACCTTTTGCTCCTCTCTCATCCTTCTCTACTCCATCTTGCAGACTGCATTGTTTTCTGTCTGTAATTATGACTTAGAGATATTTGCCTTTTAAAAGTGCCATTCTTATTATTATTATAGGTATTATGGAGTGTATGGATATGATACTTCACCAATTGTTAAGATGACACATTTCTTACTTTCTTGGGAGTGAAAAGAGCAGCTCACAAAATGATATTCTGATACGCAGGACATCTTCCTCTTTCTTAAATGGGAACATAACCCTTTTCTCTACAGCAAGACGGCTTCATTCACAGCAAGAAAGGAAATACACTGCTAACTTCAGTAACCTCTGCTGGGGAGGGGGAGAGTGGAAAAGCAGTTTGCACAAGTTGTGCTTCTGCATTTTTTCCCACTCCTTTCCTCACAGATGTTGTTGCAACAGATGCAGTTTACCAAAGTCAGATTCAATTACTGTATTCAGAAAACTGGGACGGTAACAAGTCGACAAAGCTGACACAGTCTGCTGTTTAGCATTTGAGTTAGATTTATAAATCTCTATGGGGCCTGCCCTTGGAACAAGGTAGGAATCCCTCTGGGGAGTTTAACAAAGAGGTTGCTAAGCTGGTAAAGCCAGACCCCAGACTATTCTCCATTCAGCAAATCTGCCAGGACAAGGTTCTCTGAGCTCACAAACAACGACTGTAAAAAGAGAGGGGAGCAGCTCCGCTGCAGCGGGTGCGGAATTTGCCTCAGGTCTTTGCATTCTAACATTTGTTCGACATAGTTGATAAATATTTTATCGTGGAAAAACTGTTTTGTTTTCTTTTTTTTCCCCTTGACCTACTAAAATAAATGGGAAAGAAAAGCGGAGCTTAAGACCACGTTGTTATACAAAGACATAAACAGAGTTTTGCAAAACCAGCCAATGTACACATGTTAATTGGTTTATTGCAGATACTTGCCTGCACATGAAACCTGCTCCTGCATGAGCACCCACTGCACACACAGTGCAAAGAGCAGCTCTCAGCTTTATTGTCAGGCTTCACCTTCCCCTGACATGACCAGCCCTTTGATAAAAGACTGCAATGGATCGTTGTCCGTGGTTATTACCCAGAATCAGTTCAATGAAACACGTTGCTCTTAGGAGTTAGCCATGCTGAAATCAATAGAAAACCACTAATATCAACAGATTTCCCACCCTGCGAAGCTCAGCTGAGAATAACTAGTGGCATCAAACTGGAAAATAACAGAAATATTCAACAACTTTGCCATTTAGATCACGAGGTTTCACAAACTAAGGCGCCTTAAAAGAGCACAGACAGGCAATGCTGTTTACCTTCTGTACCAACGAGTTTCTTACACGTCAGGACAATATAAGATGTACACATTTCTGTGTTTTGAAACAGGTTTGTGTAATCACGGATTGAAAGCTTTATATCTTATTTTTATTACCACGCAATGTTCTCCACCCGGGAATGCTTCATTTCAATAAGATTTCAGAAGGAATAACGCTTGAAGTACTGAATGAAACACAGAGGTCAAAGAACACAGGGCGGTACATTGACTACATTGACTGTCATTTCTAGAGTGAATACATTCACATCTATGAAATACATCGACTGTCATTTCTAGAGTAGAATATACTCAAATTCCATGATTGAACAGTGAATGAGACAGCAATGGCACTGGCTACAAGGACTTTCTAGTCTTTCAGAAATAAATACTACTCATCTCCATAGTTTTACTCCTCATCTGCAAGGAAATAAATGTAACCGTACCTCTTTCTTTCACGAAGAAAAGACTCAGGTTAAACAAGAGCAGTATTATGCGCTTCAAGCACAAATGGAGCTTACATCACACTTTCTAGGTGACACTTTTTTCTTCAAGAAAATGGCTTCCTGCCCTCTATTACAAGTATAAAATAATTTGCTTTGGAGTCCCCTGGACAATCTGGACCTTTAAACTTCACTTTGCTTTAGCCAAATACATCCTTTCTGTGCCTCTGAAATCGTGAACGCTGTTCTAAGTCCTTCCAAGAGCAATACTGTTAGGTTATTTCCAATGCCAAAGTGATTTATTTGCCTCTCCTGAAAGGTACTTACAGGGAACAAGAACATATTACACAAGGGATCAGTACAATCTAGCAGTCTTAGTCAGCTGTTTTCTGCCCACACTCTATGCTTGCCCAGGTATATATAGATGGCCCACAGCACACTCACTTCCATGGTCTGACAACTTGTACCACTTCATATATATTCATTTCACTCTTTAACATATGAATATGAACTTTCCAATTCTGCAAATAGATTGCCATGGGACAGGCATTCTTTCCTTAAAGAATCAATACTTAAGTCATTTCTCCCCTCCCTCAGGCCCTTCAATTCATTGTTCTTTACTGGTCACTCACCACTAAATGCCCACCATGATCTGAATTTGCAGACTAAGATTATATTCATACAAGTATTTTACATTGCATTAAGTATAACATAAACATTCTATTTACTGTATTTTATGCTCCTCTTTGTTGTCTCCGTTTCTCCCCCTTCTATATGGGCACTGCGTGAGAACAAAGCACAAGGTGAAGCTTTATTTGTTCCTCCTCTAACCTGGAGTTGAATGGCCCTTCAGAAATGAATGGGACACTGCATCTTGAAGGAAAACTCTTGTTATGGCCATGAGGAACTTCTAATGCCATTATTAATTATTAACAGTCTCCAAAGCAGACTTTCAAGGCATCCAGGTGATTAAAATATCTTTAAGAAGATAGCAAGAACTGAGAAAATTCATGGGAAGACATTAGGACAGATGTCAGCATGGAGCACACTGAAGTTACACCAGAATCTGGCGGCAGCTGAATGAGGTTTTGCATATGACAGATTTGATTTAAAAGCTTAAATCCTTCTCGGGATCTACTTAAATGAAAGCCATAGAAATGAGTGACAGAATAAGTGATCCATTCCCCACCACTCTCTTTAATTCTGTTAGGGAAAGGAACTACTTGTGGCCAAAGGAAAATGTGCTGCTGCTTGCCATGCCCAGAATGCTGGGGGATGCAGAGAGGGCTCCCCAGGGCCTCCCAGTGCTTTCTGCTCCATCCCAGCCCCATGAGCACATCTCCCTCTGCTGGTTAGACCCACAGCTGGACTGGATTTAGTCACAGAATGTCCCGAGCTGGAAGGGACCACAAGGACTATCGCATCCAATTCCTGGCCCTGTCTGGGACCTCCCAAAAACCCAAACCCTGAGCCCAAGAGTGCTGTCCAAACACCCCATGAGCTCTGGCTGGACAGTGTACAAGAGGAAACAGCCAACACCATACACCACAAATAGTGGGTCGGTCCTACAGACAAATATTATTTATGGCTCAGTGTGTCCCATGCATTGTACAGCTACTGCACAGCAGCGAGGAGGGAAAAGAAAAGAGACTATGTGACTACTGCTGGTTATTCTCACTCCTGCTACTATAAACATTATTGCCTTTTGCTTCCCAACTGTGCTACTAAATTGTCCGAGGCTTGCTGATGGCTTTTTAATGATGTGCTGGATAACATGCTCCATTCCAGACGATCTCTCAGGTTGTGAATTACGGGCCTACAATGGATGATACCTACCTATGACAAACCCGAAAAAGCAAGAGAAGTGCTATGAGACCACATTATCTGAGATATTTTTTATAGGATAAAGGATTAAATGCTGTTTTGTTGACAGTTTTACCCTGACTGACACCGGAACTACTCTGGAAATGAGGTCCTCATTAGTTGGGCTGCTGTTCTGCAATGTCGAGAGGAGCAAAATGTAAGAGGTCTCCTCCCCTGGAAGGAGTGTGTAACTCTGAGGTGTGTAGGGGCAGCAGCTCTGTGCCCCCTAGTGTCCCCTTCTGAACAGGCTGCAAACCCAGACCAGCAGGACCAGATGCCAGGAACACCACTATGCATCAATCCCAGGCTGGGTGTTTTGCTGCTCTGTTGATGTATTAGCTTCCAAAAGAAGATTGCTTCTTACCTTTGATCCACCATCGGGAAAGACCACCTTAGTTTTAACAGGTATTTTCTGCCTGTTTGGAAAAGGTACTCTTACTAACCTATGAAATCAATACTAATAATGTATGCCAGAGCTCTGCCTGAGCAGATTTATTGAAATAGGCCAAATGAAACTTCCCATGACCCAGTGTGTTTCAGAGAAAGCATCGGGATCATAGGGCTCAAATAGTTTATCTTGGCTATTGAATTTATTTTGGCTGTAACAAATATTTTGGCTTCCCTCCCTATCAGTTTGCCAATGAAAACACAGATCCAAGGTTTTCAGACTGCAGCACTGGAGCAGTTCTGAAAATGACAAAGTGAAACATACATCAGCTAATAAAGAGCTATTCATGATATAAATGCCCTCTTGTGCTGTTTTCTGCATAATGTAACTCAGCTTCTGAACATATTGGACACGTTCACCCTAATATTGATCTCGGAGACTCATTCCACAGCAGGTCGCAATGATGCTTTCTTTACAAGCAACTCTTCTGATTTCTAAGCAGCCTATTATTCCTGTCTCATGGAGACACAGTGCAACACTATATTTAATTAGTGGGAATAAAATGAAGATAACTCATGAAACGACCAAAACATCTGCTTATACTGCAGATGGTCATTTGGAACTTAGTTGGCAGTTACAATAACAGTCTATAAACTCGTATTATTTAGCAACATAGGCTTTTGTAGCTAAAGGCAACAGGTGTGGGGAAGAGAAGTGTATTTATACACAACTATTTTGGTCCTAAATTGAGATCTATTTGATCAATTTCTGGATGGTTATAGAATTAAAAGCTGGAAAATTATTGCCACCTTCAAAATCTAGAGAGAAATAAGTGTCAAGTACTCTATTCTTATCATTTTTCTCTCAGTTAAAGACACTCTAACATTTAAGGTGAGGGATGAGCTGCTGTGAAGTCACTCATATTTGCCAGCCTGGAATTTAACTCACTGCTCTGAAATACTACTTCAGTGACAGAGGTACCACCAACAGAAACATGTTATTATGAGTCCGTCAAACCTAAAATGCCAGTCTTGTATTTTCAGACAATGGAGACTTCCCCTTTATACTCTACAGGATGACCAGGTAGTCATAAAAAAGGAAATGATATACAGAGATGAGCAAAGACACAGATTTCTCTGGAAACAACATTCATAAACTGAACTGCTTTCTTATTATTCCCTTTCCTTCAACCTGGAATCTAAACCTTGTCCATTGACCGACACTGAATCTTTAATAGGCTCTTCTAAGATATGAAAAGCAAATGTGTGAGATTACAGTTCTGCCCGGGACACTTCTCAATTCATCCTTGGTGTTTTACAGAAGCTGTGGTGCTACTTGGAACTTACATTCCTTATTCTAAGACAAAAAATCAATGACATAAGTTTGAGTAAAAGTCACTGTCCAGAGGAAATGCAATAACCATTACTACCATGAACACTGCAGAATGTAGGTATAGCCCGCTTCATTTGATAAAAACAAGCCATTTAGTGCTACAGTGCATGATTAAAGTAGTAACAGCTAGTGGAGTTTTACCTGAAATGGAATAACAGCTAACTTTCCTACAGTTAACTAAATACCAACCTTGGAGCACTGAATCACAGTCAGAGAGGCTGGAAAAGACCTCTGGAGATCATCCAGTCTGACCTCCAATACTTTTAACCAGTCACAGCAAAGGTAAAATGTTGATGTAAAATCTAGATTAGTTTTCTGTCAGTTCATGCTTCTGTACACAAACCTCTTCTTGAGATTTTATTTACGTGTACAACTAGTTTGCAATACACAACGAGGTGTAAATTCATTTACTTCCCATGAACTTTCTCCTTATGTTCAGGCAGCAAAGAGTTCAGTTAGAGTACAGAAAATGTCTCACTATCCCCATCTTGTGGGCATAAATGAGATTTGCAGCATGTGTTTGGCTTGCCACTACGACCCTGATTCAGCAAAATGTTCAATCACAGGTTCCCATGATCATCTATAGGAAAAATTCTTTTTAACACACACATAAACTTAAATCCCATTGAATAAATTAACTGCCATAGTGACCTGTCCCTCCAAATACTCACCAAGACTATCACCGTGGTTCTGTTTATTCATTTTCCAAATAGTCACAGGGCACACAGCCTTATTTATCACAATGCAAAAATGCACAACCCAAAGATCAGGAATTTAACAGCAAAAGAAAAGGCACTTACCCACTGGTGATATCGTCGGTCCTGATATTCTTGCCCAGCACATCTCCATCACTCATGTAGCCGGTGGCATCCATGGTGATGCCTTCCAGGTCTATTTCATCACTTCCCTTGTCTGAGATGTCCACGTGGCAGATGCTGCTACCACGGGATGCTAGCTGTCTCCTTAGAGGTGCTGAATACATGTAACGGCCTGATTCTGTGTTGATGAAGCGGCTGGCGTTCCCTCTGGGAGGATACCCGTTTCCCATGGATGGAGCATCACCTGCCTGCAGGCGGGGGCTGGACTGCCCCAGTCTCCATGACAAAGGGGTTGGTCGTCCGGTCAAGCTGAGAATGCTGCGACCGCTTATCTCTGTGGTCACGTTGGTGTCAAACGTTGTTTCCAAAGTGCTTTAAAAAGAAGAACAAAAATGGCAAAAAAGCATTGGATTGAATATGGACTGCTCTGTAGATCACGAGACTTCAGGTGATGTTATGTACATATTGCAAGATCCATGCTCAGAACATTTACCACGTCACAGATAAGTAAAGCATTAACAGAATTCACTTGCTAGAATGCTGTGAGAGTCAGGCCCATCCCTTCAGTGCCACTCTTAAACACTGATAGTTTTACACTCAGGCCACCTACTGTTCGAAATAGATGGTTGAAGACTTAACAGCAACTTTTAATGGATTATCCACAGTATCCAAGTGTAATTTTTTCCACCTTCAATCACATATAACTCTATTATGCCACATTTTGCCACTCCAGGCAATGCAGTACAATATTAAGCAAAGGAAAGGAACAACAAATAAGGAACGACTTTATGGTCTGCATGTCTTATTCTAGATCCATAGCTGCAACTTCCCTTACCCACAGATCAAATAAAAGAACGGTACCTTCACCTGTCAGTGTTAATCACTTCCCAAAAACGCGACTCAGCTACATCTAAGAGATGCAAAGTAAGACCGCAGTGACTTACATCTGATAGATAAAGCTGTGCCATTACCTGTGAGTGACCTGGGTTCCCCTCAAACTGGACATCGTTTCCTCCAAGTTCTGTCGAAGATCAGCAATATTTTTCACAGTTCGTAGTCGCCGGGTTTCTGGATCCTCTCCTAGAGGAAAAACAAGCCATTGGAAAGGACGAGGCAGGAAACAGCACAGAATTCAGCTGTTACCTTTGCATGAATCTGTCTCAAAGATGTTTCTCTAATATTTAATACTCTAAGCTGATTACAGTGCAGATTCCATTCACCCACAGCAGGTGCCCACCACTGACAGACAGACAGAATCAACTCTGTATGGTTAACTTTACTGCATAGGCTTCCTTTGTACCACAAGGTTCTGCACTGTCATTTCCCCACATGACCCAATTTAAACCCCATTTAACTTTCAACTTCATTGGAAGACGTATTCCATCAATACCATCATTTCCATCCCATATACTGACACAATTAACATCAAGCCAATTCTCACAGTTCTGCATTTTCTTCTTCTCTTTCCCTTCTCAAACAGATCTTGTTCTACAGCAACAGCTCTCCAGCATCCTAAACGCTGCTGACTGGGTGCTCCATGGCTGAGTTATGTGTTAGGTAAAATAGACAAAGGTTTTGCTTATCCACATTGCCGGAGTTATCCTTGCTTAAATGGGCTTGTTTCTGAAGGATGCCAGATTGGTGGCACAGTCAGACCAAGCATCTCTTACTTGCAAAGCAGCAGCAGCACAAAGCACTTAACGAAAGAGCCAGAGCCCTGACTATAAGGAATTATCTAGGGAGGGGAATATAGATTTTTATGCTTATATCATCATTATCGCTTCTGAAACAAACAGTGATGACTCAGTTAGTGTCCATGTTAGCAACGTTTTATAGGTCTCTAGTCCCTAGGAAATAACCTAACAATAAATTTCACTTAGGCCCAAGATCAAATAATTATGATCAGGCTGAACTGGAAATAGCCATCTAACATGAGTGATTCCTTTAGCCACTGGGTCCCTGGGACAGAAAACAAATTATTGCAGTAAAGAACATAAAATATTTATAGGCCTTCAGCCTAACAAAGGTCAGAGCGCTCTCTTACAGATCATTTCTCTCAGAGATATGAAGGCAAATAGTAAGTAACTTCGTAACTGAACACACATGAGATTTACTGCATATAAGTTAATTTCTATTGCTGTCACTTATCTAAATTGATACAACTCTATTGAAATTTAATTCATGTTCAGTTACTTAAAATGCAGACATGTGTCATCCCGCATTCTTGGATCCCAACTTAAGTATTCTACTTGAATAGTAGTTTGTGTTTATATAACCTCTGCCATTAAACACTTCCCAGCTTACAGGGTGCCATCTATCCGGGCTAGGCTACACAACAAGGTAATACTGAATAAGACTATGAAGCCAGACATCCTGCGATCCATACTTTGAACAGACTCACTTATTTAAGTATGAACCCAAAAATGTTATCAGGAATGGTATTTCTTGTGCCATTTGACTTCTTATTTTATGACCATCCTATATATAAAACAGATTTTTACACAATTTATACACATTTATAAACATCCATTTATGCACTCCTGCAGCCCTTTTCCCTACCAATGGTGCTGTGTCTTGGCTTTGCCAACAGCATATGTATACACAAACCTGGCACTGACAGAAAATATAATGCAATACGAAATCAATCCAGGTGTGAAACTTCTAGCTGTGGGACTTTCTGAGCAGGATAATCATTCTCAAAACTCACATTAATGTGGAGGACTCCAAATGTAACTCAGTAAAAAAAAACAAAAAACAAGGATGTTCTATGATTAATGAGATAAGCTGTAATAGTGTCCAATGAAGAAAATCATGGGCATTGCTAAAATCGGAATGGAAGGAGGAGGCTTGACAAGGACTTAAATATACATTTCAGACCCTTAATAGAATATGATTGTTAGAAACTGCTTTGTTACCATGGGAAAGCTAAAAAATGATTGCTAATGATCAAATAGTCCCTCCAGTAGCAAGAATTCAGGAAATAAGTACAAATGACTTTCTAACTTCACTTGCTAGCATTCTCATCAGTTTCACATCATCAGCTTCAGTTTGTGCATGCTAGACCCAGTAAGCTGAAGCTGGATATTGGTCTCTTCTTGGTGGAAAAACCACTTCTCTTCTAATAAGACATTAGAAATTAAAGCAGATTAAATTCTCCCTACAGCAGAGCTCCTGACTTCAAATTTGCTTTAGTCCATTCTCACTTAATAGCAACACGGTAAGTCATCCTGCAAGACATACCTGAGAGATCTTCGAGACCAGGCTGTCCAGTTTTGACATAGAGAGTAGAATCCATGTTGACCCCTCCCGTGCTGGCCTCAGCTGTTACATTTCCTTCATTCTCTGTCTGTGATCTATAAGACAAAGCCAAATAGAGATGTGCAGACAGCCTCCATCAAAATTAGCTCAAGTAGAACAACTAGACAATTGCACCTGCCATCAGCCCCTCCAGAACAGACCAGCAGACTGATTTTACATAATTCATTAGTCCCATTTTGAACTATGTCCTAGAAATGGAAGCGAGCACTCAGCTGTATAAAATAAAAAATTCATGGTCAAACATAGGCTTCTTAGCTCTTCAAACAGGGTCCTAAGAAACTTGGATTTGCAGTTGATTTCAATTATCGGCGCCATCAATTGTTGTTATTCGTGTGATCTTTAACATACATATAAAGCAGGTAGTGCATGATGGCATCTTACACTCCTGTTGGTTTCTCATCAGTAACCAGAAATGATGCTCAATTTCTTTTAAAATGAATGACTGGATAACACCAATTTGCTATCCGAGATCATGGCTGCCATGTAAAAGGGATGCAGTGAGAATGTACAGTCAGATGCAAGTAGTATATGGGTTATTTCATTTTACTCCTTGTGCTGTTTTGTTATAAAATCCATATCAACAAGCAGCTGGAAGTTGTCTTGTCAAAAGAAGTGCTGTACAAGACCAAAAGCATAGCAAGCAATTACTACTGTAATGTTCTCCTTTGCCTATACTAAGGGACTTTTATTTTTTTAATTTAATTTGTCATCACCATTAGCCACACTTACGAGCTATGGATGTGTAAAATAAACATAATCCACATGGTCTCAGGGCAGCAGTTGGACAAGGCATTAGCATTCTGATATTAACTATCACAAGTGTTAGGTACGATTACCAGAGCTCCCATCTATCAGAATTCCTTATATGCTTGATAACCATAGGATATCCCAAGTTGGAAGGTACTCATAAAGATCACTGAATCCACTTCCAACTTTGGTCTCATTGCCTTTCACAGCAGTTTCTGGGCAAATATATAAATGTATTATTCTACACAACATCCATATTGCCTCCTCACAACCCCAAAAAAGCATCTCCAATGAATCCTCCTACGCAGAGGCCGCGTTCCAAAGGGACGATCCCAGCAGTTAGCCATACCTGTACATGAACGGAGCTACTGTGGCCGTGTTTGGGTGGCTGTATTGCTGCTGGGGCTGAGGTAGCTGAACACTGACGGTGTTGCTGCCCGTGCTGTGTGTGGTGGCCGGCCCGCTGCTTACAGACTGGCTGCTGTTGCTGCTGTTGAGGCCTCCGATGCCTTTTCCTTCAGAAGAAGTTAAGCTTGAAGAGGAACTGGAATTCCTGCTGTCTAGCTGAGACTTCTGATGCGAGAGTCCCGAGCCAGGTTTCCCACTGCGGCTCCTCTCACTCTCTTTTGTAGAAACTGGGGCACTTGAGGATTTCCCTGCGGTGTTTTTCATTCCTGGTTTTGGTATTCCACTGTGCAAAGGGGCCGAGGCCTCCTTCTTGGCACTGTTCAGCTTTCCTCCTTTTGGAATAAAGCTTGCAATCTTTGAGGACTTTTTTGGCATCTCTGTTGTTGCTAGCACTGTCTGTTCTTCTTTTGGTTCCTCTTTCACATCCAGCTTTTCGGTGATAGATGTTCGTTTTCCCGTGTCTTTACTTTTATCCTTTTCTTTCTCCTTCTGTTTCTCTTTCTCCTTCTCATTACCCTTGGGAGAATTTTTCTTATTAGTCAGTGCCCGGCTAAAAGTCCTTTGTGCGATTCCCTTGAGTGCAATTTTAGGGCTACTGGACATGGATCCCGGATTGCTCACATTCTGATTCGTGGCATCGATTTCTTCGCTCTCCTCGAAGCTGGGAAGTGCCTCAAGTTTTTCACAACTGCTGTCACGAGATGCTGAACACTCGAGCATCGTCCCTCCTGCTTTGGAGCCTCCTTTGCTATTGAAGAGTTTCAACTTTTCCAGCATGGATTTTTGGCCATTGGGAGTTGCTTTGACGACTTCTGAGGGTGGTTTTGGAGGCTCTGGTACGGGCTGTTTTATGGACAGCATGGAAGACGTCGCTGTGTGCTTAGCGCTGAGGGACTTGCTGCGCCAAGGCTTAATAGCAGAGCTGGGCTGAGGGATGGCCGAGGAGTTATTGCAACTTGTAGTACCGCTACAGCTTTGAACTGAGGATGATACATTTTCATTCATTCCTGTGGGCTGGAAGGCTGTACTGTCTGCAGGCTCTGGAAAGAAAAGAAATACAATTTTAACAAAGAGATACAAAACACAGTAATATCTGGTATTATCGCTGGTTTGAGAACCTTTTTCTAAGGAGCTTTACAGTAGTAACACTGAAAAGGCAGACACACATCACTGCTTTAAGCATCGCTATCATTCAATGAAAACAAAAGCCAGTTTTCCTATCCGGCAGCACAGCAACAAGCTCCCGCTATGTAATTTATACATTCAGTTCCTTCTGAAAGGAAAAAAACAACCAGCTCAAACCAAGATGTGCTTTGCAATGTGTTCTTCTTTATTAGATTCATAATATTTTGTCATTAGCAAAAACAACGTGCTGTTTTCTAACTAAGGGTTCTCTCAGCTTTTGGCAAAATTTTTGCTGTCCGAGTTCAATTCTTAGAAAAACCTCAAGCACACACACAAAAAATGCAGCAGTAAGGAAAAAGAAATAAATCCGAAGCTCTTTCAGTTCTGAGGGAGAGATCTTCATCTACATAAAGGCAGAAAAAAAACCCTCCATATATAAAACCAATGAACCTAATTTATACCTTACCACGCTTCTTAATGAAGCTGTGAGAGAAACTGGGGACATTAATTGCACAGCTGTCCCCCTCACAGAGAGCAAATCCTATTTGCTTAGTTACCCCAAGCATTATGCATTCTTTGCAAGAAATCAGCATAGAGCCTAGAGAAAGCCTGAAAAACCCCACTCACCTACTAGCAGCCACTTCTGCTCTGTAGCTTCTCTCTGCAGAGTTTCCTTTCTGGAGACGTTACTCTCTCAATTATCACAAATATGTTTTCTGTTATGCTGCTCATGTTTCCAATTAACTTTTGTCATCTGTGTTTGTTCGCCTGCCCAGCAGCCTGCTGGGGATTAACGGCTCTTACCTATATTTCTCTGCCCTCCAGCACTAAAGTAAACTCTGTTTCGGAGCTGCATTTTTTTAATTCAAAAATCAACAGCGGTTGAGTGTGTGCGTTTTCGGCAGCAGGGGCAGCCCAGTGAATCCAGCCCTGTAAATCATGAACCGCCGCAACCACACGGGGACTGTTTTGCTTCACTTTCAGCTGCACGCTGAAGATACGGCTGTTAACCTCCCTCCCTGTGATCCAAACCAGATCTACCAAGCAGTTTAAAGCACACGCATCTTCCTGTCTTAACGTAGAATTGGTCTGAGAGATTCCTTCGTAATAAACTCAGTCATTTGGATATAGATATTATATGGATATGGATATTATATGGATATAGTAGGATTCCAGGAATTAATGGCACTGTAAAAAATACTCCTGAAGTTGGCACATTACCAGTGCCTGTTATTAACCGATCACTATTATATCAGCTGGTCCTCCTACAGCAGAGAATCCACAGTGAAGATGGAAGGAAGCAACTGTCACTTGACAGACACACTGCTTTTACATTACTATTGGTCTGCTGACTTTGGGGGCTTTACCCCTGTCTCACTCCAGTACAGAAGGAAAACCAAGCCACCCCATGTCCCCCAAACAGCAGTGCAACCCAGCTCTCCATGTGCCGCATTAACATGGGCAGGGAATTTTCCCTTCAGGAAAGCCAAGCTGTGAGGAGCAATGGGCAAACTAACTGGGCAATATAAGGGTGATGCATGGCAATGTGTTGATAGGAGTCATCTACAAAGCAGTGATGCTTCCTTCTAATAAGTATGGAGTAGTGGAAGTGGCTTGTGCCATCAGGCAGCAATAAACCTAACAGAAGATGTTGGGAAGGGAAACTCACACCAGCACTGCCCTCCTCAGAGCAGCACAGTGGTTGCCTGGAAGGGAGTGGGAAATGGTGGGGCATTTGGGAAGTGAGTTTGATCCCAACAGCCCCAGTGAGGGCTCCAGTCCTTGGACTTTTAGGAAACAGGTCTCACTGGGTCAAATAAAACTGCTTACACTTAGAGAGCTGCTCCTCATCTACAGCCATGTCAGAGAAATCAGAGGTGTGCCAACAACGTTCTGACTGTAATACATTAAAAAACATGAATAGATGGGGACGTTAATGTAATTTTTAGAGTCTCTACCTAACATTTTTTCCAGGAAGGAAATTCTGTGAGTGCTGAATTCAACACATCTGATACCAAGACAAAATATTTAGAAACTTCTAAATACATATGCTCAGCTGTTACACTTTGGGAAAGGAAAGGAGATATTTTCTTACACGTGTTTTGTGGGTTTTGATTTATATTCAGATCAAACACAGTGAAAATGGACATTCAAAGTCCTCAGGCTTTTGCTGCATTCTACCAGAGAAAGTTAGCATAAGAAATAAAAGGTTCACTGTAAAACACAGCCATCCAAAATGGCTTCAGCTTAAGAAAGCTTTGGTCTTTTTCAGATTCTGTTTCCTTCTCACAAACAAGTCTGCTGGCTCTGTTACTCCTAAGACCAATCTTGGTAAACGAAAGGGATTCTACTGCCAGAATGTAGCTTCAAATGCTAGGTTTCCTAATGAAGCAGTAACACCAATATGTGGATAATACATCAGCATGCAGAGGGGAACCTTTTATTCAGCGTAGCACAGGCCCTTCTTTCATGAAAAGGAGAGTAGGTTTCATGCATTCTATTAATAAGCTTCTTATTTCCTATGTGTTCCTTTGTGAGGGAGATATTTTCTTTCTTCAGCAACCTGCATTAGCTATAAATGTTTTCAAAACCAAACTACAGCCTACAATAAATAATGATCTCTTTCCCCTTTTCAGAGTCAAATCTTGGCTTGAAATCTATTTTGTTCCTAGTGTTCCACTTAAAAAGATGTTGGTGGTCTAGTTCCAACGCCAATACACGCTGTAGCATGGGTAAATCTGATTTCAGCTGCTCCTGTAAAGTCTTAACTGCAAACATATCCATTTATAATGAGAAAAAGAAGTCAAAAGCTTATGATTTAAATCTCCCACCGAAGTCTTTGAGAGCTTACACTATAATAAGGTCAGGAGAAAACATATGCCATTTCCCATCATTTGTCTTGTACAGTCTAAGCAAGTGTGCCTCCATTTGCTGTAAGTGAAAACTTTAAGAAACACTTTCATTATAAGCAAGAAAAGCAGCATGAAGACAAAGGATGTTCTCATAGTTATGTCTTCACACTATTTTTATTCCTTTTAGAACAAATAAGCTGCCATTTTTTACTTCACAGCTATGGGAAAAATAAGTAGTTCTCATGAAGAGAAACACCCTCTAGTAACAGCCCAAAGCGTTGTGGCACCTCCATCATTTTCCCATCACAGAGAGGAATAAATGGCAAACGCTGACCTTCTCATCCACCCACCAGAAGGCTCTTCTTAAAGCACCACAATTAAGAATCTTACCGAGGAAAGCTTTTTAGCTGAGTTGTCCTCTTCTTCAGTGGTGATTTATTATGCTTAGCAGACCCCTAATGTATGGAAATGTCTACGTTTCTGCCAGGAGCCTACTATAAAAATCAGAATCTTTCCATAGCCCAAAAGAAGAGCAGGTAAAGCAGAACGTTCCTAACAAGAATTCCCTGGCACAAAGCCCTTCTACAAAACAAGCTAAACCCCTCCGATCCACAGCAGTATCTGTTTCTGTTGTAATGCCGCTGACCCCATAGAATTAAAGCTGCCCATTGTGGCTTCTACTCTGGCCACAGTGATAAAAAGCCAGAACACGATCTTAAAAGAAGCCACCAAATGAAAGTTCCCCTTGTTCATGCAGAGCTTCAGCACACAGAACAATGATGCTGTTGTTTACTGGTTGGTATCACCAAGACTTGGGACTTAGTGCTGAGGTGAAGGGAAGTAAGTCTGGAGCACAAGCAATCCTCATCTCATTGTCTTGACCTAACTGACAGAGACACTTGAATCACTTGTTTTTGTTTAGTTACCGTAGCATCCCAAATAGTCCCCATGACTGCCCAAGAAAAGAGGTCAGATGGACCTTTATCAACCACATACTGGTTATATGACCATTAAATAATGAAACCAGCTTTACAGTGCCATTCAAAACAAGTCACGCTCTCTACTGAATCCTAGACAAATATCATTCTTGTTAATCACTCTCAATTTTTCTCCTCATTATTTCTGCAATCAAACCCAGCATTTCTCAATAAGGCTATTCAGTTCATTAATGAATTCCAGCCAAGGAGTTCCTGAGGATTCTTTCACTGGGCTTTATACGTAGGTGTCATGGACATTACGGATATATCATAGCCTTGATCTGAAACCTCTGTCTTACACATAGGTAGATATGAAAGATGCCATATACGCATTGCTGGTCTGAGAACTGGGCAGCTGACCTCAAAGGCCAGGACAACATGCAAGTAATGACTGACTTACTATTTACTATGGTCATGAAGGGTTGAGCAAGGCTTGATGCTCACCAATTGCTGAAGAGGCTGCGGTGGCTCTTTGGCACCAATCATGGCCCTGCAGGTATAATTGGCTATGGACAAGGACCAGTCAAAAGGCTCAGCAGAGAGAAGCCACAAGTGGAAGGGGCCAGAGAGGCTGAAATACACTTCTACGCAGGGAGAGGTTTCTACAGGTGTGGTAAAAACACATTGGCACTTACAGAAGTCCGGGACATTGCAATACTCCTGTTTTCTTTCCTATGATTTAATAGTGAACTTCAGTTTCCACGGTTGTTCCTCTGGCACAATTCACCCAGCAATAAATTTACAGGAAATTGTAAATATTTATTTTAAAAGGAAACATCTAAGAACTATAAAGGCCATGAAATCCTGGGCCAGCTCTTCAGCTGGTATGAATTAGTGTGGTTCCACTGTCTCCAGTGCTACTACACAGATGTGCACCGGGCTCATTCTCAAGGGTTACATTTGACTTCAAAGCTCAAGGGTTCTTTTATGCTAATGAACTGTACAGTTAAGAACATGTCACTGTCTATTTTTCTTATTCTTTTTTCTCCAAAAAACTTCACTTAAATACAATTTTTTTTGGCCTAAGTATTGCTACGGCTTATACCTACTACAGCAAAGCTCTGTGGATTTGCAAAGCTCCACCTCAGTCGCAACTAAAAACTATGCTTAGGTAAAAGAGAACATGTTTTCAAATGCCAATTTCAGCCAGTTAAACAGTTGTAGAACTGAGCGAGAACATGATTTGCTGCATACTTATGTCCTGTTCTATGAATGTGCCAAACTACTTGTTATGCACCAAAATCCTTTAAAAGCTGCCTTGTGGGCACACACCCAATATAAGCACATTGCAGAAGATTCACTAAGATGAGCCAACCTCTTCAAAATGCATTTGGAGAAGTGGAAGGATGCAAGCAATACACTGAGATACACAGATGAGCAATCTGTTTTACACGGAGGCTCTCATGGCAGCCACCCCATTATATAACCTTATGTTTAGAGTAATTTGCAACTCGACAAAATAGTCTGAATCAATAAGTTCACATTCATCAAAGCTGAATGAAATGTTCTGTGATTTGAGATTAAATGCCCGAACGCAAACAACATTCACTTTTAGCCACACAAAATCTTGACTTTTGGGGTTCATTTTTAAAGCTACTTATAAGATTAAATGGACACTGGAAGAGGTTAGTTGTCTTTCATATTATACCACATATCTTTTCTTCCTTTTTCTGTTTTCATATTTTCTGTTAAGGTACATCAAATTCACTATCGCTATACTACATCTGAAGGTAAATAAATCACACTGGATGTGTGATAAGTATCTCCACTCAAAGTTTATACTTAGGAAACTTGCTTGAGTAATTCAAGCCTCTGCTTTTTGGTAGTGTATGCAGCCAAGACAGAAAACACCAAGTTTTCTATCCTGTCATTTAAACATGGAGCCACCAAGGTTGGAAAAGACCTCCAAGATCTTTCAAGTCCAACTGTCCACATGTCACCAGTATTTCCCCACTAAACCACGTCCTTTAGTACCACACCTAGACATTCCTTGAACACTTTTCTTGAGTCAGTGACTCAACCACCTCCGTGACTCCTTCAAAACTAAGTTAGTTCCCATCAGACTAGGCTGGTCATTAACACACTGGCAATGAAATGTTTCTGCCGCAGCAAACAATGTGACCATCACAGAACAGGAACAGCAAGAGGTTTTGTTTGCTTTAAACCAATCACTTGTTATGCCATGACAAAGTCAACAAGATTCTCATGGTCATCCAAGTTGTGTGATCATCGCAACCATTACATACCAAAAGGAACAGGTTTTTTTCTTTCTCCATGGAGCTAGGAAGGGAAGAAGAGGTGTTGCTGACCCATGGAATAAGATGACCCTATTGTGCCTTACAAGTGTCAGAATTCTTTTTTCACCACATTTTTTTCCACTCTTCTACTATTACTTGGCACAAGTACTGCTAATTTACCAAGACTGGAAAGACCAAGACCTTGTTTCAGTGAGGAAGACATGCAATATCACAATACAAACTGACTGTCCATCCTGTTCTCAGTGCAGGAGCCAAGCCCAGTCATTTGGAACATCCAATAGTCAATCTGGATTCATGTGCAACTACAGAAGAGGGTTTGTCCTTCACTTTTGCTTTCAAATGAAATGTTTTCAATTCAAATATACTCCTAAGATTGTCAGAGTTAACACTGAACATAACAAGTCAAAGTAATTTGAGCCAAACCTATTACCTCTGCCTGTATATCACCCCTGGATAGCTATTAAATTCTGACTTATTCTACCTAATTAAACCCTTTCGATGGGTAATCATCTTTGTTCTTAAGATTCGCATCTAGAGTGCTGCCTGAAATGGACTAGTTTCAAATTCCATCCAAGCAGATACTCACATGCAGCCTACTGAAGTCATAAAGGATTCTTATTAATACAGATCTCACTGCCTACAGGTATCTTGTAAGTAACAAGGAAATAACTTCTCTTTTAGGCAAAGAACACAAATTAATCTTTAGAATACATAGCTACAAAGGCAGTTTTCCAGACCTTTAACTATGTATTCAGTGCTCTTCTTCACACTGTTCTCTGTGTTTCCTTTATTGAAGCTAATTTGATGGCTGCTGTAAACTTCAATCTTCAAGATACGACCCCTGACAGGAAAGGTGAGTTTTGCTGTCAGTTTGCACATCTCAGGCAGCTCCAGGACAATGAGAATCTTGCTTTCTGTTTCTAATCCAGCATTTTTAAATTGAATCTAGGTAGTTGGCATTATCCAGATCTGCTGCTTTTAAATGACTGCAAGTGATACTGAGCTCAACATAAGCTCCGTATCACACAGAAGCAAGCCAAAAGTGTATTCCCAGGTGCTTTCACTGCAGGATTTAACGTGCAGCATGTAATTAGCTGGAGACATTTCAAGTGGTTTATTTACAGATTTAGAATTTTCTACTCTGTTCATAAAACAAGACATTTACATAAATAAACAAACAAGTGTTTCACAATGATGTTGACATGAAAAGCTATTGTTTTTTATTATCTTCTTTTGTTAATTGCCAGCATTTTACTAACTTGGTTGTCAGCCCTATTTTGTTTGCAACAAGTGTAAAAGGTATGGGAAAGAAACTCCTTACCTTCCTTATAGTAAGGAATATGCACATCAACAGACCAGAGCTGAGTATCAGCAAAGATCATGCTTGTGAATACAGCAACCAGCCTTTACACAGTAAGAGACTGTGATTACACACGTGCTGCATTCCAAGTTAAAAGGGGCCACAAAAGATAAGAAAAGGAATGTATCATCAACCACACACTTCTCTTACTCCCCTCCAAATACACCGTATCCATACCTGGAAAGAGACATGTAGATTATAGCAGAGTCAGTGAGCTATGAATTCAGAACTCTCTAATAAGGCTCACATAGAGTAAGTCTGCAAGAACACTGCTATTAAAACACACATTGACCTAAATCAGTGCACCAATCTGTATGCATATATTCTTTCTTTCCTATTACTGCCTGAAACCCAACTACTTCACACACATGAAAAATGAACATTTCCTCTGATCTCATGTAGAAATGGTCAAGGTTTGGTGGTGTTTTTTCCTACTGATATTTTACCCATGATTTAATCCAATGCAAGATGTCATTTTTCCCTCAGCCTTCTACTGCCCTCTGTAGGATTATTTTAAATCAACTATTAGGAATAAAGTAGAAAAAGAATCAACCCAAAAGAAAGCATGTAAGCCTAGCAAACACACTGCTGCATCACGCCATAAACACACCAGAATAACATATCAATTATCACATTGCTGATTGCTTCATAAATTTGGGACTTTACAGACCGTGGCTGCAAACCAGAGAGCATTAAACAGAATATTTCCATACAATGTCACCACACTCTTGAGACTGCAAAATGCTGATGGAGTGCCTGGAGGTCAACAGAGACCGTGGCTGTGTGTGACTACTGCAACATGAGTTCAATGTTGGCCTTGGCCGGTGGCTGATGTTTGTCATGGTGTAGGATGTTTGTGATGTTAAAGGACAGTAAAGAATAAAAGCAATCCTATGAAATACACATGCACAGACTAAATAACTTCAGACTACTCAGATGTGAATTAAGAGGCCCCAATTATATGAAGGGATTAAGATGACATCTAAAACCACAAGCCCGTATGGCTCATTACTTCCCCGTGATCTAGAAATGCAATTAGAATCTAATGGCATTTCTCTTTTTGTAAGAATAAAAGCCTGTAGCAGTGATTACACACATTAAAGCACTCTGCTGAGAAGACTACTGTAATTATAAGCGGCTAATCACTGAAAAGTAAAACATTTACCATAGCATGTCACCATTTTATGATGATACAGACACTGAAATCTAGTCATGTCACAGACTTCTCATCTGAATTAATCTATTGTTGCTTGTGAGACAAAGCTCAGCTGGGTTTGTAGAGATAACCCTCAATAAAGGTATGGCTGAACTGCAATATCCCAGAAAGTCTGTTACATACAGCATGTCCTATGGCTGCTGCTCTCTTCTGAGAAGAAAGAAGTGAAAGCACCGGCCTGAGCAATCCTGGATGAGGGGCAGGCCCATGGTAGCGAGCTATTCCTCCATGCTCCATTTACTGTCCTTTTCATTTCTGCTGTATTCTGTTCCAATTAATGCACTTTTATTGCCACAAGACACAGAAGACTGACTAATTAGACAGTTCACATTTGGAAGGAAAGGCCACAGATGAATGAAAGCTGCAAATTACATCCTACAGTAATCAGTAAGAACCGGTTCAAATGTAATACACCAAAGGCAACCTTCTATCAGGAAGTGATGGCTCGTGCCAAAGCAGCCTGCCAAACCAGGCAAATTTCTTTTCCTCCTATTTCCTCCTCCAAAAACACAGAGCTACTACTGTGTAAAAGGATCAGAATTACCAGAAGGGAGCTGACTGACACACAACATGGTGATGTGAGTCTTATTTCCTTAGGCGAAATGCAGGATATGGGTCAGAAAGCTTGAATTGTCTCAGCAGTTTGACAATAAACTTGTCTGGCAACGTTACAATTAATGTAAAATAAGCCAAACATTTGTCAGGCCAACTGGTTTTGTTTCTCATGGACGCAAACCAACTTTGTGTCACCGTTATATTTTTAAGTCAAGTTCAACTTACATAAGCCCTCTTTCTTATTTTTCTTTTTCTCCCTTCTCCCCGAGACCGTAATTTATTACTGGCTTTATGGATTTATGACTCAGAACCAAAGCTCTGAGTATTTAATGCAACATACACAGGCCATCAACCTTGGAAAAAATCAAATACATGCTCACTTCTCCCCTCCTCACCCCTAAAAAAAGGCCACACTTCTTTTTCTTTCAGGCATTTGCAACACTCATAGGAAGCAGATTATCTTGCATGCTTCTTCAGTAACAATTTTATCTTTCTGAAGAGATGGATCACAGTGAGGAATGAGTGTCTGCCTAAAAGCAGTTGACAGTCAAGCTGACAAATTATTGTTATTTCTCTGCATGTGAGAGAGAGGTGAACAATGCAGAACACTACTATGATGATTTTCCTCTGAAACTGAAGGAAGTCAAGACTGAACCCAGTACTTGGCTTCCCTTATTTAGTAATCTTAGCAAACTGAGAGAAAGTCAAGAGAGTTCAAGTTCTCTCTTAAGCGCAGCTGTAACTTGCCAGCTTGCACTTTTAACTGAATGCCAAATGTAATTCGGTTACGGAGATGAATATTAAATGCTTAAGTCACAGTTAAATCATTACAGTTTACAGGTAAGGAAGGTAATGAGTGCCTTCCAAAATAGTAACTATGGATTTACCAAGTAGAGCGTTGCCATTTCATTAGCCCATTATTGGTTAATGCCCTGGAAGTGCTCTGCAAGGAGCTGTATTTGCAAAGAGCCACTTTACACTGTGAGATAACCTCACATTTCTCATAGAACATTCAACTTCCCCTGAATAAAAACACCATCCAGAAAAAAAATAAGGATGCAAAATCTTCAAGCACTTACCTTTTTCATTGCAACATGTGGGTGCTGGAAGAAGAACTCCAGGCTTGGACTTGTCATAGTTGTTAAAGCTCTGGCTGCGGCGATTGTTGGTACTGATAGAACCACGAGTTTTTGTCTCACTGCCTGCAGTGGACACCCTTGTGGTTGGGCCTGGGAGCCTGACAAAAGAATTACAGTAAGATTAGATATATGAAAAAGCACTCTGAGAAAGAAGCTATAGCGTAAGATGAAAGGGATCAATATCACAAACACACACTTTTAAGGTCTTTGTCCTTATGGGAGAACAAATGGAAAAATCATCTGAGATGAAAAATAAATCACAAACAAGCTACAGTCTGAATTGCTTTACATTAAAAAAAAAAAAAAAGGATAAAAAAGAAAGAAACAAGATGGTTCATCAGATACTTGAACAGCTTTCCATGTGAGCTTTCAGCTCAGAAAAACTTCAGGATGCAGTTTGAAATTCCAGTCTAAGCTGACTAATAGAAGATTTGGCAAACAGTAGAGCTGTTTCTAATGGACTCAACAGAGAATACGCTAAGCTGCCTCCTCTCAGTAAGGTGATATAATCAGACCCTCTCTATATATCTTTTTCTTGTTCCACTAATGGTCACTTGCCATAAATCTTGTGAATCAAAAATAATTGCACAACATTCAGCGCAGTGCGAGTGTAAAGTTAACACTAAATGAGATACTACTGCTCTTAAACCAGGTTGTAGACCGTATCAATGAGATTTAGATGTTTACCTAGATAAAAAGGTTGTTGGGATTCTGGAAATAGTAGACAGAAAAGGATATTTGTTTTACATTTTTCAAGCAAAAAGGGAAAGGATACAATTTTCTGTAAGTCTGACAATTGGGAAAGCCACAGGCATTGCATCCCCAAACAACCTGTGTGCTTGAGTTCTTCAAAGTGAGTGTTAATGTACACAGCTTGTGGGTCTGCACAGCATTTTATGGGCTCACAAGAACATACTTCTATGTTCCAAGTAGATGGAAAACTGAAAGGCTCGCTGGTTTCTCGATATCCATTCTTAAGAGAGTTAGGAGAACAACTTGTTTTGAAAAGCAACACCATCACATTATAGACTAACAGATAGGAACAGCTCATGGCATATAAAGAAGCACTCAGAGGGTTCTCTTTGTGCTCTCTTTGTATTTTCTGTAAGGTAGAATCTCCCTAAAACCATTCTGTATGAAATACAAAAGTCAATTTCACTTAAACAACGTGTGCTGATAGGAGGCAATGAAGAAGTCCCAGTTGTCAGAGGGAGGAGATGCAGCAGACCAAATCCCTGCTGTGTCTATTGGGGGGTGGGAGGAAAGAAGCCAGGAAGAAGACTGGCAGAGCTTCCAAAACTAACTGGTTTCTCAGAGTCCAGTGAAGAAATAGGAAACAGGAAAGGAAACATGAAGGAAAAAGAACAGAAACGTCAGCAGCTGCATGCACATGCTTTCAAAGCTCAAAATGGGGTAAAACATAAGGGTGTAATTCAAATAAAAAGCAAAAAATATCATTTACAAGCTCAAAGCACCACAGACTTGGCACAGCGCATCATGGTTCTGAGGTTTATTTGGCTGAAGCCTTTAGGACAAACCCTCCATTTAAGTCAGAAAAGCATCCTCTTCCAACACTGGGGGGTGCTAGGAAGTTAGTTGTACTCAGCTGTACAAGGTGCAGCGTGGTGCCAAGGAAAACACCCTAGGGATGCTCCATTCCGCACACAGACCACACTGAAGGAGAAGCAGTGGGGAAGGGACAGAGCAGCCTCATCATGGCTGTCAGGCTCTTCCTGATTGCCTGGAAGGCAGTTTGTTAAGAGTTTGTTTTGCTGAGTGGAAATGAGCTACGAACACATGAGATATCTCAGCTTTAGCTTTTCAGAAGGACTAAATGCTACAGGTGGGGACAAGTGGGGCAGCAAGGCCTGCAGGCTGGCAGGGCCTGTGCCAGGCACCCACACAGGTTTAGCAAACCTGTCATATTCTAAAGGAACTACTGAAATTTGTAAGCACTCAACAAGTGGCAAGTTAATCAGACAGTGGCGTCACTGCCATTAAAAACACATGGAGAACGAAAAACATGACAGCTAACAACTCTTGGGGAAAGTATTGTTTCTCTCACATTTTTCTCACGTAGAAACTGACTGCTTTTAGCACATATTTTTGCTGTTTGGCCAAGACATTTCACAGCAACATCTGTGAAATCTAAAGCAAAATCGAGGTGCAGGGTGATGTTTCCAGCTTCTTGCTACTAGAGAAAGGGACTGAGCCCAGGCCATAACTGCAACCCAGAAAGAAGCACAGAATGATAGAATGGCTTGGGTGGGAAACGACCTTAGAGATCATCTGGTTATAACCCCATTGCTATAGCCAGGGACACTCTACTGATGTGCCAGGGCAGCACTAGCCTGTCACTAGCTAGTTCTGTAACGCAGAGCTACATGCAGCTCATATAGATGGGTGCAGGAGGGAGAGAACTCCCAGAACCATGTTTTGTTCTCAGAAACAAAAGCTTGTAAGGGTAAGAAAACACAAATCATTTCCTTGCAGGCCTAAATGCATTCCACGCTTTGAAAAACAGAAAGAAGTTAAAACTGGCCCAACGCTTCCATGTTTCAGCTGCTGGTAAAATGTCAAGTTACAAGCAAGGAGGCAGACATTTTCAGCATGATCCCTAAGCATGCATATAGGAATACTGCAAAAGGACCATTCATGCTCTGCAGAAGATGAAGCAATGCTAACCTAGAAGACTTTTTCTGACCAAGAGTGAATCGGATGATTTTGCTTTGAGATGAGTCCCTGGGAGATGCACTGTACGACAGGAAAGAAAAAGTGGAAGATATCATTTGAGCAACAAGTTTCTCTTTAAAGCCACTGAATTTGTTACCAGTTTCAGGGAGGAGGGAGTTTATGCTCCTTACCTAAGTATAATGTCAGGTCAAAACTGTTTACAATGTGAAATCAATTGATTTTTATAGAATATAGAGCTTCTCAGTTTTTTATTATATACTATTTTCTTCTGAATCTGAGCATTTCCAGTTCATAATATACTATGTACATAATGATAATACTATAATATAATGATATTTCACACCTTCACGTTAAATGTCCCTCACAAAGCAGCACATAAGCTTGTGTTCATCTTGGTGAGTTGTTTTACCACAAATCAGCCTTAACTTAATTTGTGATGGTCTGAAACAAATAAGCCTTCACCAGTAACTGTGTAAACATGACTTCAGCCTTTCATCCTGCCCCTAAATCCCACTAAAACGCTCATTCTGTTAATAGGAGTCAGATAAGCTGAGGGCTGCAATTGTAATCACAGTGCTACTGCCTTCGTAAGTGGCTTTTATTTTAACCTGCAAAGAGCTCTGTTAGGACTGAAAGCATTTAAAGCACAAAGACTCCCTCTATTCTAAGAGAGCCAGCAAACACCAACAGTGACATCTCAGTGACAGCAGTTTCTTTGGCTTTTGAAGACCTTTAAGAAGAAAAAAAGAGAAAACAATGAAAAGACCAACTTGAAAGGAAATCCACCCACCTTGACTGCATTTCTGGTTGTGCTTTAAACGGATGCTGTGCAGCTTGCTGGGGCTGTTGGCACTGAGTTTGGAGCGAAGCTGGCACTTGTTGCTGCTGCTGCAGCCCAGCCTGGCCCTGAGATGGAGGCCCTGAGTGCTGGGACACGGAAGGTGCTGGCTGGGACAGATGGTGCTGTGCTGGCTGTTTCTGTGGCTGCTGCTGCTGTTGCTTGTATCGAGACAAACTGAAGAACAGGCCCAAGATGGCCTTTAGATTCCCATTTCGGATCTCTGTAAGGCAATATACAAAAGTCACTCATCAGCCACCAGAGGTTGTTTCTGACAAAGCAGCGGGTTGGCCACTGTGCCCTTTATAATGCCAAATCTTCACATCAATAACTGATTTTTCCCCTGCAGTGACGGCAATGGATGCTGGTCGTGTCTGCTGCTTTTTGCATGCTACCAGAATCGTGCTTAAGAAGTTAATCCCTTTAAATAGTTCCTTTTAACCAACTGAAAACAAAATAACCAACCAACCAAAAAACACCACAACAAACGTATTAACATTGCACCATAAATGATTTCAATAGTCTTACATTTGCACAAGGAGGTGAAACCAATCAATATACCATGCTGCACTGTATCAATTCTGGAATACCAGGATAATTGCTTCCATAAAGGTCTGATGCAACTTACATGTTAGAAAACACTAGAATCTCCCTGGTCACTCTTCACCCTTTTCCATGTGGTCCTGGCCATTACCCAGACCCAGAGTATTTCCCTTCCTCATCTCTGACTTGATTTCTCCTCCCCACAACCCCATACCTCCACCAGTGCTCTGCCACCACTACAGCGTTCTCTTGTTCACATATCAGTCCCAGGGGCTGTGAGGAGCCATTCCCTACAAAGCACAGTGAAAAGGATCTTATCTTCAGTAAAGAACTCAGTTTACTGATGGAACTGTCAGGAAGGTATCACTTAATCATGGGGCCGGAGCACAACTAAATAGACCTGGCAGCACCGGGAAGTTTAACTGCAGCCTCTCTCCCTGGTATTTCAAACCAGACTTTTAAAGGCATCTCTCTTATCGCAATGTCTGACTGAGGGAATTCACCTGGCAGCTTGCCCCTGCCCTTTGCACTAAAGGAAAACTTCAGCCCCACTGTGCCCTGCTGTCCAGATCTGCTTCCTGCCTCCTACTTTGAAGAGAATCCATACAAATCTACCCTTTGGAAATGTCCATGCTGTCTCATGTATATGTTTTTCATGCCTAGAGACAGTGAACGTGAGCACTTTGCACAAGCCACTGATGGCTGCCCACTGAGGAACTCTGCATGCCATCCCCACCAACCTGCCTTCATTCACAGATGGTCAGACTAGATGCTCTTGGAGGACTTTTCCAACTTTAGTGAGTCTATGAGTCCAGAAAGGAACTAAAATGGATTTACTGCAGCACTGCTGAGTGCATACACTGAAATCTATTTACCTACAGAAACATGAATTTAATTTCAAAGGCAAAAACCTAAGTTCAGCAGAGGTAGTTTCAAAGTCCAGCATGCTGTTTTCTTTCATTGCTTTATGGTTTCATGATCTGCTCAGCTGGTGGTTATCCAGCTAATCTGTTACCCAGAGGAGGTTCAGCCTCTAGATGGGAATTCAATTGGAGTTTCTACTGCACGTTTACGTACTTCATAATCTTCAAATTATGGGTATTACACACATAGAGTGTTTCAACACTTAGGAATCAACTTCCCTCCATACTAACACTGCACTTAATGCATATTCTTAAGCAACTTAAGAGAAGTGTTGATGTTTATTTACATTTGGAAGCCAACTGGAACCTTTTACTCCCTTCTGGATGAGGATATGCTGGTAGGGTAAGCACAAGCACTTAGAGTTGACCTAGCAGGTCTTGACAACTTGTGCAGAAACACTATCTCGCATGGTTACAGCACACTTAATGTTAAGTGATCCTGTGTTCCCTAGTTTTGTTTCCCACTTCTTTCTCAGCACAGCTGAGAATGGGCTCTTCAAATTTTCTGGCTAAATTCCAGTCTTTCAACATCATTTCATTACAAGTGATCCTTCTCTCTCCTCTCTTCAGACATCATTCTTTTCCTTCAATGTTAGCGGTAGAGCCAGTGAATGTTCTCATTCTTATATTGGCAGCAAACATCACTGGTCTCTTCCCAGCTCCAGTACCATTTAATATGTTAATTCCTAGGAAAAGGAAAATGTGAGAGCGTAAAAGGAAGACAGAAAATCAGCAGAAGCCATGGGATAACCGACATCCTGCTGAGCCTGACTTGTGATTTGGCAGGACAGCAATGAACATTAAACACGTTGTCTGCTCCCCAGTGTGAACGCTGCGCTACCAGCTTAGCACACTGACAGTTTTCTCATCAACTCATCTTCTAGAAAATATGAAATACGTAACGTTTTTACCCTACTTACCACATGGAGATTAAAACTGCCTTTTACTATGGACTCAAAGCTGCGTTTTGTCTAATCATTTCCTGAGAAGTTTTAGCTCTTATCTCTTTTCTTGACTTGAGAATTCATGCCGGAACAGAACTATCTCAGCACAGAACACAGGCAGTAATTGGGCTGACCATGCCACAGCTTCTCTTGGGAGGAATAGATTTGTTGTGGGTGTTCTAATCAGACAGCTCTTCTACTGGCTGTGATGACAACAGGTTAGAGTAACGTGTACCAAACAGCTGCTCCTTTGCCTTCCACACTTATAAAACCATCAGGAACTTTGCAAAACGATGTTTAAAATACATGCGTTCAAGTGGCCAGTAGAATCTCAGCAACAAAACACAGGACGGAGGGGTGTTGGAGATGCACCCAGGTATCATACATACACGGAAAGCTGGTTGAACTACCAAACCCACCTGCTTAAGCGATTTAACTCAAGTTAATACCTTTTTCTTTGGGTTAAAAAACATTTGTTGTGGGTTGTTTTTTTGTTGCTGTTGGTTTGGAAGCAAACTTCTAAACATCTCAATCAAAGGTAATTAAATAGTTGAAGAATGATTAAATAACTTCTCTCTCAACAGACAAACAGTCCCCAGGTTTTAAATACACATCAAATCTATGCTTTAATCAGCGCACCAGCAATAGAAGTTAGATGAGAAGCCGTCTGCTTTTTCATAGACATACATAGACAAAGATGTTACTGCATTAGAATAATTGCTTTTACATGTGCGTGGAGATGAGATGTGCATTTTGCTTACCTTTCATACTGAGATGAGGGGGGGGGGAATAAAAAGGAGTAAAAACTTGAAATTAACCATATTAATCATCATGAAATTAACCATATTAACCATATTTCATCCTCCATTCCACAGCATTGTGGACTACAATCACAAGCAGCAATTTCAGTTCGTCATTTATAATGAAGTTTTAAAGCAGGGATGGACTCACCTTCTGCTGACAGCCCCTGTATGTTAATCCCCTTAGCAGCCAGGAAACTCAGGCACGCATCTATGTTTTCAATCTATTCACAAGCAACAACAACAACAAAAAAAAGGAGACACAAAAGAATATGCACTGTAATAATTGTTTATGTTAATTTCCCGCCACCCTGTATTGCACTCAGTCTTCGTGTCACACAAAAAGTCCCTTTGCTCACGTTGTGGAAACCTAATAGTACGATGTCTTCTAAGTTACTAAGGTCCTACATTTATGTAGCATTACTTAGCTCTGGACTGTTTGCACGTGATTGAAGCACATCATTGAATGCTCTGACCACAAAAGATGATCACTGTATGTCTCATTAAAGGGGCAAAGGATCTTATGCCAAGATTTTTAACCTACAATAAGTGTAATGAATGTGAAACTGAAAATAAACCTGGAAGCCACATTTGCTTGAGAAGGCAGATTGCCACTTGCTCTTAAGTTGACAGCTGGCAAAAGCTTCCAGCCACAAAAGCAGTCAAATATAAAAGTTGTAACTGAAAACCCCAAGTGGAATCCAAAAGATATTTATCCACTGCATTCTCCACAGGTCAGAAATGACAGGCAACCCTGGTCTCTCAATGTGGGGTATGTCCTGCCCTCCAGAGAGATGGTACAGCTCATGGCGCTGAATTGCATGGGATAAAATGGATTTTCATCAGACAGTATCTGCACAGTGGTTCCGCACTTTAGTGACTGCTATTGCTACACACTGACCGGATTATATCCTATCTAACTGACAAAGTGAATACCAGGAAGGTTGGAAGAGTTGGGTGTTTTTCCCCTATGACTCAGTATCGACACAGAGATCAAGCTTTACCTTCATAACCAATTACCCACCAATATGTAATTTTTGTAATCCTTTTGCCCTGAGACATATAAAGGGATGGGAAAACCCTTGTTTCTGGATCAGCTCTTGCCTGCACTTCAAATAAAAGAAGTCAAAAACGAGGCTGGTAGTATTTCAGATCCGTACTTTCGGTCCTTCTCTAAGTATTAATAGAATAAATGAGCAAAAATACAAGAGAAGCTGTTTCACTTATTGCTTATAACAATAAAAACACTCTTATATCAGTGCAAGAAGTTGTTACTGGTACTACATAACTGGGATTTCAACAGTTCTACCAACGGTGATGTAACAAAGCTGGTACAAGTCTGGAATATACTTTGGAAATTGGCTTCTAAAACCAGACATATATCAGGCAAGAGATTGCTTGTAATATTGAGATCTGAAAGTTTATAGCAGGGTGTAGGTCCAAAGGTTCATTTATCCACAGTTTGGCATGAGCCAGCAGTCCAACTGCTTTAGTTTCCTTCTTCCATGCTCAACCACCCTTTCAGGTTTTCAAGGCAGCTCTTTTATTGAGGTGACTTGGGACTGGAAAGCCAAAGTCCACTTCATTTCAAAAGTAAACGCCACACAAAAACATCCATATTCCCACCCATTTCCACATCCTGTATTTAACGAAACTTCGGCCTTCCTTGCTCCAAGAGCACTTCTAGTCTTCCACAACTCTGGGTAGATTTCTACTCTTCTAGTACAGAGATTTACTCAGGTAAGTAAGTAATAATAAGCAAAACCTTTATAAGAAAATAAACTGTGGAGATAAGAACTTGTATAGACGTGCAGCATTGCATCTATAGCGAATTCACAGCAAAGAAACATAGAACTGAAAGATAAAGACACAGCGATGATTCCATTAACTCAGGTCTATAGCTGAAATGATTAAGATTTAGCATCCCCATTCACTCCTTGCTTCTACACATACGACACTTCAGTATGCACAAATTGAACAACTTCATTCATTTAATTCTCAGCGTGCTATTACTTTCCTGGCCATATGACTCAGTTTTCCCTCTGTTTTCAAATGTACCTTACAGTAATTGTGTACTTCTGGCAATGCTGGCCACAACACCCACAGACATCTTTGTGCCTGTAATATAATACCATTTTCTACTTCTATTCTTGTCAGTGCTAGAAAGAGAGGGAGCCAGGAAACGTGCCCTGGCCTGTATAAACAAAACAGAGCACACCAGAAACAAACAAACAAACAAACACCCTCATTCTGGTGGTTGGCAGCCCTGCACATAGCACGGTGGTCCTTTTCAACCCAGGCCATTTTATGATCCAGTGACGCTTGTGCTCCCTCCTGCCTTGCACTAAGACCTGGGACTGTATCTCCTAGAGAAACCCTCCAGCTCATCCTAATTGGGACAGGCTGCCCACACACAATTAGAAGAAACCCAGGAAGGTGAGAGCAAATGCTCGAAGGGGCAAACATTCCTGGCACTCTTGGCCACATATCTCCTCCAGCAGCCCACGGAGTGAGGCTGGTATCTGCTCCAGCTGACCCCAACCCTTCCAACCAACGTGAGGGTCAGATACCCATTTGTCACTACAGCAACATGCAGCTTATAAACATGTGCTGACCATAAGGCAAAGCTCGCTGATTAAAGCTGGGGAAGACCGAACAGCAGGCACCAAAATTCCCCGTATTGCATTTCTCAGGTCAACGCTGGACAAATCTGACTTGAAAATATCCATCTATATTTAACCACTGCGATGCCTGTCCAAAAATCTCACAGCAGGAATTTGCAGAGGGGAAAAAATGCTTGTGATGCTTCTGATCCTTCCCACAGATCCTCAGCCCAGACTGGGGGCAGGCTGAGGAGGGATGTGAACACATTAGTTTTAGCAAATGAATTGGTAACCAGAACAGCTCATTTTCAGCATATAAGTAATCAGTCAAATGCTACAATAGCAGCTCCCTCACAAAGCGAACAAACTGAAAACAAGGGCTTTCATCTTGACTTCCACAAAGTCTCTGTCCTTGCAGTACATGACTTCATGTTTGCAAGTAGAAAAATGGAGCTGTGTTGTTTTATTAGTACAGCTTAATGCCTGCATCAGAAATGAATGGTTCCTGAAATAAACCTCTGGTCAAGACACACACATCAATAGAAACCCTTCCTCTTTGTTACTTGATAATGTAGATACTTGTATAAACACAAAGTGATCACTCCTAAAAATAATGAAACCCAACCACAAACCAACGTGGAAACCACAGTTACTTCCTCCCCTGCTTATGAAGGGGAAGTGTGGGGTTGCTTTAGCCTATATCCATACCTCTTTTTCTTCAGACTCTTGCCTGGGGTGTCCCACAACTTCCCCAGGCTTGGCACCAACAGATGAGGGTCTCCTTCCCCCACCTCCAGATCCCCCCACTCTTCTCCCTCCAGCACTGACAGCTTTGCTACTGCTCCACTCCTTCAGCATCAAGGGTAACATAATATCACTTCACCAACTTTCACACTTAACATTTTATCTAGAGCAAGGAAAAAATCTTTAACAAAATGACACCCATCCTTGGAAAATCAACTTTTTTTTTCCCCTCTCATCAGTCTTTTCTCAACTGCTTTTTCTTAAACACACACTGCTATACATCTCTTTCTACTGCCACAGTCACTGTGTCTTAGTTTTACATGCAAGATGGAAAACACTCTGCTCCACCTCTCCTATATGACAAATTGCTGCTACTTGCTTTATCTCTCCTTCCAGCCCCATCCTTGGCTAAGCATCAGCTGTCGCTTGTGCCTGCCAACACGACGCTTCACTTCCAAGCATCTCCTCTCTGCTTTATCTCCACGTCCATGTTTTAATAGTTAACTTTCTTTACTCAGTTCCCTCCCCAGTCACTTCTGTTGAAGCTGATGCGAATCTTTTTTCCTTCACCTTGCTCACCCCAGATCTTCTTTCAAAGCATCTTCTCCTTTGCTTTCTTCTGATATCATCTCACCTTCACTCTTACTCTATACGTTATGACTTATTGACTGTATATACCACATAACACAACTACCCCTCTCTCTCCCCCTCTTTTATTTGAGTGCTATACAAAAAGGATGCATTAAAAAGCAGAACCTCGTGTACTGCCCAAAAATTCTGCAGGATGTCAAATGCTGCACTCAAATACCATTCCAAGATGAGAGGCAAAGAAATTGTTATAAAGAATAACCGTCTCTGTTCTTCTGTAGCCACACAATATCAACAGAAAGCCTTGCTTGTGCTTATCCATCTCAGCCTTTTATCAGAGGACGGTAGGAGATGAAACCAGCTCTGTTTTATTCTCCTTCACCCACTTTTCAAGAGCCACGCCATGTTTTCTTATACCTCATTCCAAAAACCAGAATACAATTGTGCTGATAATCTCCAATATTTCTTGGCCTGAGAACCTCTGCTCTGTACTACTACATCCTCTACTAACCACAATGTTTCCACATGCCAGATGGAACCAATCATCACAATTACAAGCTTTTGTTTAGAAAAGCATCTACGGTACAAAAAATATGGAGGTTTGGAAGAAAAAAAGACAGTTCTTATGTAGAGGAAATACGTAAAATTTCCTGTCAGAGGTTATATATTAAAAAACAAAACAAAACAAAACCCTGACCAAATTTGATTTGATGAGGCTTAGTAGCACTGACTTTGAGCTTGACAGGTCCAAGCTGTATCTAGTATTCAGCATGGGCAAATCCACATGATGGAAGACACAGAATCACTTCAGCTCTCCAGGCAGATGTATCTTCACTGCAGACCTTGATGAAATTCAGTTCTTATGATACATTTGTGGAGCATTAAATGATAGTAATTGTGAAAATCTCCTCCATTATTTGTACCGTAGACAGCTACTGTGGCTACAGCAAGAATAGCAAATGATCTCTTCAAAGCAGTAAAAGCAGCAGCGATAGATCTTTCAGATGACTTAGAGAGCCTGCTATGTGGATTTGAGTGAGACTGATAACTTACAAGGAAAAAAAAACAAAGCCCAAAGAAAAACAGCAGAACTCGGTGTTGTTCCTGTCTTCAGATGACAAACTCCCACCAAATCTTTAATGTATTTTGCTGAGCTTATGGGCTGAGAGGTGGGGACAGTTGGGAAAGGGGCCATAAAAAACAGCTTCACGTGCAAAAATAAGACCGAAGAAGCCCGAAATGAGAATTACAAAACAAAAGGGGGATTTTAGGATATGAATTGTAAAATGAGCTTTTTGGTTGAGATATAGAAGAAAATAACCCTCTTTAAAAGGTCAAATTTTAAGCCCTCCTCTCCTAAGACACATTTTAAAGGTCAGTTTCTTACTGATTACTTTATCACCAAAGTTCTGTCTGTAAGTACCTGAGCTCTCGGTACTGTGAAAAACCTGCTAACACGGGCAGTAAAACCTGAGATACTCGAGTCATGCAAAAACACGCGATACACAGCCACATCTATGCCAACAACACGCCACATTACACTTACCATCTGAGATCTGTTCTTTGGGCAGCCATTGATGTCTTCAATCTTTTCATTTGCTGAAAAGCAGAAAGGAAGAATAAGGCAAAAACTCTACCAAGGACATGATACCAATTGTTTACAGAGCATGTGCTGCTTAGCTAAATAAAGGGCCTTCAGGTTGCCGTTGTCCAATCAAAGTGAACGTGTGAACACTGAGACTATCAGGAAAGCAGCTGAAGTTTTCTTGTGGGTCATGCCTCCAGAGACAGCTGGAGCCAGAAAACAACTGGTCTGGCAACCTCCTGTGCTCCGAGCAGCTCCTTTCAACTATAGAAAGGCTTAATCTCAGAAACTGAATCACTGCTGGGTGGAAAAGTGTGTACTTTCCCTTTAGGTGCCAACTGAACCGCCACTAAACCACATCCCTTAGTGCACCTAAACATTTCTTAACACCTCCAGGGATGCTGACTCCCAGAATCTCCTTGTTTCGGAGGAGAAATGCTTCCTAATACCCAACCTGAGCCTCCCCTGGCACAACTTTAGGCCATTTCCTCTAGCCTGATCACAAACGTTGGCTTTCCTGTCACATCTGATGGATTGAACAGAGCTGCCTCCCATCATTTTGTTTACTATACACATTGTCTACCTAACACACTCTCAGGACATCCAACAGAACTCCATTCACATCATCCTTCAGCTACAGATATCGATGTTGGCACAGTATTCCAAAAGCAGTCATTAAAAAACACATGGAACAAAGAACTAACAAAACGACTTTACTCTTATAGTCATATGTTAAGAATTGATGCTAATCTGAACAAATTGCAGATATGCCCATAGTGCTGATCCCCAAAGTGGGCTGTCAGCCACCACATGTAATGAGGATGTGCTTGTTTCTAGAACTGAGATCTCAGATTCGGCCATATGGGAACAGAAGCATTTCACTTTGGATCCCATTTACAAACCCCATGCCTCCATTTCTAACATGTACTGCCTCTTGGTTTGGTGCCATACATGATCTTTATCAACTGCAGTTGTAATTATTATGAAAAAAGAAAATAGGTAAGTATGACAAGATCATATTCATATGAATTTGCACTGTTCATAATTATTACTTCAGAATAATGAAGGTTTACATGAGTTTTTTCTCCTCTTTGGTTAGAGATACATCCCTGATAATACCGGTCAGTCTCATCTTTCTCAATGAATAGCAGCTTCTCTCCAGTTTCTCTATAACTTCCATATGATGGACTTAAAACCAATGCTAGTAAATCACAAAGCTTATTATCTGACTCCTTTGAACCTTCTGTATGCAAAATATGCAGACTCATCTATGTGAGTCTTCTTTCCAAGATTCTGCCACAAGACAGCATTTGAATTTCCCCTTTTTCTTTAAACAAATACTTGCTCAACACTTTGTAGGTATTGCTACACAATCACAGGCTACGAGTACGTGCTTGGTTCTAGAGCTGAACCAAAGGTCAACCCCACCTATAAGCAAACACACTGCTGAGCAGCACAGGAGCATTACTGGCAAACGAAGGTGTAAACGTTTTGTGTCAGATTGTAGGGACCAGAACTGAAATTCCTGCCCCAATCAACCTGCTCCACCAGGTGCTATGTCTGCCTCCCCTGCAGGAAATCATCTTCCCAGCAGGTTTATCTACAACCTTTTCTCCTTCTCCACTCCCACTTCACCTTGGTTTGTCCCTTCACTAGATTAAAGCAATTACTGCTTCTTCCCCACAGGTGCAAGTGCTATGAAAAGCAATGTAATACAGCAACCAGCAAGGCTGGCAGTGGGGTAAGCTGGCAGCTGGCCTGAACTCTGACTCCAACCTCTTTGTTTATACAAAGCAGGGCAAAAAGTCAGAGATTCATACAAGGCTGGATTCATACGAGGCATCAAAGCGGCTCGTGGGCATATTTGGCATTTTGCAGGAATCTGTCTAATTCATCAGGAAACCACTTTGATGCTTCCATTCCTTGGCAGGAAGCTGCAGTCCATCTCCGAGCCTCCCACGTAGCTCCAAGGAACACTGCTGGCAGCGAGTAGGAGGTTATTTGCCTTTCTTGCAGAGAAGGTCGGAGAGATAGCAGTGAATGAGGCTCCCTAAATAGCACAGCGTGGTGTGCTCGTGGGCAGTTCGCAGCCTAAGTCACCGAGCACCGGGGGATCTTGGAAGAGCATCAAACTTCACAGCTGCAAAAGCACAGCTTGCTGGCTGAGATCGATGGGCAGCTCACACAGCTCCTGTTGCTCAGTGCCATGCACAAATAGCGTATCAGCTCGTATCAGATGGAAGTCACAGGCGATCACAAAGGCCTGAAACTGCATCTCAGCCTTCAGCAAGATGTAAATTCATAATCACAGGCAGGTAAAATGTTGGAGGATTTGCGCCAAACTGAATGCAAGCCTGTGGAACACCACCAATGCCTCTTTTTCTTTCCCTCCTGATCCCTCCTCTGGGCCTACAACGAGCCCCAGGTTTGCCCCAATAACCAAAAGCTGTTCATCCTCAACAACACTCTGTATGGGCATTGCTTTGGCAAGGTTTAACGTGACTGAGAGCCATACAAAATGGCTGTCAGGACCACCAGGCCGTTTACACCATGACTGTGAAAACATGTGCTACCAGAACACAAGGAGTACGCCTTGTTCCCAGTACCAGACTGGGGGCTTCGCAATATTCCCCACCTCTTCCTTGGCACACAGCTTGCACAAAACCAGAGCAATCCAATTATATCAATACAGTGAAATGGGTTCAGCTGCTTTTAAGCATTTTCAGACTTTTCCAATTTATACACAGATTGAGGGTTGTGTTAAGCCAGAAGAAACCAGCTGTAGTCTATAATAAACAGAGTAATGAGTGACACTGGGCTTTCACTAACAGGGTCTGAATCAAAGCATGGAAAATAATTGGTTTTATGCATTTTTTACAATAGGCACATTATGAAACTACAAGCCAGCAGCCTATGAAAATGAAGCGAAAAGGAATCTGTGCCATTAAACATAGCAAAGAATTGTTTAAATTCATCGGCCAGTCAGCTGCCAGGCTCCCATTTATGATGAGATGCATTGCTGGTACACATTTCATTTCTAACTGTGACTACTTTTAGTTAGCTGAGTTAGTATTTAACAGTAACTCCACGCCTGCGTTCCTCTTTATAAAGGCGCAGCTTTTCTATCCGATCTGACTTGGATCACGTCTAATCAGTTTAAATATCCCATGATGTTTCATATGCATCAGCAGGAAAAATCCTACCAGTCTGGATTAGTTTTAGCACATCCTCACTATCAGTTTTGGAACTGACACTTCAAGGTTCAACACCTGCAGCGTAAATCTCAGATGAGAGCATAAGAAAAAGCCTCTTTAATATCTGAACTCAAATCAATCCTGATGACTTTGGGTAACCTCTGCACACTCAGATGGCAAAAAGGAGTGAGCATCTTCATGGATGGTTTTACACAGAAAAGGGCAGAGCACAACAGTAAAAGCGATCTCCTACATGGATGCTTTCCTACTACATAGTCTTGTTTGTTAGAAAAAACACTGCATTTTGCAAGTTACAGTTGAAACTGCTTCCATGTGTGAAAGCTGTCACCATCTGTGACAATAAGATGCGGTGTCTATGGCCAGACACATCAGATACAAACGACTTTTTCTTCACTTGAAGGATTCAGCTGAGTTCCTTTAAATGTGAACTTTCCTTCACATGCAAAGCATCCTCCAAACATGAAAACCTTCACCTGTTACAGTGTCGTGTTTAATCCCAAACATGAGCCACAAGGCAGAGCTCTGAATGGTTTAAACATGTAAAGGTGAATCAAATTTACCGATAATTTTAGAGGTTGTAATCTGCATGTTTCTTTTCACAAACAAAACAGTTCTATTCCTCAATACTTGGCACAGCCGTTTTGATGGTGGCATTCCTACACATCTCAGGCAAACAGACTCTTTATCAGTGTTAGCACAGCATGGCGAGGTATGGATGAAGGGAATGAACACCTAAACTGCAGCTGAGTTCCCAACTATTTTCCCTGTTAAGCAGACATAAGGAAATAGATACAGAGAGCAGCATTGTTCTGAGTGAATGCCTTTCAACACACAGTCAATGGTTGGCCTGGTTTGGTACATCTGCAGACGCCTGACAGGTCTGGAGAATGCTACACAGAGTTACTGCTGCTCCATATCATATAGAAATGAAACCTTTTCGTTGTTGTATTCCAGTATAGCTCTATTGGAGTAATTGGAGGGATGCCTCACGATTTCATCACCGAACAGTGTTTACAGATTTGTACCTTAAATCAGGGAACTAGCTCGTTTACAGCTCCTCAAATACACATAAATATGCATGCGCTGATGTCTTGTTACTTCACTGCTGTCTTCTTCATTTGCATCTCAAATCTGTCAGTTTGCTTCTAACAATGGTCGTCCTAATTCCCATTAGCAGGCTTTCTAATTCTGTCAATCTCCATTGGCCCATGCATGTGTTTTGTGGCATCCCAAATACCAGATGGATGACTCTCTGAAGGAACTAATGAACGATGCGGGCCCAAGGGAAGAAGAATATGAAGCTTTACATGGGGCCCGTGTAGAAAATTGTTTCAGACCTTCATTATCTACTAATATTAGTGCAAACCAAGCGAAGTAAAGGCTTTGCAGAACTGAGCTCCTATCTGAGATACGTCCTATTGATAAATGACCTTCCTCATTAGAAAAACCATTATATTTTGTTCTTCTTCCACATAAACATGGTACTCCTTCCCATTTCCTAGCTGTATATATGGATGATCTGAACTCAGCTGGAAGCAGAAGGTTCAACACAGCAGGCAACTATTGATGTCAGCACGGCTAATTTTGTATTTTAGTGGCATCCTGAAAATTGTATCTAGCCAGCCTGTTACAAGGCAGATTAGCCCCATGGTTAACTAACTGAACATGAGAATGGGAGAGATGGGGCAGAGATCTCATGACCACTGCAGCCCTCTCTCCAAGCACCCAGACATAGTGTACCCAAATGTCTGTAAGGGATGCGTCTTTGCTCTGTTGGGGTGCACGATTAGGTGGAAGGATCCCAGCGTGAACCTCGTGCTGTATTACAACTAACAACAAAGAAGTGTCAGAAATAGGTGTAGTGAAGTCTAACATCATCCTGGCAGAAAAAAACCAAACCTCATCAGCTTCTTTTTAGCTGCACGTATTGATATTGCTGTGTCAGAAGATTTTATCAGCAATGTCAAAGATTTCTCTGCTATCCTTCAGGACAAGGCTGTATCAAATTAATTAGCAACGTCTCTGAAGACAAATTATCCGCATAATTCCAGGCAGTTCAATGGATCCTCCCCCCAGCCCCAGGCTGTGTTTACATAGAAGATAAGGCAGAGTATTTCTATGTTAGCTGGTACAAAAAGAGAGCTGGCACAAAGAGAGAAAATCACTCACCTACAACCTGGATGATTTCGGCTAGTAAGACTCCATCAGTCACATCTTGCTGCAGATCCTTTATCAATCTCTTGTGGCCGGATTTTGCCAGATAGTGATTAGCCCAATCCGTGTAAATCTATTAGGAGGGAAACAAGCAAACAAAAGAATTTGTTGGTCATAAAATCAACCTTAAAAAAAAAAACGAGTTCTTTGTGTCCCTCCCAGTCTGAGAGGCTGATCTGAAAGAGCTGCTTTTTGGCCGTTTGAAACAAGTCAACGCCATTAAAATTCAAGACATTGTGCAAATCAAGTATTCAGCTTACTATAGTGAGGCTTTTCCTATTCAGCACTCTGACATCAAAGCTCACATAAGGCTACAGTAAACTTCTAAACCTGTCACAGCCTGTGTGGACCATCACACTGTGTTCCACACTGTAAGGTTAAGCTGAAACAACAGCTTTATCGCTCCTTCTTTGTACCTGTTATAGAGAAGTTTTCAAGATCCTCCTCCAGGAGCCACTGCTGGTACACACCAGGCACAAAGCATTTCCATTGTAAGGTAACTCTGCTGCTGTGTTAGCCAACAAGCCTTAAAAGCTATCAGTTTCAGTAAGCTCCATCTCGCAGGTGAAACAGGCCTGCTGGATTGATTGCAATCTCTCGTGCAAACTTCTAGCTGCTGGGCTTTATTTTAAAAGGTATTATCTGAAAACTATGCAAACAAAGCAGTCAAGTCAAAACCTCTTTAATTCTCATTAAGAGCTGCTCGCTACACACTGGCACAGCCTGGCCAAGGTCACCAGGAAGCTCATAAAACCTTTCCAGGGTAGGTTATCTAAAAGGAGGAGGAAAAACACTCAAGCAGGAATTCCGCTTAAGAACTAAGTCCTGTTGCTAAGCGTAGGATGCAATTGAAGACTTCTTAATACAATCTATATTATAAAGAACTAAAGAAACTCACTACACAGCAGGATTGTACCTTTAAATACAAAGACATTACAGTTCCAGGGCTGAGATGTGGCACTGAGGGATGTGCTCAGTGGGCATGACAGGGTGGGTTGGGGTTGGACCTGGGGGTCTTAGAGGTCTTTCCCAACCTTTATGATGATATTTTCCACTGTTTATTCCCTAGTCCCACCTTCAGGTCAGTGGGGCATCCATCAGTGCACGGATCTGAAAAGCAAACCTTACTGGGATGCCTCATTGGAACCATGTGAATGAAATCCAAGCTGAGTGCACCTGAGGGACTTCTCCAGCAAGAAGCACAAGGAAACAAGCCCTGCACACAACCCAGCCATTGTGTTCCCTACCTCCTTCTGCAAGAAAACATTTTCTATAACAGGAAAAAGATTGAGACAAACAAAACAGGCACTTTTCCCTCAGCTCCCCGGGCTGCCTCTTTCTAAGTGCTAAAGCACCCACGTGGATGCAATGCTACCAATGCCTACTGCAGCAGCTTTCCATTTCCATGCTCATTTATACAGCAGATATTAAGTTAACGATGGAAACTTCCCAGGATGTTTTCAAAACCTGTTTGTTGTTCAGGCTTTGTAATGCACTACATAAATGTGATTCCTCGTGTTTCTTTGTCCTCTTCCATACAGAGTGAAAAATAATAAACATACAATGGCTGCTATTTCTAGACACGCGAAACAGGCTTCAAAGGACATCGTGTTTTTTAGTGTTCAAAACCAGGCAAATAATTGGGAAAGCAATAATAACAAGTGGGAAAACACTGCTGAGAAACTTTCCATTCATCTACTCCTATCTCCATGCATGGATTTTCAGTGCTCCCCGGTATTTCCTGCAAACAGATCATTTTTCCTTGGCACTTTGTAATCTTAGAAATCCAATTATCTGGCAACAAATTTAAACCAAATGTTATTATTATTATTATTATTATTCATGAGGTTTGAATGTAGAGCCTTATAGGTAATGCTGGGACCTCAAATGACAGAGATCCCTCCTGCAGCCACCTGTCCCAGTGATGGGGGCCCAACACCCATTGCACCCAGGTGCTGGGCAGCGTCATTCAACACACCATGGCAGCTCCTAACTAAACAGACACAGACTGCAATGACATCCAACAGGACAGTGCCTCCGCTGTTGCAAACTGAAGTTCACAGGGTGAAAACGCCCTATAAATAGGCACAGCATACCAAGATGATCCTAATGGCAATGCTGTACATGGAAAAAAAGCAGTAAAAACTATAGAACAAATCAACCTGCAGAATCCCAGCTTTGGGCTCCTAACAGGACTTGCAGCCTCACGCCACTCTTTGCTGTGCTCCAACACTATATTAGCCAGTAATTACTATCTGACACGATGCCATTAAAATACCAATGCTTAATGAAAGTGCTGCAGCTTTCCAGTTACCATCAGCTACTGGGAACAAAGCTGCGACAAATGCAGACCTCAGCTCCTTACTGGGGACACGGGGGCAGCTTGTACTTTTTCAAGTGGAACTAAATGTTTGTTGGAACAGCTTTGAATTATTAGCCAGCCTGCGGGAGGTATTCCACTGCCTATTATGCTTTACGGGACACTTATACACATTAACTAGCCCATGAAGTTAAATAGAGAAATGGGTATTTAAGCAAACACCCCCAGAACTGCTTTCCTTCTCTTTAAAGCCCCATTCCCAGCTGGGCAGAGCTATACTCACACAGATGACTGCTGTCTAGAATTAAAAATAAGGGGGAAATCTGCTCTCAATACTCCTATTGCCCACAAACCACCCCATTCATAGCCCTTGCAAGCTGCATCCCCACCCCAAGCGCTCCTTCCCCACCTTGCACCACGCTTTAAATCATGAATCCACAAAACTGGATTGCATTCACATCTTTGAGAACTCCCAAAGTGAGTCCAGAAGGGCACATTCAAAGGTGAAGCAGGTTGGCGATGGAGCTGATCGCTCAACCCAAGTCCTGCTTGGCTCCAATGGGAAAACCCACTCAGGCAAAGGGAAAGCAATTGACCTCAGAGAACAAGAGAAACCAAAGCCCTGATTTTTTAGCCACATATTGTTTTGCTATGATGTCACCTAAGGCGCACACCAAGCTATTCCCCCCTGTCACAGCTCTCATACATGAAATCACCCTGGCTACACCTACTGCCACACACAAATAGCAACAGAAAAGGGCTTATCTGAAGAGGTGACAGATTTGTGCTCCGAAGAAAAACAACTGCAAGTCCTAAGAAGCTGAGGAAGAAAAGGAAAAATCACATCTGAGGCTGAAGCCGAAGCGCTGCTGAGAGGCTGCTGTGGTTAAGGAGCCAGGATCTGCTTACTGTTTTGTAATGGTCACAGGAAAATTTACTTCTCCCACGAGCAGGGACCTGCAAGTTCATACTGCTTACTGGCATCATGAACATAAAGCATGCTGCTGGAGCCCAGCTCAGGCTTCCTACTCATATGGTCTGCAGCCAAACGATGAGGCACGGGGAGGCATGAGAGGCTGCTGGGGTTAATTTTAGCCCAGGTCACGCAGGCATGTAGTCAGATTTCTATCTCAGCTACGTCCCACTGCAGCTCCTTGCCCCCAGCCCTGCTTCCCATAAGCCAGAAGGAATATATACGTATATACTTGTGTAGACAGGCAGACATGTGGCCCCAAATCTTTCTGCCAACCCTGCAGATAACACCCTTATATATGAAAATACTACCAACCGGTTACCCATAGGTGGCAGCATTTCTGTTTCCTTCTGCCATTTACTACATTGCTTTGCCTACCAGCTCATTTGGAGACAGCAAAAAGCCCTCAGCCCACTCCGCAGTCCCAAGGGCTTCACTGTATTTTACACCGAAGAATATGATGCTCTGCATAAATTGCTCCTGCTGAGAGGCTACCAAATCTTATGAGTTCTTTTTTCCCCCACCACCACCAACAAAAAATAAAGTGCTGAATTAATTTCCACAAATATAATAAACCTAATGTAATCGTCTTGCAGTTGGGCATCTGTTTCACTGATAGAAATCTAACCGAGTCTTCTACTGGCTGCTAACCTCCTCAATTTAATTGTCAGCGATGACTCTGCTTTCAGCTTAGTTCCTCCTGCTTCCATTTAAAGGGCTTGGAGCGTTCTCGATATAAGGATCTATTGTAACGATCCTTTAAGATCATCTAGTTCCAATGCTCTGCTATAGGCAAGGACACCACCCTCTAGAACAGGTTTTTCACAGTCCCATCTATAGCCTGTGTGTGTGTACTTACTCAATTTACACCTAACATTACATTGCCATCAATCTTGCACTTTCAAACTTCCAGTCATGAGGTCACCCTGAAGCAACCTCAGCCACAAAAAGAATCTGATCAGGATAATGTTGATTCAGCCTGATCCAGAGCCTATCAATTCAATGCTAGCAAAGCCAAGCTTATACTATCACTGGCACCAGCACCCACCCCCACCACAACATTAAACACCATTAGCATCAGTTGTGTCTAACCATTAAAGCAGATGTCTAACAACGTAATAAACCTGTAATCTTAACACAGGTTTAAAAACAACCCTCTCCTTTCCATTATTTAGCAAATGACCCGTGGGCCCCTAAATGTGTTGTGCACAGCTTTGTGCTATCTTGAGTGTCCCTTATTCTCTAATCAGTCAATTCATCAGCAATCACTTGTCAGCAAAAAAAAAAAACCAACCCACAACAGTGAGCAAATGTCAGAGAACATTAAATTAACCAGTCAAAGATCAGCAATGAACAGCTGACACCACATTGAACCCAACACATGGCCCCATTCACATTATTGTTAAGCCAATCCTCCAATCGCTCTACCTTCAATGTGACATTAAAGGGTCTTTATTATTTAGAAAACAAAACAAAAATGGCTTGAGAATTATATCACTATGCCCACCACCCTTCTCAGCCCGGGTCTATGAACACAATGACAACATTACATTAATCAGTAGGTTGCAACCATAAGGTATGACATGGGTTTCTAAAAGAAAACCCCTCCATGTCACATCCCATCAAGCTCTCACCATCTGCATCTATCCCTCTCTTCTACAAAAAGGAAGAGATAGCTCTGTCTTGCAACTGGGCCATGGCAACCCTTGCTGTCAGTACAAGCTGGGGGGCATAAGGATGGAACAGAGCCCTGAAGGAAAGGACTTTGGTGTATGGGAGGATGGCAGCTGTGTGATAGTTGGCTGTCACTCCTCTGAATGAGTCATGGAGGAGTATATACTGGAGGAGGAGTAAAGCAACGCTGTGCTATGAACAGAACAGGTTGTTAAACAATTGCACGTTGTAACGATCGCAATAGGCTGATACCAAGAGGTACCGGGCAGCCCTGTCTCCCACGTGCATTTCAGATCAGAGCTGTAACAACCGAAAGACAGGGGGAACTTTACAGGAAGAAAGTGCAGAAGAGACAGACAACAGGAGGAGAGGAGAGAGCGATCCACGATACCTGGGGTTCGGATCTGGCTTACAAATGAGCGTAACGACAGAGATCAGACATGCAGAAGAACCTAAAGCAGCCTGAAGGACCAACTGCGGAGCAGCAGCCCCAGCTGAGCGCTCCCACCAAGCAGCCCCAGCGCAGTTGTTTCCTTACTTCCAGGAGGGCTGGACAAAGCTCCTGCTTCTAACCGCGGGGGAAAAAAAGTGCCGTCCAAATGCCTGCGGTCTCCATAGAAACCGGAATTTCACCATCCAGCAGCGAAAGGCTTTGTTTGGAAATCCTTACCAGCTTCATGGTGCTGTTGTTGTGCTCCCAACGCCACAGCATCGCGCTCATTGTCCGCCGCTCAGCACCTGCGGCAGCGCGGAACCCGCTACGAGCCCCGGTCCGGCTGCTGCACGCAGGTGGGGGCCGGCCATGGAGCGGGGTCAGCCCAGCCCTGAGATCACTATGGGAGGACGCAGCCCCTCCTCGATGGGGAAGGGGCTCCGCGGGGACGGGGCGCTGGGAAAGTCGGTGCGGGAGGGAGCTGAAAGCCGATGCGTTCACCCAGTGGGCGGCCGCTCTGCTAAGCGTGTTACAGCTTTGGGGATGCTGGAGCGCAAGGAGAAAGAGTTACACGTTGAAAGAGTTTAACGCTTCACACCGACGAGTTACATTCGAACTACAGGAGCAAAGCTCAAATCCCTTCCTGAGAATAAAGAACTCTCGTTATTTCCCTTCACGCCAACACAGCCCAAAGCACAGCAACCCCTTCCCAGTCAGCCCCCACATGAGCAGGCACCCCGCTGAAAGGTCATTGGGGTATGGTCACCAGGAGGGCCCTGGGCTCACACAATGATCTGCTGACAAAGCCATGAATGAGATTGAATGAATGGATGTGAAGCCCAGAGGATTTGTGAAAGAATTCTATCAGAACGCCTCAGCAGAGCTCACGGTTTGGGGTGAAGATCTGCAGCATCCCCATAGCATTACCAGGTGTAACTGGAATGTATTTCATCTATTAGAAAGTAAGAATGGAGCTGCCTTTCCTCCACCTCCCTCAGCAGAATAGAAGAAATAGAGAAAATATTAGTTAACCTAGATCTAAGTTAGCCCTTCATGAAAGGACACGGCTTAGAGCTCAAACTGGCATCCAAATATCCCTGTTAACGTGCTGTTATTCACTGTGAGCCCTCAGTGACAGAGGAACACGTGGGTGTGCAGCATACCCAGCACTAACGAGACCCAGTTCTGGCTCCTGGTGCTTTGCAAATAGTGCTGCTAACAGGAGGAAACAGGTGTTGGAGACATGATGAATGAATTCAGTTCATACAGTCATTGTTTGTGAAACACTTTACTATAAGGAACACTTAGGGAAATCCGCTAACTAATAAGCCATTGTTTGTCTATGAAAAATAGGGGTGCTAACAGCTTGCTCCACAGCCATCAAACGAAGTCACACTTGTACTTACTGTTACTTTTGCTTTTTAAGCACAAGGCAGAGTCCTGCCAGGCGCTTCCTTCCTAGCTTCTGCCCTAACACATCATGACTAGAGAGCCATAGCAACTGAAAAACAAGATCCTTCCAACTGGACATGGCAACATAAGGGCAACTTTGCCAAGAAAGCCCTCTTGGGATTCTACTCCAGTAGTTCTCTTTGGATGATGACTTTCTAAATGTAATCCCAACTCATGCACCCAGCTCCACCGCTATCAATCTGCATGACCCTGCTATGCCTTGCACTGTTCCCCAAGCTCAGAGGAAGGACCAAGTCCTGGAGATCTGATGAAGTTTAACCAAGTAATGAAACAAGATTCTGAAGAATGGCACTGACATCCAGTTACTCCAAAAAGCATTATTGTTCTAGAGGTGATATCATGTACAGAAGACACATAAATCACCTCATTTCTATGCCACTCCATGAGTCAAACACAACAAACCTCCATCCACACAACCTTATTCTGATGGCCAAGAGTCCAGAGGCCAGTACGCTCTTCTTTTCCTTTGGAAACTCCACGGCCATCTTCAGAGGTCAGAAATATGGTTTCAAATGGTATCAAATCTATCCATGCCATGCTAGGATGCACAGAAAGTCACCTAATAAGCTCAAACTTTCTCAAACCCAGCTTTTTTTCCATGAGATGTAACTCAATGAGCTTTGAATCACAGCACACACTTTAAAAGTCTAAAAGCGCTGGTTAGAATTGCTTAATGTTTCTGGAGAAGAATGTTAACAATGACATCAAACAGAATTAGGCTGATTTACTGTATTTGAGAGCAATTCTTGATTCAATAATAAAAAGATTCGAGGCAGAACAAGGTAATTTATTGTGCTTCAGCTGAGGTTTTGCCAAGTACTCTTAACGCTGACAGTAATTTGAAATTAACCAAGTTATGCTTCTTAAACTGATGCTAAACAGCATAAAAAAGTGTTTAAGCAAAAGCTTACATGGTTACATGGAAACACAATAGAAACCCTGTCAAAGGATGCTTCAACTGTCAACAAGGACCCTACGGCCCTCATCTCTCCTCAATACATTTATACTTCATTCAGTAGCCCGACCAAAAAGGAAATAAAGGGAAGATCACTGTTGAAAACTGAAATGGTTGGTAAGCTCACACACAGTAGGAATTAGTTATTCTCCCTCTGCCTTCTCTATCATAGTTGAATGCGTGGCTTTCATCCAGGCCAACTGTTCACCTATTACCAATAGCTCCCACTAAACCATGGCCCTCAACACAACATCCAGTCATTCCTTGAACACCCCCAGGGTCAGTAATGTAATCGTATTTTCCCATATACTATCATCACTACGAATACTCCTGTGGATTACTGTCACTATTAACCTTCTGAATCTGAAAGTAAAATAAAGAGAACAAATAAAGAACCTACAGCACCACCCCATCACAAGCAACCAGCTGAGCTCAATGTTGCCCCACGGAACAGAGCACATCCTGAGCCCATGAATGTCAAAAGGACTTTCATGGCTGTTTTCAAGCCATCACCCTAAAAAGAAGTTTATGTGTATTTACATGACAGCAGGAAACAAAGAGCGAACTAATTACTTTAATCCACTCCCCTCATTGACTGCACCCGGACTGTGACTTGCAGCCTAGTCTGATTTGAATAACTAATTAGCATCTTCTAGGATAACTTACTTATAAATACTAATTTAAGATGCCTCTTCATAAATATAACATCAGCGTTTTGTGTAGGGTTCACCTAATAAAAAGTTAATAGGTTTCTAACTATAAAATAACTCAAGAGCACAAGGAAATTTTTTTCGTCCTAATTGCACTATTTCTCATTACTTGTGTGTCTAATTATATGTCTCAATACTAAAACTGTTACGGGTCTATGCAGAATGCACGTTACAATGATCATCTTAAAAGAAAACTCCAATTAAAATACATTGGGTGTGATTCTGGTTCCTTTACGCTTTCAGGGCTCTCAACAAAACTATCTAAATGAAAATAATGGATTAAATCTGTCCGCCCAACGTGAACATTCCCACTAATGTGAGGAGCCTGAATACGATACTGTTAAGACAGTGGGTGCGAGCTGATTTTAGTGATGCCATTCTTCATTTACTCAGTGTTGCTGTTAGGATTTACCTCCATCGAGTGCTCGGACACATTCCTCTTCTCTGCTACACTTCTTGTACAGATTCCAGCCTAAAGAGAGGCAGGAAGGCACAGCACTGGAGTTATCAGAGCACTTCTCTGAAGTGACTAGTGAAAATAAACCAACCTGAGAGCGAGCCATCATTCATTTTCCTCTGAAGATAAATATTATTAATGTTCCTTGGTTTAATCTCCAAGTGCTTAAACCCAAAGAAGCAGCTTTTCACTTCCCTGTGCTCTGAGATCCAAAGCACTATCAGAACACTAAGGAGGTTTTGAGCACCTCACGTTTTGATTCCTAGAAGTCCAGGACCTGACGGGAAAGGGGGAGGGAACAGAGCTGGGATAACAATGCCATCACTGGCTTTAGGATGCCCTCCAAAATATATCTTCTACTCTCATGGTTTGGAAATGCGTTATGCTTTCCCATGTGCCTCATACTGCCATTAAACAGCTCATCCTGCAGGCACTGAAGGGATCAAGCATGTACAAAGTGGGAAGAAGAATAAGAAAGCAATTACACGTGACATTTGGATTCCATTTCATGAAATACTAATAAATGAAACTGTTAAAAACTGATGGGGACAAAAAGACTGTTCTGCTTCCTGCTGGTTTAACTGCTTCTAGGCATAACTGTGATTACTGCTAATCAGCCTAGAAATCAAATGAGCCTCCGTAACAATACAGGATGGCAAGTTAACAGAATAATGATGCTTTGTAGGCAGAATGGCCTCCTGCAGCAGAGCATCTAACAGGAAGATGCTGCCCTGCTGGTGGGTTGGAGCACGTTCTGCTGGGTGCAGAGAGACCTCACGGGTGTTACATTTGCACTGATCCTGGGATGCTTCTTTGGGAACTCAAAGGTGATACAGTGACAGCACAGCTGCCCAAAGTACATTTGCTTTGCAGTGATTCTCTTTCATTCCAAACGATCCAATGAGGCTTCCAATTCCCTGGCCAAAATGCCAAGGAAATGCCTGGAGCTTCAGAGGATTAATGTTTTTCCCTGAAATACAGGTTCTGCAGCATAGCACAAGGCTGTTAAAACACAGCAAAAGAACCATTTACGTCAGACCCCTCGTGTATGTCAGACCCAATTTCCATGCACCAAAACGACCTTAGCTCTTAAGTGCTGCCTGAAAGATTCATAGCAAATAACCCACGGCAGCAATTAGCTGAAAAACATTGGGAAGCTCTGCAATGCTCCAGCAGATGCCCGTGTTTTGTAGAGACACCAAATCTGCAGATACAGAGCGTGGCTTTGCCACAGGCAAGAGCAGGGAGCTCTTCTTCCTTTGTCAATACAGTTTATCTGCATCCCCCCTGTAAAGGGATGGCAATAAAACTCTATGCAATGAAAGCACAATTAAGTCACTTACATTAACTACAGAACGTCATCATTTGATAACCATCTTCTAATTTCACTACAGTAAGACGCTAATGACTTACAGAAATCAAATTTGCCCTGGTAATCCAGCAGCTGGGCTGTTCAGAAGCAATACCACTACGTGATACCACTCAGCCGATGGGAGAGCACCTAAACTGACCGTGTTTCGCACTGTTTTGCTCGCCACCACCAGGTGGCAACAGCAGCTCAGCAAAGCTGCCCACATCACTGCAGCAGCTACTGGAGAGATTGCACAGGACAGTGATGTCTGCTAGGAGCTGGTGATCATTTCTCACCTGAATTGGTGACAGGGCTTTGAGAAACCACAAAGAACTGATCGTTTTAAACCAAGTATCTGGAGTACACGCTCCTCCCCTGTGTGTGTTGTTGCACCTGCAATGGATTAACCAGTTTAGATGTACGCTATAAATAATAATAACCTACCAGCTCCATGCAGTGAAACAGTCTAGAGGAAAAATAAGACCTTGGTCTCCTTCCAGGCCACCTACCTCAAACCTCTCCGTTCTTTCAGCATGAATCCATTCTCCTGACTGACTTTCCCTGCTGCTGGGTTGCATTGGGGAAAGGCAGGCAGGCACAGTTCACACGCGTGGCTTCTGAAGTTGATTAGAAACAGCCGTGAGGCAAACACAGCTTAGTCATGAAAAGCTGAGCGAGCTGACTGGGAGGGAAAGGGAAGGAACCAGCTGCCAAGTGTGAAAACATGTTCACTAAAGGGAGCATTAACACGTTATCAAAAGTCATATCCTGAGAATGGGAAAAGCAGCGTGACTGAAGACAAGAGAAGGTGGTGGAAGAAAAGCAGTTTTGTGACTTCCATCCATCCTTCAGGCGCAGGCTTTTCACCCACTAATACCTCCGTGCCATTTCTAAGCCATTGGGCTGTTTTCCTTTCAGCCTCTTGAATGCAGCGCAATCCAACTGGCTGGACCTTCACATAAAAGACCAGAGAAGCCGGGTTTCACTCTGTGTTAAAGCTGCTAAAATCTGCAAAGCTAAACACAAAGTCAACCTGCCACGCGCAGCAATACAGCAGCACTGGCTCTCTAGAAACAGAGCTATTTATAACCTGCGGTAGCAATGTGAACTGCATAAATTAGCATAATTTCAGCCTTCACAGATAGTTCTCAGTTTACAGCGTTACATGCTACGAATTAACACTCTGCAGATCCCTTGCTTCCACTAATACTAATGATGCAGCTCATGCGGAGATGCTTCTTGTTCAGTGCCCCCAAATGCCATCGGCCTGTCTTTTTCACGCTGCCCTGTCAGCCTCTATCAGACTACTAAGGCTTGGATTCCACTGCACATCTCACCGGGTCTTCACACATAACTAGTGGTTTTGTGGCAGGATATCCTCGTATTTTCTCTTCTGCTTGTGGGCAGATGGCATCGACATGGTGTGCAGATGGTAACCCACAGCCCACAACCTCCTCGTGATGATTTGAAACGCCACGTGCAGGTCTTCAGCTCTTCTCTTTCAAGTATTTTCAGTGTTTAAAGCTGTTTTGCTGTTTACAGAAGACACCTCTCAATAGCTGAGAACCTTTTCTTAACAGAGTGGCAATGATGTGTCTTGAACCTTGACAATTTTCATTAAAACCCACAAATTGCTGGTTAAAGGATTTCAAATCAGCCATCTCTGGCTTCGACTCAAGGAAAAAGAAAAACATCAACGATAAGGAAAAAGTAGATCACACTGAAGCTCGAAGGCTTAAGAATCACACAGCGATTAAAGGTAATTCCATGGCTCCAGGTATCACTTTACCTGAGCTGCTTGAAATTAGAACGGACTTATCACCACAGAACACCTGCAAGATAAGGAAGCTGCCAGTGACAAAGGCCAGCAGTGGCAGCTGGTGACCTGTCTGTAGCCACAGGGATGGTACTGGGTTGAGTTTTGCATTCTCCCTCAGTTACAAAGGCAAATCAAGCAACACAAGATCATTGAAATGGCATAGTTGGTAAGGATTTACTCCCTCATCAGCTAATTTCTTCCATTCCTTAAGCCTACATTTGGACTTGATATATGCAAATAACAGTGCCTTGTAGACCACCTCACAAAATGGCTCTAATCTATTTAAAGAACTGATAATCTTTGATTAAGTAAGTTTGTGCCTTTAAGAGTAATTACTGACAGACCTTTTCTCAGATGTCTAAACTGATTTGCTTATTGGACATATGATCAACAGAGCAGAACAGATACATCTCTTGGTTAAGATGTACATGTAGTCTGTAAACACACCACAAGATGACTACAGAAGAGGCCAATAGTCTACAACATGCAGGCACACTAATGACCTTACACACAGACAGCCTGAGATGAAATAATTTCCTCACAAGAAGCAATCCACCTTCTCTACATCCACAGAAGGACATTACAGGAAGTTATCTTCCTAGGGGTCACTTTCCCAACCAACAAACAGCTTCCACTAAGGATGCAGCCTTTGTGGTGCTTCCATGAGAAACCTCAGCTGAATTCACAGCTCGAGGCAATCAAAACCTTCTGGAGGAAGAGAAAGTTGTATTGTAACCTCTTTAAGGAAGGAGCTTTGTCTTTGTAAGGCCCATCTGCGCTGCTCAGTGCCTCACATTTCACTCATATACGCACCCGGGGCCCTTCAGCACACGAAGGCCCATTGCTGTTGCAGAGGTGAGAGGATTTAGCTGACGACAAAGCACTGTGCTGGCCTTCCTGGCACTGTCAGAATGGCACAATCGTACACCTGCTGCCTGCAAGACTATTTGCTTGTGACAAGGTCAATTTTGAGGAGGGTTGGTATTAAAAGATTACACTCCTTCCCCCCCTCCTTTCCTCAGTGTGGCAGCACTAATTATTTCAGGGCAGCGGAGGAATTCTTTGATTCTCCAACTCTTCATTCCGTCACAAGATGACTCTGGCTGCCTGCTCAACCCTAGAGCTACGGCATGTCCTAATTCCATAATTGAGGAATTAACCATTTTCAACCTTGAAATTTAACCCTAACAAATTGAGTATGCGGTAATCCACGTAATCCAGGCCTCTACACCTGTCCCTCTCCCAGCTAATCTTACCATCCCTCATCATGTCACATCTCAGAGTCCTATCTGTTAAGGTCAGTGGAAGTGGATGCTCAGAAGCTGCAACAAGTGCTCATTGCACGGCAGGACCAGCCCCTTCCTTTGTGGGCAAGGTGAGATGCAGACGTATCAATAAAGAGCAAAGCCCTCCCCCAGCAATGCAGGGATCCCTACAAATGTCCTAGCAAACAAAGGAGAAAGAGACAGCCAAATAAATAAATAAATGCAGTGTAGCCCTGGTTAATGCGATCTGCGGGTATTAAGTTTTCTCCTGAAGGAGTTAAGCATATACCAGCTGCTCTACATTAAACCGAGCTGGCATTTTAAATCATGCAAATTAGCTTAGCTACCATCCATTTCAGTCCAGCATTTAACAGCACTGCTACAAATGATGCGAAGGACTGGCCAAACCAAGCCCTGCCATTTCAGCTGCTAGCAGAAGGAAAAGGAGGGAGGTGAATGGCACTTGGTGAATCTGCAGCTATTCATCAGCTGCTGCTTTGAAGGAGACTCTTGCCACAGGCACCGTTATGAGACAGAAATGTGCACAACAATCCTTGCCCACAGCTTCCATTTGTTGAAAAATGCATCCGTACAAGCTGCTAAAAATCACTGCAAAAATACTTACACTTAAATCACTTGCCAGATCTGTGCTGCATGCTGCCTAACAAACACGGAGTGGGCCTGATATGCTACACAGCAGCCTGCAGGTGCAGTGCAGTCCCTTGTGCCTGCTTGTCACAGTGCAGGTAGCACAGGGATAAAAGCCAGATGCTGGCCCTGTCTCAGCTGAATCCCAAGGCTCAATGAAGAAGACTGCATCTCACCTTGCCCATCCAGCTGGGGCCAAGAGGTGAAGTTTCACGTGAGGGGCCCTCTAAGGTCTAGGTGCTGATAAAGGTCTGTGTCCCCCAGGGGCTCCCGTCTGCTGTGGGCATTTAATCATAACCAAAAGAAATATCCCACATGGTCCCAAATCTACAAAGCGAGCCCCAAGGGCTTCCTCTTCAAGGTTACCCAAAAGCAAACCTTTCACTGCTGCAGAGTCAGTTTGTCTCCCACTGCTTAGAAACGGGATCCTAGGCAACAGCACTTCTTCCCTCTTGAAAAGCAGCAAGTGGTTTTGCTTTGTAAATTCAAGCAAATTCACCAGAAGCCCCAGGCTTAGCAATACACAGACCCTGGCACTGCTCCTCTTACTGGTGTCCCTGGGTGACCAGATCCTTGCTCCAAGAGCGTCTCGGAGGAGTAAGATACAGCAATGCTGTAAATACTCTTTCCAAAAATACTCCATCCCAATAAATCTGCAGACAAGTCTGGAAGGCGTGTGCCCATTCTGAAAAGCAGACTGACCCGTGGTCATTGAGCAAAAAGAGCTTCTAAGCTATTGCTTCACATGGCCAACGCACGTTTGATCTCGTAATGTGATGTTACTTTTTAATGAGTTTTGAAGACTTAAACGTCTTCTACTTTGTAACCGAATCAATTTTGTCTTAATAGACCAACCCATTAATTACTGCCTCCACCAGTGGGAATCGAAGTTGTGAACCAATATCTGAAGATGTTAACGTGCTCTCCATCACAGGAACCATCTCTAGGGCTCTCCAAGAAGACTCTGATCCATCCTGGGACCACTCAGCAGATGAAGACACGATGCAATTACAGTCCCAAACTGAGCAAGCATAGGGGCAGAACTCCTAGTAAATGCATATTTTGATGTCCAGAGGTTAGATTTCTTCTCGTTTATTGTTTTCCCACACATTGCTTCCAATTCTAAAATAACTCGAAAGTAAAATAATCCAAGGATAACACACCTAAAAATACTTTTTCAAGGGGGTAAAAATCACAGCAAAACACAGGATCTCAGCCTGGTTTAAAATAACAAGTGACCGTTTTCTCAGTTATTCGCTTTAATAAATACCTTGTTTATTATAAGTTTCAGCCATTATTTCCACAGCCACGATTCACGAAACCAAAGCAAAATGAGAATGTTTCCACAACCTATTTGAGAAAGAACAATTTCCAGATCAAATTAGAGGCACATAAACGCCAAGCAGCACTCGATTGAATTCCAGCTCTTGGTGAATGGAAAACCAGTAGCTTCCTGTTACAAGATGTACCAGCGAGCTAATAATACACACTAAATCTGACCATTTATAAGCTGCGTAAACAAATGTTCCTTAAAATAATACTCTATTGCTGTATTTTTAGCCAGGTAAACTTCCCAGGGGAATGACTGTGAATCTGATTGACAATCTGCAGTTAGATCTGACCTAGATCTGATCTAGACTCTAACCCCAGACCATCCAACATGGCTATGGCCATACATAAAGCATCAGAGCAACACGTGATAAAACAGGTACTAAGTGAGATGTTCACCAGAGAAATATAACTTAGGGAACGAGGTTTTAAGGATGCCATATGCATAAGTGTTTTGAATTGAATAACAAATGGCAGTGAAGGAGAAAGATAATCTAATAGTCAGGGGACGAGCTGGTAATTTTCTAGAGCACGACAGATTCATGACCTTGGATATGTGTCTCTGTGCCTTCGCCATTCATTTACACAATAAGAAGCACACCCCTACCTCTAGGGAAAGCTCATATGATAAGTACACTGAAGATGGCAAGACCCTCAGATGCTACCTATTAGCAGAGATCAGAGAAACAGCATTAAAAAGGAAATCAAAAGCGGAGAAAAAAGGTCGTATTAAATGAGAGTTTCTGAAACACCCTCCACAGACCATAAAAACTTGGCTGAATGCAACAGCAGCATTAGGTCAACAGTAAATAGCTTTGGAAATCCCACCTCGGGGAAGTCCACAGTAGAGGTACTCAGCTTAGAAAGGAGGATAACTAATAAATACCGTTTTGTATATGAGTGATCACTATCTTACCATCTATTTGACAGGAGTCTCTCTGGTAACAAAGTTAAATATTTCCAAAACAGTGCCCTCTGAACATGGGTCTAACCTACTGGCAGTGCTTTCAACAAAACACCAATACAACAGAGGACACTGTTGTTCACAACACGGGGAGTTTAAGATGGAAAAATGAATGGAGTGTGTATAGCAGTAACATCAAAACATGAGCAATGATGACTCACTGACCTGAGGTTTCAGTCTAGCATTTACAATGGACTTGAAGCAAGTGGTTTGGAACACACAATAATAATATTAGAACAGGACCTGGTATCTTCACATTGTGACTTCTACCCTGTGCAGCAGACATGGTCTCTTCTCTAGGACAGAGTGTAGGGGTAAGGCCAACACAGTGTGCACTCACTGTGATGGGAGAGCAACATTCATACATGCACACAGTTCAAGATATGACTGTTGCATTCCTCTTGGCACCTGTAAGCAGGTGTCCTACACATGAGATTAGTTGCCATCTGTTCTTACTCTGTGCGTGCAACTGAAGTTTTAATTCTGCAGTGCAAAGAGACTTCAACAGGATTAAGAGCAACCCCCTAAAATACACAGAATGGCCAGTGGATGTGAGTCTGAGAGCTCTCATATTGGGTTCTCCAACCACTCAGCAGCTGTACCAAAGCAATACCCACACAGGACCACGTTATCATTCTTTGTGGGCTGCAATCCACACACAGGGACCCAAATCACACGACAGGTTCCATTCCGTTCTGCAGACCTACATGCTGAATGCCACAGGAAGAATCTCACTTCCCACCCCAACAGTGGCACTGAGGATGTCAGGCACCTCACAGTGAAATGGCAAGGGTCATATTTTTGCTTGAAGGAACCAGAGAATCAAACGATAAGGCACAAGCATCTGAGATGGCGACCTCAGCAGACTTGCCACCAGAAATCACCTCTACACCTGAACGCAGCTGAAAATTTCCTAGGATATAAATGCTTCTGCTACCAATAAACCATATGGCGGTGGCTGTTCATCCATTCTGTGCCTCCTCCCACTCCTTCATGGGGGAAGGGAGGAAAAGAGAAGAGCACTGTCCTTGGTGCAACCGATCTGGAAAAGTCTCCCGTTCATTTAGATCCAGATTACTAGATGGCAAAAACCTGCATGCCATGCGGGTATGGAATCAAAGCTGAGTCATAAGGAACAATGTAAGAGGGCTGCATTGATCCAAGATCACAGGTAGTAAAGCAAATCTCACTCGTGCACACCTTAAAAGGTGCTGGTCATCTGCTAGGACTTCTACCAGCTTAACTGAACACCACAAAGCCTTGGATTTCTTTTTCTGCTAAATAATTCAAAGCTCAAAATCATCTGATGTTTCTTTGTGTGCAAATGTAACAAATGAGCACCAAGAGCCTTTCATTGCCAGGATACACAAGATGTGTTCTGTGCTACATCTGCACAGCAAGAGTTAAAACCACCATGCTGTTCTCCTTTCTGCTGTGGATGGCTCCCAGTCCAACAGGAGCTCCCCAATTACAATGTTATTGGGTCAAAAGCACTTTAGATAAACGAGAACTTCTGCAGAATGTAAATTCCTATGCAGCAACCAAGGTGTGTCAGAGAGAGCGCAGCACATAATGAGATTTTGCTGATGGTTCAGCATCGCAAGGACAGACACAAACACAAGGTTAAAAAACACCATTTGCTTCTCTCTGTTGAGCACGATGTGATGCCCAGGTCAGTGCCTGCTGCCACCACCCTGACACCAGCACTTGTCTGCCTGCTTTTGTGCTCCCGGTCCCCGAGGAGCTGCTGCAGGCTCTGCTCACCCTGGCTGCCAGCAGAGAAAGTGCAGCACATGCTAAAATCCAGGGCAGCAGGCCAAACACGCCCCATCGGTCACGCTTCCCTTAAGAGAACGGGGTTACCGGGCCACAGACTTCACAATGCAGATGGCAGGGATGACTCACGCTATTCTTGTGATCCACCATCATTTCCCCGTTGCTTTCTAACGGTACCACCTCCTCCCGGGCTGAGATGCCTGCAGGGAAGCTTGTCATGTACATGGCTGGTTCCCAAATCCATCGCACTGCTGCACAGCAATCTGCACAGCATCGATCGATCCTGCCTGCTGCAGAGACAGCTCACACTCTGCAGCCGGGCAGCCTGAGACGTGCTGGAAGCATTGCTGTGCTGATAACAGAACAGGCTGAGGAGCATTTGCTTCTCTCCCTGCGCAGAAAGCACCATGTTTCTAAAGACACAATAGGTTGCACTGCCATGTGCACAGGTTTAGTGCAAACTGAATGTTGGTAATGCGCTGCATCCATGATGTCATGCACATATAGCGGTAAAGCAGGCAATCCCGCTTGCACAGCCCTTCCTCTGCAAGCCGTCTCACCCAGCCGCACTGCGAACGGCACCTTGCACGCAGCGCTGCCTCCTTTCCATGCTGAGCACTCACAGCACCCAGCAGGCACCACCAAAGGCACACAAAGAAGATACCCTGCCGGGAACACCTCTACCTGCCCCCAGTCCCGCAGGCTGGGCACAGCCCAGCACCACCCTGCTGCAGTAACACAGCCCCAGAGCCATCCAAAGGTGCAGCGATGGGAAACGCACAACATCCCCCATAGGAACAAACGCTTTGCTTACACCTCCCCAGCATCATTTCTTACCTGAGTGTCAAACGCGCTTTCCACCGAGCTGCCCTTCCTCGGCAGTCCATCCCCGGCGCTCTCCTGCCCGCTGGGGGACTTGAGAGGGATCTGGCTGGAGTAGGAAGGCTTGGTCACCTCCACCCTGCTGCCGAACTTCAGGTAGCAGGGCTGCGGGATGGCCCTGGCCGCCGGGACGTGCAGGATGGGTGCGGCGCTGTGCACGGGTTTGGGCAGTCCCGATTTCATCTTGGAGGCCACCAGGATGGCTGGCATCTTCTCCTCCTGCTTCCCTGGCGCCTTTCCGTCAGCGGCAGCACGGCAGGCGAGCGAGAGGGGAGGGAGGGAAGGACACGCTATTGCGGGGACGGCCGAAGGAAGCGGTCAGCCTGCGGGACCCGCCGGCTCTGCGCCAGCCTTCCTTCCACCTGCTGCTCCTCTCTGTGTCAGCTGGCTCCTTTCCTCCGCGGAATCCTCTCCTGCAAAGCGGGGACTTTCACTCCATCATCCTCACGCACCGCCCAACCCGAGCCGCTCGGGGGACCTGCTGCCGCCCGCACGGGATTGCCAGCTTAAGACGTCTTTCTTCAGCCTTAGCCAAGAAGCAGATGTAGCCCTCGGAGAATCAAGCTCCTTAAGTCCTAATGCCGCGGGCAGGACGGCGATGCCGGAGCTGGCGACCGAGATCAAAACGCAACCATCCCCCCCACCACCCCCAAACCTCACACCGGATCCCTAAGCACAAGAAAACCCAGCTGTCACAGAGCGGGGAGGGAGCGCGGCCGCCTCCCCATCGCAGCGCCCGCCCCGAGAGGCGCGGACCCGCCGTACGCCGCGCCCAACCCACGGGCAGCCGAACCGAGCCGGGCCGGGCCGCCCCATTGGCTCCAGCCCTGCGGCCGGAGCGAGGGAGGAGCTTCTGCATCACGGGCCCGGCCCACAGGCGGCCGCTGCCGGCGGTTTTGATTCAAAAAAGAATTAAAAAAAGCGAAGCGCTTTCAAACAAAAACACCTGATGGTGACTCATGGGTCGGTCCTGATCGGCAAAACTCCCTCCGACCGGGTCAACAGGAACAGGCTCTGAGTAATCCGGCCCCGCACCGGGAGCACACGCAGCCCTGGGCATGGCACGGTGAGCTGCGCTCGGACTTGGGGATCCTAGAGGTCTTTTCCAACCTTCATTGGTCTTCGTGACCAATGGCCACTAGAAAGGCTGGCAAGAAAGCAGCAGAGCACAATTAATAGCAGTTAGCCTGCTTATTCCTGTCTTTTTCCAGTTACAGGCTCGGGATAAAATGGCATATGAAATCACCTCGTGCAATTCTGGACCGCCTAATATTAGAGGAGCAATTTAAGCACACGTTGCTACTGCTAATGATCAGAATTAAGAACCAAAATAGCAATGCTCCCTTCTAGAAGCGAGATGATTTCCTGTCTTAACCACTGACTTTCCCAGTGCTTTGACAGAAATTCTCTGGTTCTTTAGAGGATTCCTGGGCCGAAACCTTGCACGTGTATCTGTCATCATACTGAAAACCTTCCCAAACATTCTGGGGCTTTCAGCATAAATCTACTTATCCTTATCCTTGGCTAATATCTCTTTTCCCCTTCCTCACAGATGCAAATTAACTATGCTTCTATTTAGTCTTTTCATTTTCCATCAGCTGCATCCACTTCCAAAACCACCAGCAACTCTGTGCTGCTAGCGAAAAAAACCTCTTCTGGACAGTGTGACAGTATCACTGCTAGCACAACAATAAGATTATGACTGTGTATGCATATGAATGTGTGTACTGTGAGCTGCATAAAGATGTGGTGATGTCTAATTTGGCCTAGGAAAACCATCACAGGAGAAGGCTCAACCCTATTTGCAACACAGCATCACAGAGTCAATCCCGATTCCTCTTACAGTGCGCTGAACAGGCAATTCCAATTCAAAAGAGTAATTAGCATACTGTATAAAAATGAGACAACTAGCAAATACCACAGCCTTAACCTTGCATTAACAGAGATCAATGAGGACTCAGCGCTGTAGGCATGATGCGTTGGGTGTTCCAGGAGGCAGCACTGCGCCCACCCAAAGCACCAAACCTCACCAAGGGACACAGCAAACAGGCAGGGGGACAAAGAGCACGTGGCTCTCTGTATCTCCACAACAATTTAATCGCAGAGCTCTTGGTGACAGGGATGCACTGCAGCACCTCGCCAGGTGAGCAAGATGCTCTTTGCCAAGGTTACAAGGGCAGGGAGGATGCAAGCTCCCCAGTGCTCATCCACATGCACTCTGCAGTTAGAACAGGGCACAGAATGGTGGGCCTAGGTGGGCCTAGACAGCCCTGAGAAGAGAAAAGCAGACCGTGTTGGAGGAGAACTGAGATGCTGCAAGTCAAAAGCACGGGATCAGCTCCCAGCTCTATGCAGAGCTCCCCTGCGAGCACAGGCAAAGCTGGCTGACAGCTTGGCAAACGCCTTGGATCGGGCTTCCCAAAATAGAAACAACACAATTAGTTGCTGCTTTGGAAACACAGCTCTTCATTTTATGAATTGCAAAGCCAGATAATAATATCTTCACACTGCCCACGGAAACACAATGGCTATCTGCACAAGAGGCCCCTGGGTACAAAGATGTTACAAAAGGATTCAGCTAAACATGGAATTCACTGCCACTGAGCAGTGGAAGCAGCTTAAAGTTGGTCTGCACTGGTGTAACACATACCTGAAGGCAGGCTCCTCTAGGCTATTCTGATAGAGAACGGAGGCTATTCCATCGGGCATCCTTTACCAGTCTCACTTTGAATTAAGAAACAACCTGCAGAGCACAACAGGAAGGGTACACCTAACATCATCCCTGGGTTCTCTGACATATCTAGGGACCTATATGGAGTGAAACAGAATGGTCAGGATTATTTCCAGAGCTCTATAAATCACAATCAGGAGAGCAGGCTGCAGTGGGGGCGGGGAGCCAATGTTTCACAAATAGAAAAGCAAAGTGTTAGGGAAAAAAAAAGTGCTGTGATGTTCATACGAGATGATGAAGAGCAGAAATAAGCAAAGAACATACAATAATTAAATGGCATACATATATGTGAAGCAATAGAAAATTAAGGTTTTCTCTTCTGATGTGATTAACTGCTTTGATTCCATGCTTACAGCACTACTAAGGCCCACACAAACCAAAGCAGAGAGAGTTATGGAGATAATGCCGTTGAGGAAAGGAGAAAATAAAGGAAGGTGCTATTTTATCCCTGCTTTTACTCTCAGTATTTCCATTCCCAGCCTCATAAACCATACAGAAACTCTGAAAACTTAGTTCTGCTCCCCTGATCCCCAAACATACGACATTTACCCTCTTTTCCATCTTACACTTTGCCCCTAGAATGAGAACACAAAGGGCAGCAGCTACACACATAAAAATCTTTCTGCATGGCGGAGCTGTGCTAGAAGCAGATAATTATGGCAAATGAAAGGCATCTCAGAATACAACAACGTGGAAGCAAATTCAATCGCTTAAGGACGCTGGCTGAAAACAGCCCTCAGAAACAAAGAGCCGGCTGCGTTAGGACAATTTTTCATACTTGCATAAATAATTGAGTCATGGGCAGGCTAAAGCCTGGGAGCACAAAGAGAGATTACAAGTCAAAGCTGGAAACTGCCACCAAGGTCCCTGCTTGCCATTCCTCCCACTCAGGGTTTGAGCATGGCACCAAACCTAGATGTAATCGAGATCATTAGTGCTCTTGAATTTAACTTGCATATGTACCCAGCAAAACCTGGCGAGGCAGCAGTAACAATCCTTTTGGAGCTGAATATTGCTCTATAAGATGCCGATATGAAATGGTTCCTTTGTGCCAAGGGGCCTGCAAGAGGGCTCACTTGAGGGGAAATGTTATCTTACACACTATAAATACATGGAAATAAGATTAGAGGCAACTGTTGTGACAGCAATTAGCTTAGACTATCAATACACCCCCACACACCGTGCCTAGATTTTTAGCTCACTAGTGACTCAGAAGCAAGAATGACACTGCCAGACCTCCTACTTCTATGCATTTCCTTTGTGCTTCTGGTGTTCAAGTGCTGCCCTCATCCTCACCTGACCTCACTTCTGCTGTTAGAATCAAGCATCTGTCTGGTATTCATGAACTGATGCAGGACAGAGTAGCTTATTCAAAGCCTTTGTGCCCACAGTGAAAGCAATGTCCTCTGCTGATACTGCTATGCTGGGGGGATGGATAGAGGTGCAGCTGCTGCCACAGTTGAGCAGCCCAAGGTCATGGTGAAAGGGAAAGAAAGAGGCATCACGGCCATGGTTAGACTGCAGTTCTGTGTCACAGACACCTGTTGAGAGGGGACTGGAAGTCTGTATCATTCCTGGGCATGTTCCTGACACCCCGCAATACACTCCCACTGTCAGATGGCCTCCAAAGGTCTCTTCCAACACAAATTACTTTAGAGTTTTATTAAGAACACCACAGCACCCCACTCTTTGTTTCCTAGAGAGGAATGTAACCCCCCGTCTTCTAGTATGAGACAAGGGGGGAAAAAAAAGCAATCACCCCTCGAAATAATTATAACAAAATATTCCTGTTCCTACAGAAGTCACCTATGCCATTCAAACTGCCGCCCATGAGTTTGTTCTGCTGACAGCTCTGAGATTACACCTGCTGCTTTTCCTCAGCCTGAGTTTGGCAGGCAACGAGAACAGAAATGGAAATCATCTGTGACCAGACGAGCAGCTGAAGTTAACAGGAACGAGGGAAGCGACAGCACAGTGAAAGGCAGAGGCAGTGTGGTGGGCAGACTAGGAGCTAACATCTCCAGCTCAAATCAGACAAGCTGACGTGCCACAGACAGGGCCCAGGGCCCTGCAAGCCCTCAGGTAACCCCTCACATCAGTAAATTCTCAGCAATGTGGACATTACACAGTCATTTCTGAATCCTAACGTGGATCTGGGAACGATTAGGGCTTTTTTACCTACCTGCTTCCCTTTAATAATCAATCTATAATCATTCTAAGCCTTCAATTTATCATTCTCATATCCAGGTTATTAACAAGAAAATGTTAAGAACAATCTGCACATCTGTCCCACCTCATGATGCTGACTCACAGCAGGGCTGACAGACTGGAAAGACTGACCGAGGCTCTGGGACCATCAGATGCACATGTTTTGCAGTGCCCACAAAGCAGGCCCTGAGCCGTCACAGCCAACAGCAAGCCCCTACCATGCAAGCCATACTGGCACTGCTCAGAACCAGCCCCTGGTGTATGGCACAGCAGATATGGCATAGCTGCAGTATATGGCATAGCTGCAGTACATGGCAGCTGCCTCCCCTCCTGCTGCCTGTGCAGGCTGCGTGAGCCATCCCTGCAGCCACAACCCTCTGCTGCCTGCAGCATAAGTCAGCTCATGAGTCACAACCCATCAGTCCATCTCCAGATCCGCAGCTTTATGAGGCTGACAGGTCACTGTGACAAGTTACTGGAATAGCTGAATCACTGGTTTTCCAGAACACACTGCTCTCACTGTCCCAGATCTGAAACTGTCCTTCCCTCAGTGTGTCACCTTTTCAAGCCTGCACTGAGCTGGCTACCTCTCAGAGCCCCAAGGCAGTGCTGACCAGTAGCTCTGTTAAATGCAATCATTAAACCACTCATCCAGGCTCTTGGGAAGGCAGCAGAGCCTAGCTACCAAAGGGAATGAAGTGTAAGAGTTGTGATTCAAGCCCTGCCTCTAAAACCCACAACAATGCTTTATGTAAACTGTTAATTGTGATTCTCACCTAGTGGTAGATTCCTGGAGGCCGATTTTGAGAGCTGGGAATGCTGCTGTTCACCACGAATGGCATTCATAGGGACAGAAAGCATCCTCCCAGCCCCTGTTCCCATCTGAACAGCTGTCCTCTGGCAGCAGGTCTGATCCTCCCAATGCTCCATGCACTCCATCCCATCTCAGTCATCTCACAGTTCTGGCACTGTGGACTGAAAACCAAACTGATTCTGAATGACGAGCCTGTGATTCACATCTGAGACTGACATCTAGCTATAACATCAGGTAAGTGCAAGATCAACATGTAAGGTAACAAACGAGACGCGATGCTGTGGAGTACCAACTCCTTCCCTCAAAGGAAAAAAACAGGGATCATGAATTAAAGGACAAAAAATGTGCAGTACAGCCTGGCTGGTATGTTCTACAGAGGAAGAGCTGACTGCCATAATCAGCATGGTGCAAGAGGAGCACCATTCTTCCAATGGAGTAGCTCCCGTGCATTTGTCAAGGATGATTTCTAAATATATGTTAAAAATAAGCTGCTCTGCCATCATAAATATCCATTTTGGGGCATAAGCTTGAGCTTGGTGTATCTTATCTTCATAGCAACATACATGTTCTAGAGAAAATCCCTGAGATACAGGTCTGGCCAAAAGATGACAGGATGAGGCGCTTAAGCGTATGTATCTGAAGATGAGAAGGCTACAGGGGGGATCTTCTTGCACTGCGTAAGTACCTTAAGGGGGATCACAAGGATCTGAGGGATGGATAAATTTGTTCTAAGCAGCAGCAGAAAAACATGTGGACAATCATCCTAGGCTTTAAAATAGAAGTAATTTATAGCGAAGAAAACTAGGGTGGATTTATCCCAAGTGAGCCGCTATCTAGCCGTGGATTTTTATTTATTTATTTCTTCATTTATTTTGGTCCAGAAGACTCTGCAGCATATAAATAATACAAGAGCCAAGAAAACAAAATCAGATTGCCTGGATACCAGTCATACCCGTGGATACGTATGGGATTAGATGCTTGAATATGATGGTTTTGCTTATGTGCCGAGTTTACATTTAGAATCAGTAAGGAATATATTTCCTCCTCCCTGCAAGTTACAGAAAGCTTATGTTACAATCCTACCTTGAAAAATCACACTCCAAATACAGGGAACATTTAGCATAAAGGTGGAAGAGACAAACACAATCCACTGGGGTTGGAAGGGACCTCAAGATACCATCAAGTCCAACCCCCCTGCTCTAGCACGTACCCTACAGTGGTAGGTATTCAGATGGATCTTGAATTTCTCCACAGAAGGAGACTCCACAACCTCTCTGGGCAACCTGCTTCAATGCTACATCACCCTTACCATAAAGAAGTTCTTCAGCACATTGGAATGGAACTTATATTCATAATAGAGCTGTTGTTCTTCTGTTGTATAAAAACCCATATAAATTTCAACAGCTCATCCCCTAAGGTAAAACCATCCAGGATATTTCATGGCAATCTGAAAACAAACCTTGTTTCAAAGAGCGGAGAAGTTCTTCAGAAATGAGTTACCTGCTCTGTAACACCAACAAGAGCTGAAGGCTGTGCTCTGTATTTGATGTGTTCAGTGGGAATGTTAAAGCGCTGATTGGAGAACAACACTAGCACTGAAATCTGCAACGATAATGACATGCAAAGTAATACATGGAGTCATGCGGAGTACATTGCCTCTAGGAAAAACAGCATCACTCAGACTTTCTAAACCCTGTCTGTCAGACACGACTCTGCCCTGCTTTTCACTTCCTTGGAGATGGCTTCTAATGCAGCACGAGAGTCCAGCTTGGATTATGGGCTAATGGACCTTTATCCCCATAGAAGACACTGGGCTAAAAGGTAAGGATGGAATAAGGACATAATAAGGGCCAGAGACTTGCTCTTGTTGGCAATGTTCTACATAAATACTACCCATGTCTCATTCGATTATCAGCAACTAAATCAAGGCTTAAACCAATATATTGTGGGACTGTAGCACAGTTATAGCTTTTAGCTTATATCAGCTATCCCTTCTGTGGAGGAGAAACACCGATGCCCGCTGTTTCTGAAGGAAACATACAATCCTGCATGAGCAAACCTGCATGTTCCTGATGAAGGACATGAAGGATGGCAATAGAGCACATCCACTAAACCAGCCAGCTGTCAGTCTAGCTTGGCAAACAACAGATCAAAAGCAAACAACTTTTTTTTCCCTGGTGCATTCATGCACAGAAGACATTTTCTTATCATCATTCTTTCCATTTAGATATGGAAAGATTTGCAGGCTATTAAAGCCAAGCCAAACACTCCAGTTATTCTCAGACCACGCATCCTCTTTGCTGGGCACAGCTGGACGCCCATCAGCACGGCATTTCTAGCTGTACTGCTCTTTCCTTCTACAAAGCAACACATGGAGAGCCACATCAGACACGGGTTTTAAGCATATACAGTCTAAGCTTTACAATACAATCTAAGTAACAGGTTACTCCAGACACAAACTGCAACATCCCTGGCACACACGTGGATTTATCTCACCTATCATCAGCTGTTACTAAGCAAAGCTGATGCTAAAAATAAGAAAGCTCTATAGAAACTTAATTTCTCCCAATGTTCTTGATTGATAGGAGCACTTCCTGCAGCCAAGTGTGACATTTTCTCTTAGGTTTTTTGCTGTAATTTCTACAAGCTGTTCCCTGCTTGCCATTTCCAAGGCAACCCCACGCTACAATTCCAGTGTTCTGAGGGAACTTGAAGAATACAGTCAGCCATGGCAGGCCAAGCTGGTCCATAAAGGAGCGGGATGCTCCATGTTCCCCACATGGCAGGCCTTGCCCATTCACTGAAAGCTGCCTGCCGTTTCCCTGGGGACCAGGAGAAAACAGACCGTGCCAGCTTTATCTCCACTCATGAATCAAGGGCCAGCCTTCCCAGTCTCTATGGCTACAGCTAAATAAAACAGGGCCAGGGACCACTCGCTGGTCTCCAGAGCCTGAGACGAGGCGATGCCTGGGCTGCAGCCAGCACTCCTATAGCTGGGGGCATGTCTCACAGCCCGGCGTGGGGCAGAAGGGCACTGAGGGCTGGTGGTTTTGCAATAGCACTGATGATAGCCTTCCCGTATCACCTCCTGGCTGTAACCACGTGGAACTACACCATCTTTGAGGTCCCTTCATATCCAAACCATTCTAGGATCCTACAACCCAGTATTTATGAATCCTAACAATCCCATCTCCTTCCAGCCACTGCATGAGGAACTGGAAGCGTTTCCTCATGGAGCAATGGGGACACAAACACACGGCGAGCTGGGTCATCCCAGGGCAAGTCTGTTCCAATTACTTCTTGATTTAAAACCCCAAAGCCCTTTGCTGTACCACACTGTACTTTCTGACTTTGTCAGAGGATGGCCACTACAATTTCTAGGTCAGTAGGTCTCCGGTGCGGCCCTGTGGGCATGCTTTCACTAGACTCAATAAAGTTAGCGTGTCAGACATCCCCACAGTAAATCCCTCCTATTGTCTGTTGCTTTAGAGAGACATATGCCTACATCTATTAAGCGATACTGACAGACTCGCTTTGAAAAGGAAACCTTACATGGACTTGTACATTCTAAACGGATCTGTAAGTGAGGGTTCATCATCTGAATGACATCTGCCTTCCTCTGGCAGTGAGAAACTGAGAAATTAGTGGCCCCATGCTACTACATCTGCTTGACACTGAGGAAGTGCTAGTGCAGAATGAGCTCTCCAGAACTGCCTTGGATTGAAGCTACAACTACCCTAAGAACCATCTTTCTTAGCCAAGAAGAACATAGTATTAATGATATTGTCAGTATTTTCTGTTTCCATTACCTTCCTTTTCAAGCAGATTAAACTAATGGGCAAAAGCCTTCATTAAAGGTATCATGCCTAATAATGCAGCTCCAACCAGATCCTCATACCTGGTCAAAAGCGATGCTGTAAGAATGCAAAATGCCACAACACGCACTGATACCTACATAAGCTGTTTTGCTAGAAGGAAGTAGAGCTGACACCCTAGAGACGAAAAATAAGCCATGAGGAACCACAGCCACGTCTCAGTCCCTTGCACTGCGCAGTATTCCCACAGTAGACCATAATCTTCTGGTCTAACAGAGCAACTGTTCCAAAGCATCAGCTTATTCAAGCACTCTCTTGCATGGACACAATCCATACACTCTGCCTACCCACACATTGTTTTATATATATACATAAAAAGCAAATAAACAGAGGTTAAATAAAGCTGCAGCAGAGTTACATCTCCAGGAATTAAAGCCAATCCCTGAACTGCAGAAGCATCTCTCCAAAAGTCATGCTAAGTAGAGTATACACATTTTCAGTCCAACTTCCATTTAAAGTGGATGACAAGTTTAGCAAGGATAATACCCTTCAAATACTGGCTGATTGGAGAGGCAAGGACATTTGCTCAATTTGCCCACAGTATTATCCTCCTGTCTTGCTGGGAGCTCATCCCCTGCTGGGAGCTCACAATAAGAGTTTCGCTTCTGATATCCACGATGTGGGAGTGTTTTTCTTAAGGATCACGGCAGAGCTTGCTGGGCTGTTTTTTATGTCTATTACCCAGCCTAAAACACTGAAGCAAAAGGTGTTAGTTGCCTTCTTTTTCCCCTGCATAATTAATCTCATTGGTTTTTGCTAATGCGTAGCACACCCTAAAATATCCTATTGAAAATGTCACGTTTTCTTCAGCTCAAAAAGCATCTGCTGAGGAAAAGAGATAGTGAATGTTAACTTATGTACACAAAGTGGATTTCTTAATGCCTAGTAGCCATCTACCTGCAAATCTGCAACTAAAAGAATAACAAAGAACTAAAACGGCTTCACTAGAGGTGCACAGCAATGCATTGATCTGTTGCTGCCATGAGTGTGAACCTGCACTTGTGGCAGAAGGCTGCAAGCAGATGGTGCTTGGATAGAGCCAATTGACACGCAGGCAAACTGGGACACCCTGACAGCTATCCCAACAGCCCGCATTACAACTCGCAGAGAGCTTAGGAAACAAAGCTCAGTCTTACAGAAAGGCTGATGTTTTCCAGGGAACCCATCAGGACCTACATGCCGATGGGACTAAAAAGCCCACCTGCCCCACGACTGGCAATGCACACAGGGCTATTTCTTTGAATGTGACCTGTTCATAACCTTCCTGCAATTGATAATCAGGCATCTCTTTGCTAGCAGGGTGCTTCGCAGCACAGCCAGGTCAGCAGGGGCTCAGGGTGATACGCTGAGCGGCTTTCTCTGCCCAGCCAGGGAAAGAGCATTACAGCCCTGTAGCAGGGAGATGCCCTGGGCACAGGGAGCATGGTGGGCAGGGCACCTCGATGGCTCCTGTGCATAACAGGAGCTGAAAGCTGCAGCCTGAGCTCTACAGCGTGCTTGTTAAATATTTTAGCCCTTCTGATTAATTGATGGACTTTTAATTTAAGTACATCCACATCTAATTCTTCCTTCTTGCCAAGAAACAAAGGGCTGTATCAGTTCAGAGATACGGTTTTTGACTGAAATACTGTCCCTGAAGGTGTTAGACTGAACAAATAATGAGCTAAGGAACATAACCCTCCCAATCCCCTAAACCTACGATGTCTGCTGAAAAGAAATTAGACTTGACAAATGGCAACATCCATCTTTTGGGCCAATATCTTTTGGAGGGGGTTGCTTACTTCTTTTTACTGAACCCAAAGGACACTCAAAAGATTTCTGCCATTAAACTGCAAATAGAGAAAGAGCTTTGCTGAGCCCTTCTGGCAACATTCAGCGGCATCTCTAAGCCCCAGTCAAACCCAGAGATCCAGGCTGTTCTTCTGCTCCCTCCTATGAGACTTCATCTGCCACAAAAGAGTGTCAGACATCCTGGCTGGCTTCCAGGTCTTCCTGGGTTCTGTGCTCTCTGACCAAGGCTGGATGGAGGCAGAAACATCCTTTGAGTGATGAACGAAAGCTGACAGTCAGTCAGACTCCTCCTGTACTCAAGTGCACAAGCTTTCAGATTCAATACGCCTCCAAATGCAGAGATTTAACTACAGGGCTCTTCACTGTCGTGTGGAAAATAAAGCTGTAGCTCCGTATCCAACTTCTGCTTTTTCAGGGTAGGTTTTTGTCCTTTGATTTTGCAGAGCACCCCTGGTGCAGCGAGCAGGCCCATCTCCTTACTGCAGAGCATGCCCATATGGTGCTGATCTGTGCTCTCACCTCCTGATCTTATAGTGGAAGCATTTGGGCGTTAACTCACCACGACCTCGAGGGTGGATGAAAATGATCCGTATGGCCAAGTAGCGTGATCTTCCTGCGACTGCACAATCCCCCTTCACTGCTAATTGATGCTTGGAGCAACGTTAATGGACTCTGGATCAAGCTGTGTTCACCCAGGAAAGCTGTAAAGAGGTCGCAAAACGGCACAAGAGCTGCAAACTGTGTAACACCTCCCATTCTGCAAACCTCCCAACAGCATCAGAATTGCAATGGCTAAGTCAAGCTTTTGCTAACTTAATTAGAAATTTTTATTGTGCTTTCTGTTTTCTTCCAGATCGTTCTACTCCCACGTGTGCCTGCTCTGAGACAGCAGACTGTGCCCATCTCACACCCCGTCACACCTTAGGAAACAATTCAGATCTTGCCAGTATTGAAACTGAAAGCCCTGAAAACAAGAGGGAGCATGTGGCCCACTTTGGAACATTTTCTTTCTAAACACTTCTTGTTTAAATCGAAAAGAACTTGATACAAACTAAATATAGCTAAGAACAACCATAAATATGCAAGGGTCTCGGTAGGAAAAAAAAAAATGGCATGTCATTACATCTGCCCAACAGTTCTGGTATAAGAAACATGTATATATAAACATAAATACATAAATATAGATATAAAACATTGGAGATGAGAAAGAATGTCTTGCTTGTACAAATTACCACGTATAACACAGCTCAGAAGCTCCAGAGATGGAGTGTGGGTTAAAAGCAGATGGAAGCAGACTCAGCAGCTCAGAGTAGAGGAGAAGCAATGAAGCAGGTTGCAGAAGGGGAACATTCTAATTTTCCAGGAGCAGGAACGTTCTTCATATCTTCGCAGATGTCAGCCAATTCAAACAGCTCATGAGAAATACAAGCCAGAGGAAAGCACCAAGCATTTGGAACAGCATTCAGCTCTTGTGTATAGCACTCATTTTCCTTTCAGCCTCAGTAAAGCTAATGAAGCCCTAATGAAGCCTGGTTTCCTATGGCTTTTTGTCTCGCAGTTGGAACTGCTGGAGTTTAGCGCAACACAAACTTCCTTTGACTTTTGTTTTACCATCATTAGCGCAGTGGATGCATTGACAGCATTTCTCCCTCTGCAGTTTCCTTGCTCCTGCTCCAACTTCTTTTTTCCCCTCAGTGAAGAGCTAATCCGATTTCTCAGTTCCACCCGGGTGGCACCATTCACCAAAGCTCCAAACAGGTCAGGAGACTGGAAGGCTGTGAGAAGGAGCGGGACAACAGGGCTGGAAAAGGTGGGCAAGCATAGCAGGAGACCACGAGGCAGAGGGAAGTCAAGAGCCTAAGTCCCACTTTCCCAGATCAAAACGCATGGCTTCTGCAGGGGAAAAAAAGGACACAGTGGGGAAAGCTGAAGGAGGCTCAAAAGAGGCGTGCAACTGATGAGTGCCATTCATAACTAGCCAAAAACTGCTTTCTAACTGACAATTATTAACAGGCCAACAAAACGTCTCTCTCTCCATATTCACCAGCTGAACTAGTGCTTTTTGGAGCAGGGCCCTCCTCCAACAAAGCAGCATATCGCATATTACTCTCTGAGCTTTGAGCTGTACAAAGCTGTCCTATGCAGCTGTGGGAGACGAGGATTTGACAGCCCTGTGGTCTCTCCATGGCTTCGCTGCTGACTCCTAATAAAAGGCAAAAGATTAATCCCTTCCTTCTGGAGTTCCCACAGCAGTTTTCTTGCCTGAGCGCCGCTGACCTCCCCAAAACCACCGGCTCTGCATCATGGAGGTCACCCCAATGAGCTTCCTTGGAGGCAGCACACAAAAGCAGAATGAAGATATTCAGCCCCTTTCTTACCAGCTATTTGAGTAAACAGCAACAGGCCCAGTAGGTGCCATCACAAGGCAATGCCCACATTGCAGCTTCTAACAAACACATAAAATGAGGGCTCCTCACTCCTTATAATCCCACTGCGAATGTGCAGCAGGAACACTTGTTCATCTCCCCCGCACAGGTGGCTGTGGTTTCACTGCCTACATTACAAAACCATTTCAATACACGTTCTTATAGCAATTGCAGTGGTGGAATTTAAAGACGGAATGGGAGTGATTTGCAATTCAATGTTTCGCATCTCATTCTACCACACTGAAAAGCCTCAGTTCTCATCCTTCCCGAGGAACTTGTAATTTGTCGTAGAAATGAATATTCATATGCTGGAAGTCCTTCAAGTGAACAAAAGCATCTCTGAGCAACCCCAAGCAGCGCAGCCCGCTCCGTGCTACAAAGTGCAGATACAGGGATAAAGCCCATCTTTTCCACTTTGTCAATGGGAAGTGCTGGGAATGACAACACAAAGCCAAGAAGTGCCTTTATCTCGTGGCTTCCAATGAAGAATGGTAGTTTCTAGGGATATCAGTGACCTGATGAAAGCAGTCTCTATCCTGTCAGCACAAGGGAGATGTGGAGCTATTGGAGTAGGTCCAGAGGAGGGTCAGGAAGATGATCAGAGGGGTGGTGTATCTCTCCTACGCTCTTACAAAGAGCTCTGGTGCTCTTTGCCAGTGATCCAGACGTACCTCAAAGCCTACAGTAGAGCACAGCCCACACCTCTGCCTGCGGCACCTGCAAGGCAGCTATCACAATTTGATGGCACCTGAACAAATGACCTGCCAGAGGAGCATTCGGTAAGAGAAAATCATAGATGTTAACACATTTTGTGCAGACAAAAGAGCCGACTTGTATAAATGCACAGTACATGGATGCTTTCAGCACTGCTGTGAAGATACAAGAGTTTGGTTCAAGTATTTGATCTGACGCTATATTTAGAAGCTACTTATTAGTGAATGTCTGATAGAGGCATTTTCATACTGACTCACTTATATCTAAGTATAGAGTTTGGTTACCAGGGTGACATTACCTTTTACTTCCTTCAGCCTTTTAGCATTTCAACCTTACCAGCCACCCTTTGGAATTACGCTCTTGCCACCCAACAGCTTGTATTTCTTGGGGAACAATCAAACATACCATACAACCCCTCATGGCATCAAGGCAGGCCAGCAGTCCATTCTCACCTCCTGGACTTCACATGAGCAGCAGCAGCATCACCACGGGTCCTTGGCTGGAGGAAACACAAGTGTAGAAGCAATCTGCACTGTTTATGAGTGGGAATGTGTTTTTCTTTTGAATAGAAAAGCTGTAGGATCGCAGGATATCCTATGATCCTAAATAGGATAACATGGATTATCAGAAGGGATTGTGGTTTCTGGATTGATGTTATCAGGCATTATTTATGTTAGCATTTCCAGTAGATGTATCCGCTGTTATCTGTCACTGGGTGACACTGTGCTCTGCTGTTTGTTGTGACAGCCTGACCCCAAGTGATCTCTGTATAATTTTTATTATTTTAATAAATACTTTGAATTGGCTGTAATGTTAACCAAAAAAACTCCAAACCAACAGGCTTGCTGGCTTGGAATTGCTAAAACCTTAAGCAGAAAATACAAATCTACATAGGTCAGTGGTTTCTGATGAGCAACATTGATTTGGGTGCTGTAAGATTTATGTCCTCACCACTGATGGATTCAAATCAAGCGATGGGTAATCGAAAGCAAAAAGAAATCATTAAACCAAGATGTCTGCCTCAAAGATTGTCCTTCTACCTTTGCTGTTATTCAATGGAATCTGGGTTAGTAAGGAAAATCACATGCTGGGATGTGACATTTTCCAAAACAATCTGACCACCTATTAACCGTCTGAAGTGGATTCTGCCTACAGGTCAACACCTCGCTCACAACTTAGCAAAAATATATCGTTGAATTACTGCGGGCAATAAAAGCTAAATTCTAAACTGTTACCATTTCTCTAAGCTCATAAAAAGACAAACAGTATCACGTTTCCCTTGTGGAGCACTGGAACAGGCTGCTCAGAGAGGTTGTGGACTCTCCTTCTATGGAGATACTCAAGTCCCATTGGGATGCCTATCTGTGCCACCTGCTGTAGGGCACCTGTTTTAGCAGAGGGTTGGACTCAATGACCCCTTGAAGTCCCTTCCAACACCTGCAGTTCTGTGCCAAGCCACGGGGAACATGATGGTAAGAAAGGGGCTGTTCCTTCCCCAGGAAACCTGCTGCCATTCCGACCACAAAAAGCAGAAGTTTCTCTATGGATGCTCAAAGAAGAAACCTTTACCAAGTTAGCAAATTGCAAACTTAACAAATAGATCTGAATATTTACATTTGGATATATACATATAGCATATATGGATGTTGGAACAGATCTGTAAATGTTTCCACTGTGTACTCCTTGTAAAATCCCAGTGTTTGGAAAAGTGCCCCGAATGCCACGTCATTGCGTTTGCTGCCAGAGTAAGACGGGGCTAATAAAACAAGCATTAGTGGGGGAACACAGTGTGAGAGGAAGAGGGTGAGAGAAGGCCAGGTTCATGCATCACGGCCCCAGAAGGATGTGCTGGGGATGAGGAGGCAGAAGGAATTTGGGTGGCTCACCAAAGAGCATGTTCCAGCTGATGACAGCTTTGAGGCAAAGGCCACACAACTATACATACATACAGATAGATAGATAGACAGACAGATAGATAGATAGATAGGTGCTGAATGCCTGGCTTGGAGGACGGGCACCATTCTGCACACTGGGGACATCCAGCAACAAAGCAGAATCCCCTGTGACCATCAACAGCGGTAAGTGAAGGAGGAGCATCTCTGCAATGCAATATGTTACTGGCTGCGTGGCTGTTGTTTTTCAATGCTCCGCTGAGAAAAAGCAGAGGGTGGGTTCCTAAGGACAGTAAAGAAGCATTTTCCATTAGCCACAAATGCATTACCGTATGTTTTTGCCCTCCGTTCAGCTATGTAAGCAAACTGTGACACGGCACACTGAGGGCCATTTATGAAAAGGATACTTAATTCACACGGGTGACAGACAGAAGAGGGATTTTGTTCAGCTTCTGTGTTGTTTATGATACACAAAGATGTGCCTGCACAAGCTCATTTCAAAACACTGCAGTTGCACAAGAAGGCAAACATCATCCAGCACACACAGAGGCCTATCAGAAATCCTTCCTTGGCTTCTTCGCACCCACTCACGTATGACTCACTTTGTTTTGTTCTCAAGCAAGGGGGGAAAAAAGGGCCAGAAAAGGGACATCAACAGCCCCTTCCCATCTTTCTGTCCCATTCAATGCAGACATGGTGACCTCAACTTGCCTGTAGAATAAGCCCCATTTGCTCAACTACCACAGCAACAAAGGTAAACTCTGTACTGCAACAGCACAAACCTGTATTTTGCTTTTTGGATTGACATAGACTGTTTTAGATGTCAGTAACAGGGAGGTGAAGCCACAATTGAGAGCAACATCAGTGACATCAGCAAAGTCCTACCCTATGCACAACACGCCAATACGGCAGCAGGTGGCAAGGTCAGATAAACCACAGCACGCCACTGCTTCACCATTTGTTCTGCTTCTCAAAACCCTTCAATCTTCCATTAGATAATTACAGGTCTCGTATTCTCATTCAGGGTTTATTTTCAAAACACTTCTGTCGCTACAGCAATTTCTTCCTATATTATCTACTTGCCAAAAGCAATTTAGAGACTTTCATGTGACAGAAGTGTTAAGACTTATTCTCTTCTTGCATACAAAACAGTGGCATTTAACTACTTTTTCCTCTCCATGCTACAAAAACAAATAGGAAAATCAACTTTAGAACTGGTGTGAAAGTGCCTCAGTGGAAGCTGTGCCATGGGTGAAGGTGTTTGATCCCCTGAAACCCAAGAGAAGGACTCAGGAGCAGCAGCGGTGACACAGAGAGCTGAGTGGAAACGGTGAATCACATTTTCTGTGTTTTTACATGATATTTTGTTTCTTTTTATAAAATGATTTATTTCGAGCCGCTCTCCAGCCTCAACTTTTCCAGATATTGCAATGAAAAATAAACAAGTACAAAAATCCCTGTTTTTGAAATGCCTATCAGCCTTTTTTCCCCCCCACTATCTTGTTTTTAAAAGAAGCCCTGAAACGATTAGTTGTTGAAGTGATGCAAAACTAAACCTGCTGCTCTGAAAAGCCTGTAATTAAGTAGCCTGTAACCATTTTTCACTATCTGGCTTCCTTTCAAGGTGTGCGTCATTCCTTTGTTCCTCCTGCAGTACACTCTCACTACAGCAGCAACCAGCCTGATCGTAGGCACTAATTACTGTTAAGGCAAATTGAGAGAATGAGGGCAAGCAGGATGCAAAGAGCAAAGAGAACAACAGGATGTATCTCTACAAAACCCTCGCTGTGATATCTGAAAAGCAGCTTGGAAATACCTACCTACACCATGAGGGCTCATCTGCTCCTCTAAAGAACCAAACCTTTAAGAAGTCATTCATTCTCCTGTTTTTAAGCTCCCTTTAAATACTGGAAGGCTACAATGAGAATCCTTCTCTTCTCCAGACTGCACAAGCCCAGCTCCTTCAGCCTTTCTACATAGGAGAGGTGCCCCATCACTGTGAGGATCCTCATGGCCTCCTCTGGACCTGCTCCAACAAGTTAGACTCCTAGGGGAACTCATAACCAGCCCTGACCTGGACCTCGATGGCCATTGACAACAACCATCTGGCTGTGGCCTTCCAACCTATTCTTTATCCACCAAACAGTCCAGCCTTCAAATCCATATATCTCCAATTTAGAGATAACGATGTGGTGTGGGATAACGTCAAAGGTCTTGCATGTATCCAGATAGATGGCATCAGTTGCCTTCCCTTTGTCCATTGATGCCACCACTCCATCACAGAAGGCCACCAGACTAGTCAGGCACAATCTGCCCTTGTCATGAAGCCACACTGGCCATCTCAAATCACCTCATCTCACATGTACCTTAACATGGCGGCTCTCAGGAGGATCTGCTTCATGATGTTCTCAGGCACAGAAGTGATGCTCACAGTCCCAGTGTTCCCTCCACATAAGACATGAAGATGTTGGTCTGTATATACAGAGTTGTCTTTCATTAAAGGTATTATTAATCCAGTAACAACTCTGTTTCAAAGGACTTCCACAGCATGCAACATTTTCTATGCTATTCCACACTTGGAACCGCTATTGAATTTGGATTTAGCAATATTCTTTTTGAAATGAAGGTATTTGAATCAGGCCTGGTCCAAAAAAACTTCTTTTGAAAGGCATAAAAGCTGTATGTGTTTGGCACTTTAGCCAGTACAGAACAAGGAGGGGCCCTGGAGGGTAAGATTTATGCTATCAGTGTTTGCATTTCACACACAGCTGGTGCAGCTACACACGCTTTGGGCTGGAGCTGCCTTGTGCTCTGCCAGCTCGTAGCAAGCACAAAACAAGGCAGAGGTCATCAGCAGAAAATCATGAAACAGATCTTGCCACAGGCTCGATTATGTAAATGGTGGGCAGGACAGATTTGATAACATTTTTCGCTGCAAGAAAATGGAAACTGTAGGGACTGTATTAAAGGACTGTATTAAAGGACTAGGTTATAGCATAGCCTTTAGCTTTCTGAGCTGTGGCCCCTCCTGATGCCTGTACACCAATCTTTTCCCTTTGGAATTGATTCTAGCACAGCATGGTCACATCATAAAGCCAAGCCCCATTCACAAGCTGACATACTACTGCATCATGACATCCATCAAGGAAAAGGGCATTTTTCCCAAGTTCAACACAACAGTTAATAAGAGCATAAATTGTAAAAACATTTTACTAAGTATGCTCATCTATCATGCTAATCTCAAAGCACTAAGTGTCAAGTACAACACTCACCAGGCCAAGAATGCTGAACATGCAAACTGATAATCTTTATTAACTGGTTCAGCTCTGCCAGATCCAGCCCTGCCAGCTTCACAGCCATAAAATGCTGACAGAAAATTACATATTGACTGTGAAAAGAAATATCCTATTATTTGTGCAAAGATAGATGATGCATTAGAATGGGAATAGGTTTGAGAGATACGAGTTTCTGAGGAAGAGAGGCTCAAATTCAGAACAATATTGTATCTGCTTTAGACTTTGCTTTCATCTGATAAATACAATCCCCGATGACAAGATATTCTAAGATATTAAAGCCTGTTATCATGTAAGAACACGATAAAGTTTTTCAGGAGCCCATATGCAGGGATAAACAAACAAAACAAAGCCAGCATTCACCTCCACGAGTTGCAAAGACCTAAAGAAGGCACGATGCAGCAAAATGAATTTGTTAATGGTTGGAAATTACTTCCTCTATAAGGAACACAACGTATATCATCTTACTTGTATTCCTCTCCCTCCTTTGTTCAGATGGAAAATGCTCTTCTTCCTGCAGTAAGCTCCAGGCTAGGCAAGTCCACTGCATGCACTCACAGCTTCGAGCACTCTTCTGTCTGTTTACTGTACCCAGCCTCATTAAGCCGGCGTATGAATCATCATTTTGATGAAGGCACAGAAGCAGTCACATGTACCTTATTTTAACGATCATTTGGTGCATCTTCTCGTCGATACAATGACATGCAGAAACAAAGAAATAAATAATCCCTATTCTTGGAATAGCTCCGAAGTCATTGCTTTTGAGAAAACCTTGTTATTCCCACTAAAAAAGCGTAATCGCTGCCTTAGTCAGCAGAGATAGAATGGGGAGCAGGAAGCCACCCCGAGCCCATAGATCCATCAGGGTTTGGTCACAAGTGTCAGAATCTCAGCTCTTGCAATGCAAGTCACTAATATAGGAACTAATATAGTCATATAGTCAATAAGTAAAAACCTACTTCAGGCACAAACATAGTTAAAAATAAGATTTGGAAACCATTTTTCTCCGCAGCTCACTAAACCCCTTCTCACAAATAGCAAAGTACAGCTTCCCTGGGTTATTTCAAAGGACTCCGTGAGCTAAAGATGCTCTTAATTGCTCATCAGTACAAGACCACAGTAGGAGACAAAACCCCAACCAGCAGAGCTGCCCTTTCATTTCACAGAAATCACAGCCAAAGAAATGTGTCTGCTGACTCAGTCAGTACAGTAATTTCTCCTTTAGGAAAGGCAACACAGTGATTTAATCAAATGAGATCTACGATCAATTGCTAGTTTGGAAATGATGCACATCATTAGGAGATTGGAAATCAAAAGGCGTCTCAGCCTTATAATTCAGGTATTTCCCTGCTTTGGGTTCATGGATGCTTAAAGTAAAAAGGTAAAAATAATACAAATGACAATTATCTCAAAGGTCACTGTATTTACGGTATTTGTTATATATTAGTAAAATATGCCTAATGAACATCCTTTCAATTAGGACTGCATGATGTCCCATACCAACACAGCAATCACAAAGGAGTGGATAGGATTAAGCCAACCCCTCCATAACTTCCCATTGTAAAATTAAGCACGTGTGCAAGTATTGTATGAGATTCAAGCCAGAGCTCTTGACACAGCCTAACTACATGCAAGTCAATATTCATCAACACTGAACGAGCCAACAGTATGTAGGGATCATAATTTGGAGATATTAACTTATCCTTTCTTTAATCATTAGTAAAACGTGACATTAATAAATCTTCCAGTGCCTTTGCAAACAATGAATGACTCACGATGCTTGTTGTTAATTATAGCTAAACACTCTTAATGCATATTTTTCTTTATGCTTAAATGTGTAAAATAGATTTGAAACATGTGGAAAATAGATTTGAAATAAGACAAAGAAAGAAGACAGGAAAAAAAGAGCTGCTTGTTTCTCAACCCCTCACCCTACCTGGAAGCTTGGAAAAGCTGTTTTATGCCTTCATGTGCTGCCATATCCCATAGGGAATCATTGCCACAGCCAAAATATATCAGAGCCCATGGCCTTTCTCTTGAACCAACACAGTTTAAGTTGAGCCTCCATAGCACAGGGCTGGACCATAAGGTCCCTTCCAACTCAAGCCATCCCATGACTCTACGAAGCTTATTGGAAAAGGCTCACAGGACAAATGAGGTTTTGAGGCTCAATAAGATACTCCCACTTCATTTGTTTCCTAAACATAACACATCCTTTATATGCTTCCTTTTCTACCAAGTTAAGAACCTCCCTAGTGAAACATTTCATGTGCTGCCATCAGCACCACATACCAGCATCTGTCACCAGCCATGAACTAACAAGAAACCAACAGGAATTCTTTTGTGAACGCGGTTAAAATCTAAGTGGCAATACTGTCATCCTTAACCTCAGTCAGTGACTTTTTCCTCCACACAAGAGCTCGCTATTTAAGACGACACAAGGTTTTCTTATGGTCCTTAATGGATATTTGTCATGTTTGAGATTTCTGCTTATGTCATTCATGCATAATTCAAGGAGCCTCATGATAAAAACTATACAAGAGAAACAACGCACAAGTGTTTCCTGTATAGAAGAGAACCTAACATTCAGATGACGTCTCGGCTTAGCATGACCCAAAAAGACCACAATTTGCTGGTGAATAAACAGTGCCAAAAAATCCATGGATGGTGATATACACTGGCTTAATAACCACAGCACTGATTTTAGGATGAAAACAGTCAAGAGTACAACTAGATGTTAATGGAAGCATCCAGCTCTTTCTGGTGTTACTGAGCCATTATACCACGTCAGATACAGGCAGTCACTTGTCTATTATCTGATATTATTTTCTATAGTAATAAGAAGCAAAAATTGCCCCCATTTGTTAATATGCTCCGTTTACAGAAGGAAAGCTTACAGTGTAAGCATCCCTAGCGGTAAATTCAATGTACTAAATGGCATACATTGAAAAACATGTTTTTCACAGGCAAATCTAGGAAATGAAAAATGAGGCAGCGATGGTTTTGGACTGCACAGCCACACCTCAGTTCAAAGCCTGCGCTGGCCTCATCCCAAGCTGTTCTTTGGGCTGAAGCCTTGCACAAACCTCCAGCATGTTGCAATCTCTGGCTCCTACACCAGGCCAAGGCAGCTCCTCTTCCACCCGCCCTGCTGGCAGCAGTGCATTATGCACAACACGGCTGTTTGTCTCTGGGCAAAGGCACTGGTGACTTCTTCTGTCTGATGGCTTCCTACCAGACATTGGGGAGTCAATAGAGTAGGAAGACCGAGAGCTTTTCTCTCCATTCTCTGCTCTGAAGTGCCCGTCATCTCCCTGCAGCACACACTTAGACCGAACCATGGACTCACATGGTTAAAAGAAATGTCAAGTAGTACCTGACAGGTCCCATTCTATTTGCTTCCAACCACTTTGGTGGTGAACCTTCACTTTCTGACCCAGTTGGGTGTGTTCAGCTCTTGAGTCGCATGCCAAAAAGGATGAGGATTTTCTAGGTGTTTTGAAATCTAAACTCGTTTATGTTAGACAAGGGTTTAGCAGGAGCAATCAGACTCACATAAATACACATATTTTATGACTTAAAGCACCTAAATAAGGTGCTTTAAAAAACTGATCAGGTGTGAGCCTTTGTGGCTTGAAAACACTTTCCAAAAAATGCTACTGCAAACAGATTTAACAACACAAGAGGGATAGGAAACACCTGTGATAAAGTGCAAACACAAAGATTTATCTAAATATAATGATGATACTACAGCTGACCTTTTGCCTGTGGTTTTGAAGCAGGGTGCCCCACTGGGGCCTGTTAGGAAAACAAATACAATGCATTGTGTGGAGTTGCCCACGCTGGAGCAAATCAAGATCATTCTGGCTTTGCTTTGTCCTGACAGGTTCTGAGACTGATTAGTAAGAGCAACAACATTTTACAAGTAATAATCCTTGAAAGCCATAATCATGCTGCCATCAAAAACATGTAAGGATAATGGCATGGCTTGTATTTCTACTGCATTCACACATTTCATCTACTGAAAACAAAACACCAAAAATCAGCAAATACTGAAAACAAACAAACCCACACCAAACACCAGTAAGTGAACGAGCAATACCTCAACAGCTCCACTAACAGCTATTCACAAATAATTAGCAACACCTCATTAAGTCAAGCCAGATAGTACATGCTATTATATCTAGTAGAATAAAAGACAAAATTAGTGCGTGAAACCTATCATTAGAAATGTGATAATGCACAAAACTGACAAGAAAATATTGTGATCAAATAGGAAGGTGAGATTTAAGCCTTAATTTTTCATAGTAGGTGCTTGGCATTATTCAGAGGCATAAGCAGAGGGGAAGGAAGGAATTGGAGCCCTTTGTGCTGTGCTAGAAGATGCCACTGCACTCTGAAAAGAGAAGAACTAAAGTAACACCACCCCAGCCCCGTAGGCAGGATAAAAGCATAACATTTACGCAACTGACATTAAGCTAAAATTAAGATAGTAAAAAACCAACCAGTTTAAACATGGAAATAATCAGCTTTCATCACTGAGCAGGAGGATCTCTCTCCACAGGGCAAACTCAACCATGCTTTGGTTGATGTTCATTCAGATGTTCATTGAAGCTAATAGATAACGGAGATCTGATTTCCAGCTCTACCAATAGTAACTCCACCTACAGCCAAATTGCTTCAAGTGACCTTCAAATACAACCATCAAATTAACTGCTGTCATATTCACAGCTCCACTCCTGCCTGCTGCAATCCCCCATGCAGCTCCCATACTTCTACTGAGCACGGTGTCCATTTCTTGTTCCCACCCAACCAAACAAACCAACAGCAAAAAGCAAACAGCCAATGGCAGTTATACAAACAGGCAATATTTGCTCCTCCTGAAATACTTTTTCCATCCACAAATGGCTTTCCAGAGCACCACCCAGCTGAGGCGGGGCTGGTTGGGTTTGGATGGCTGCTGCCCTGCCTCTGCCCTCCATAGCATGCTCAGGAAACTATTTACCCAAGGAAATAACTACGATAAGGGGCTAAAATTAGCCCGAAATGATGGAAAGCATTTCATTGGGAGATACGTTGGAAAGAAAGGAAATGAAGCTGTTAAAAAGACAGAACGTGCAAGGTCAGGTATGATGAGCAAATGTAGCATCATGAGCACTGAGGCCAGCATGAAGGCAGCACATCCGTGGAGTGGGAGCACTCCATAAAACCCATTTTATGGGTTATTTTATGCTTTTGAATTAAAAACAGATGGAGTGGAATGCATAGTACCAAGGATAGAAGTTGGTGGCTATGGCTCCGCAGGAGCAACTCCAACTATTTACACCTACAGTAGAGAACTTTAAGCCAGACTTATTTTGACTTTATAAAGCATCACTAAGCACAGCGATAAAGCAATGCAAGATCAGAAAGGAGCTATTGGATAGAATTAATATCGGAGTGCTACCTGAAGGAGAACTGTGAGACAAGCAGCCATTCAATACTCCATCTTACTGTCAGCTGAGAGGGAAGCGTTCGAATATCATCTAGACTAAATTATTTACATCACAGTTATAAATATTGCCGGCAGCACGTTCTGCAGGGCTCCCTCAGCCTTCCTTTCGTCCCTACGAGTGCTGCACAGCCAACAGAGTTGGGGTAGACTTTATTATCACATCTGTAGGAACAAAAGACGGAGATTATTGCAATTTTACTTGCAGCCATTTGAAACACCATCTATAGGATCTCATTGTCTGTTGTGGTGTTTGAAGCAGCTGCTATGCACGCTATGGCAGTTTCCAAGTGATTTCCCACACGTGCTTTGCAACACTTAGCAAAAGCTGTGGGTCTTTATCACAGCTTCTAAGGAACAGGTCAATCCCTTCATAACGTGCAAGCGATTTGTCTTCCTCCCACTTCAAAAACAGAGCTCCCGGGGTTGTTGAAGTGCAGGAGCTAAACATCCTACTGGTGGTAGGCAGCCCTGAGATAGAATCGCCCCTTAAAAGGCAGGGAACCAAAGGACGTTCCACGTGTGTGTGTATATAGATAGACATATGTATATATTTTTACATGTATATACATACAGACGCACACTGCTTACCACCATTAAAACACTTCATCTATTGTCTGGCATGATGCATTGTACGCAGAGACTGTCCAGATGAAAAAGAGTTGCTTTACTAAGCAGAAGTTTATACTGTATAAACATTTCCATATAAAGAACATATACGGAGTCTCCAGCATCTTATTCCACATGAAGGTTACCCATCACCGCCGGCTTAGCAATGCCACCATTCATTCCACTGGGGTCAGCTACAAACAAAGCAGTCTGTGTTCCACCTGAACATCACGTGTCTGGGGAAATCCACGGCCAGCCCTAAGAAAACTCAAGCTTAAGCTCAGCTCTTACAGGTGCAGCCTCTTCCTCATGGCTCTGGTGGGAGCTGCAGGCATTTCCCATAGGTGGTGGTTCAACACATTAACAAGAAACTCAGATCAGGAACACTGAATGCCCAGTAGAAAACATTTATGCTCAGTGCCAACATTTATATATACATTAAAAATAAAACATTAAGTCGGATTCCAGACTCTTCCAGAAGCAACGTGTTACCTGGTCAGATACAACTATATCTTAAAAGCTGCTTTACTTCTTTCAAAGAAACAAAGCAGTAATTAAAGGTGGTTAAGGTGCCTTTAAGTGCAATAGGAATCAGGTTGCCGTTTCTTCAGCATCAAAGTCAAAATTAGAGCGAGGCGTGCAGAGGTAATAATGGAAGCGACAGATCCCCTTCCTACTCCTTTCATGGTTAAGCAAAGTTTGTTCCTTCTTTATTTGCTAAGTATGGTTAGGCGCCTCAAGCATGCTTGTTAGGATGGAAAAAGCGTGCAAATCCCAGACCTAGGACCCTGCCAAAAGTCTCTTTAGACAGTCTTCAGCCAGAAGTATGCTGAGAGCTTGCCAGAGCCATATTGGGTGGCTAAAATTAAATAAACAGTTAATAAAAAAGATTCTGAATCAATCTAAATAAATACAAACTTATAGATTAACTGCCTTATCTGCTTTATAAGAGGGGATCTAAAAGAGCAGCAGGGCTTGTGAAATGCTGAGCTCTCTGCGAGCTCTGCACAGCACGTTTAAACAGAGAAGTACTTGCTGTCGTCTCTTTCAATAAGAAGAACCTTCGGAACTACGCAATAAAGCCACGGACTCCTCTCTTAGAGTGATTTTTCATCCCTTAAAACATAAACCTACTCTGCCCCCTGTTGTCAGCACTCGGCACTGGGTACCCTGCAGCAATAGGCAGCTACTACTGCATACCTCCATAGGGAGGTATTGGTGCCTATAGCATCATATATATATCATGCGTTCACTTGCTAGAAAGAAGGCACACAGAAAACGGTGCCTAAGACCCACAGTGTACATCACTCTATCCCTATAAGCCAACTTTAGGAAGAGAAAGCGGGTTTATAAAGAGGATTTAGCAGATATCCCAGATTACATGCAGCCCTTACCTTTAATGGCACGACATCTGAATTGCTCCAAGACCTGTACTGCCATAAAATCTGTATTACGAATCCAGCTGGGTGACAACAGCATCTGTCAGCGGGGCATTCACAGGAGGCCTGCTCTGGATTGCCCTTTTCCAGGCATTTGGGTTGAAAACTGACAATGACAGCACCACTACATGAGAAATGCAAAGGAAGAGGTACCTCTCGTTTTATTGCTCTTGCTGTGAAATGGTTAATTGGTTGCATTCGTTTGTATGTTTTCAGAGGGAAAACATTCCAGCTGGCTGACTCTCTTTGTTAAGTAAAATAAAACACACAAGCCCTTAGCACTGATTCCAAACTGCTCGTTTTCATCATGCTGTGGGCTGCTTGGCTGCCGCACCAATGACCTGCATCATTAGCATCACTTCGTTAGGCACAGGCAATCACCTATACAGCTATTACTAGTCTCGTTAAGAACCACTACCAAGATTCCCACATCTTGCTGTACGGGTTTCTCCTTGCTCCAGCAGAGGGCGCTTTGTGCCTTCCCAATCCTTCTCCAAACGAGCCCACATGGTGGATTTGGAACCATCTAACACGTTAAACTCGCTTTTACAGCTCAATATCCACCTGCAGCCACACTCCCATCCATTTCCAGAACAAACTGCTCCTCTCTGACCATTCCAGCATGAGTAAAACCAAGCAATAGCTGTGGATGCAGTTACACTCCCCTCAAGTTGTCATTCCTTCTGTAATTCCAAATCCAATCATCTCACATTCGTGCTGACAAAAAGCTTTGTAGACAACCATAAACAAGCATTTCTATGCAAATTCCAAAGAGAAATAGACTCCTTTTAACAAGACAGTGGCCAAGTATCTGCTGGTACCCGCAGTGCTACCACAGGCTGGGCCTAGGGGGGAAAAAGCCCCCTCCTCCTGTGTATGACTGTCCCTGGTACATGATAAACTACCACATGCTTTCAGACTAAAGAAAGAAACCCTCAGACGCGTCAGATCTTATCAACTTACCAGTATATAAATATATAAGGTCCCTATAGCGTTAAATAATTCAGCAAGCACTGTCATCCTTTCTGTTAGGAAAGAAAAAAGAAATGTAGTTGTTGGTTGCAGCTGCGTCTCGTGTGCTCCGGAGATTTCTCAAGGGCTTTATGGCAAATAAGCAAGCTGAGGATTATGCCAAGGGTTGTATTTGTCACTTTGGGGTGGGTGGAAATAGACCTGACTCTGTATTACCTCATAATCACCCAGGAATCACAGAGGTTGTTATATGTCAATAAAATACATTAGCACTGCATGGCATTGAAGCTGCTATGCTAAAATAAAACACGAAGCCAGTTTCCCCACTGCTTTTCCATGCAATTCATAAGCAGGAGCTTGCTTGCTTTGGGGGCCCGCTACAAAGCACCCTTTTGTCCTGCCCTCAGGCAGCAAATCAGCCAAGGCAGCTGCAGGTCGCTCAGTGCAGCTCCTGCCACCCCAAACTTCCCGGCTGCCATCTCCTGGCACTGCCCTGCAGCAACAACATCAATAATTGATCGGCTGCAAGAGAGGAGTCCCTTCTGCAGACAAAGAAATGGCTGTCGTGGCGGCACCAAGAGCAGATCTGGTGTGTAGAAAGCACACGGAGTTAGGAACAGATGAAATGATTCAACTACAGGTACTACAGGTGGGGAGGGCAGCCCTGGAAGAGACATGCAGGGTAATAAAATGAACAGCACGTGCTTTTCAAGGTAAACTGCTGCAATGTGACTCCCCACTTTGAATGTCTCAGTGCTTTGAGTCTGAAGGATTTTCCAAGAGTGGGTCGCTTTGTGTTGTTATTTTGACATTAAGTCTGTCATACGATTAGTTAGCGCTCTCTAATTGGTCACAAATACTGCTTTTACTGCTTTGGTAAATAGTGGGAAACAGTGCAGAAAAGGAGGAGAAGAAATGCACCACGCTACAAGCCACCGAGAGGGAAGCAGCAGCCTTGATCATTTAATTAGGTTGGCTGAGAGGTTCTTATAAAGTGCCAGAGCTGGCGGACCACAGGAGGGAGAACACGACACTTTGGCTGTGCCTACAACTACAGGCACTGCAAATGCTTCGCTTTTAATTATAAGGAGTGCTACAGAGCACGATGTGCTGATGCCGCTAGACCTGCTCTGCTAACCAGAGCTGGGCTGTTATGATCAGGGACCACAGAGAAAGCCTGCAGGAACCTACTGTCAGTACCCTGCTGCAATGCTCTGGGAGGTTCTCAGTCAGCTCTCTCCTAGGCCAAGAGAACCATCTCAGAGTTGGCTGTTTGAGATCATTAATGTATTTTTAAAGAGATGCACGGCACTTTTAATTAAGTCTGCCTACAGCAGTTGCCAGGTAACTTGAACAATGAACGCTGCCAATATACTTCAGTCTGGCAGCATCAACTGCCTGTGTTTGTTCTTCCTGGGTAAGGGTACCAGATGCACACTGTCAGCGTGGTAAATAAAAGGCAGAAAACTGCCTCATCTATTTCCCCCCCCCCCCAATAAGATGCGTTGTTTCTGCATTAAACTGGCTCAGGAAAGGTAACATTGAATGGAAACTGTACAGGGAACTCCTTGGCAGTAGATAAGCAAGTGAGCTCATATTGATTGCATTGGTTTGCAAAGCCCATTAAGGCCAAATGAATGCAAGTGACCTTGAGAGGCGGCAGGGAAGGAGCCCCACACCAGGTAAGTGCTGTGCCCAGCTCAGCAGTGCAACAAGGCAGTGATGCACCTACACTTGGTCTCCTTTAGCACAGCACGAGAAAGCACTGGTGTTAGATGTGACAAAGCCAGCCAGGCGACACATACATTGAAACAGAATACCTGTAAAACAAGTACATTTCTGTTTTTTACCTTTTAATTTGTTTATATTTCCTGAAATTACTGCAAGAGGGGAAAACAACAGTGTGTGAGCTTGGGTCATCTCCTTCTGCCTCCATCTTTTAAAGCCATAAACAAGGATTTACAGCGCAAAGAGAAAAGAGGTGGTTGCTGCAGCCTGGTCTTAAAGCAGGGAAAAAATGGCTTAGCTCATGGCTGGAGTTCATTTCACAGCTGAATTCCTTTTTAATATTAACTTTTTCATTTAGCCGTAGCACATGTAGAATGGCTGCGGGTTTTCTTTTGAGAGCCCTGAGCTGCATGGGCATTTTCCTTGCGCACTGCTTTCTCACATAGGCAAAGACACCAACTTCCAAATGAGCAAGGCTGTGTGGTCTGAGACAGTAAACATGGTGCTTAAGTAAGATACCAGGTGGCACACAGCACAAATCAATGAGAGCATCCAATTATTAGAAAATAAAATGACACGCTGAAGAAAATGGCTCCCACGGGCACCACAACTCACAGATGCATCTTTTCTTCTGCCATGACCTGCATTTTAAGTCCCTCCAATTGCTACCATGAACCTGCCATCCTCTTCCTGCACGAGAACAGATGATCTTTGGCTGCTCAAAGTGCTTGCAAATCTGTGAGTAAGCACATAACGTGTGTGCATAACAGATCATGCAAATCCCTACCAAGTTACCTGCAAGCCAGCTCCCATCTACAACACAGTACTGTAACAAGACCAGCCTTTCTCCATAGGCAGAATCAAGCTGATCATCTTCACTCAACAACACAACAGCATTCATTGCACTTTATGGCAGCAAACACAGTTCAGCGATACAAACAAGTCTTGGAACCATTGCCACTGCCGCTGGGAATGAGCTAATTGCAAGAACAAATTAAACATTAATCATTTAAGTGATTTAAATTTAAGTTGTTCATGCTGTTTCATTGCTCATTTTAGCATTAACATATGAAGCCGCTCAAAGCCATTCAAACATATGCAGCAATGAGGCCACAAGATTAAAACAAGGCAGCAATATCTCTGCTCTTCCAGCTCAGGGTCCAGATGTTGTAAAGCTTTCTCCTCACACTGAATGTGCCATTCACTGATTTGATACAGCACCAGCAGTACTATCAGTTTGCATACAGATGTGTGCCAGGTGTGCATCCTCCATCTCATCCCTTCCATCTCATTGCCCACGTGCCCTCCTGCCCTTCCAGTTACAGTCATGGTGGCTGATGTGGATTCACAAGTTAAAGATATGGGCAGGGAACACAATGGCATGGCTTTAGGAAAGGAAGGTAGAACCAGCATAAGAGGGCTCATATCCAGACCTACCCTAGCAGCCCAGACATATTTCAAGCCACCCAGCAGTGATCAGCGTTTCCTAAGAGCTCTGATCCCCAGCAATTCGGTTTATTTGTTATTTAGAGTTCTCTTTTTCCCCTCCTTAGAAAACTGTTCCATAAAGTGCAGCTTCCCAGAAGCAAACTATTGAAATGGCTGCTCCCTCCCTCTTTCCTGGAGTCTACAAACAAGTCAATCAAAGAGGAAAAAAATCAATGGTAACAGATGCCACGAAGCACTGATACCCACCGCCAGTGTTCCTCTATGCGGTCATGCCACAGGGGATCCCTGAACTCACGACCTCCCTTAATGAACACCCACATATGAACAGGAGACAGTCGTTGGTTATTATTTTCCAATAAGCAGAGATGCTAATTCCTCAAACTGCAGGAACGTGCATTTGTTCACACTGCCACAATGCTGCATTTTAAATGTCAACGGGGAATGGAACTGTTTGTGAACCACCAGACACCGTGATCAAAGCAGTCAGCTGAAACCACTCAACTGTGGTTTATTAAGGCATAGAGGGAATGCAAATAAAGTCATTATAAAACAGGCCTCCTAACAGCCAAATTCCCAACGTAAAAGTTTAAGCAACATTCAAATGATTATCCATATAATTAGGAACATACAGACAAATACCAACGATCCGATAGCCACCCTCAGCACTGCCAACGTTCAGCACAGCCTACCAGCCCTGGAGGGGGCTTGAGGGCACACAGCAGCCAAGGCAGCTTGATCCTGAACCAAGGCTCAATTCCATGCTTTACTTCTGCCCTTTTTAACAGAGCACAATGATACTCCATGGCAGGGAGTGGGCTGGAGTTGGACTTGGCGACCCGAGAAGTTCTTTCCAACCTTAATGATTCTATTGCTTCCATTAGACACTAAGGCTTGCACTAGTATTTTATAGAGCCACTTGGCTCAGCGGTCAGACTTGGCACAAGTGTGCGGCAACAGAGACGAGCATCTGGGAGCTTCCTCTCATTTCAGGGTATTCTGATGGAAGAGGGGGCTCACCACCGTGGCACGTGCTGGGAAAGCTGCCATTTACAGAGCTGATAATGCTTCTCAAAGTGGCACAGGATAGTCTGCCAGGCTGCAAACATTGCGCTGTTTACAAAGGATATACGTAAAATCTTTTGAACACCCCCAGCTGAGTGGAAACAGGAGCAGTATTTACTGCTTTTAAAACTCTTCCTTCAATTCGTATTTACAGAAAGACGATGGGGAGCCTTCAGGGTTATGGCACACAACAGCTGTTCCTGCAGCAGGGCCAGCACGGTCGCTAACAAGGAGATACACTGACTGATTGCTGGTTAAATAGCATGAAGGCTGGATGGAATTACACCAGGTTTCAGATGATCTTACTGCTGACCAGATTAATTGGGCTGGGGGGGACAATGAGAGACAATGACCGTGCAGCTTCTTTGCTCCCAGCTCTCCTGACAGCACAAAATTCACAGATAATGGATATCAAGGCACCCTTCCAAATATGAAGAGAAGGCTGAGATGGGCAATACTGTACCCAGTCACTGTCTGCAGCCGCGAAAACGATGACACGTGTCATGTCCATGTCAGGAAGTTCTGCCTTGCGAAGTTACTTTAAGGCAGCACAGCACACTCGTTTTCACAGGCACCAATATCCCAGTGGACTTAACTAGAGCAGCACGTGCTTTTCTCTTGCACCGATGCTGTGGTGCACATGACTGGGGATGGTGGCACAGCTGGGGATGGATGGATGTATCAGCACTCGCCTTTCACAACCTTCTGTCCTTTAGAAGAATTGTCCTTACCTTCTATAAGCAGCACCACCAGGACACGCTGGTGCAGCCGAAGTGCTGAGGAAGGAATGCTAATCCTGGCAGCACAGTGTCTGCATATGAATGAGCCCCATTTCGAGTCCCTGCCATTCCATAATCTCTCGCAAATGCCATAAGCAGCAGCTTTTGATCCAGCACTGCTGAAATCTGAGCCCTGTGCTTTCTCAAGCGCCGGCGCTTTATACAATTAACATTTATTCTGATGGGCAAAAACACAATCTGTAAAAAAGATTGTTTTAATCTAATGGAGGATCTTCATTTCTTCCATAGTCAGCAGCTGCACATGCCTCAAGGTTGTGCATGAAGTGGGATGGCTGAAACATAGAATCGATCCCAGTTCTTCCCTGTCCATGCAGATGACCAGCAACCCCTGCCATGCTGCAGCACCTCTCTGCTGCTTCTCCCTGCAACAAGCTCCATCGCCCAGCTGCACACACACACATAACCATGTTCTTCTGAGCTGTAATTGCACAGTGGGAAACTCAATAAACCTATATCTTATCTGAGAGAGGAACCGGTAATTGCCTGAAAGCAACGGATCTCTTTGCGGAAGGATATAAGGCAGTATCAGACATATTGTTAGCTACACCCACAGCTGATGTGCTTTTCATTTTCCCCTCCCCAAAATCACTGACACTTGGCAGCCTGCAGTTTCAAATCTCTTACAGAACAGAGCATGCAATACAGATGTTGGTCTGTACTTGTGTTTCCTGGGATGGTGGGGGAGCACCCAGCACCTCGCTGTGCCACGGCCCAAGGCACTGGATAGCAAAATGATGCACCTGTGTTATGCTCCTCTAGCTAACCGAGCAAAGACATTGCTCCTTATCTATCTCATCTTCACTGCCTTCTGCATAATTCAGGCTCATCAGACTTGCAAGCTGTCTGGCCTAAAGGTTACATGAACCAATTCATCACAAAGGTGGCCAACAGTTTCCCATTCCTTTTCCATGCAAAGATTCTCTAAGATTCAATTCTTAAAGATCCAGTTGCTGCACATCATTATTTTTTAGGGATTCACAAACCAAACACAAAGCACATGGTGGTCAGGTATAGGTGCCTCTTCTTCCACAGGCAGGTAATTGTAAGCCACGTAACACGAACCTTTCCATCTGTAACATAAGGACACATCAGTGAGAAATGACTAACAGAATCGGTCAGCGTGCTGCTGTGTTTCAAAATGTCACCACGTCAAAGCCAAAAACCACTCACACAGCACGTGGGAGGTTCTGTCTGAGACGCAGCCATAGCTCAGAGCACAGGGATTTCAGCCCCCTCTGCTCTCAAACCCTGATTACACACCACTTGCAAGTGCCTTGCACGCAGACATCTCATCTGCAGTGACAAAACTGCGCATGATTTCAAGCTATGATTCTAGTTGAAGGCAATAAACGACTCGAATAATTGAAACTTGCATCGTTGGTTGCCAGAAGAACACTGACAGTGACAGGCTCCTTCATGATCACATGTGCACCTCCTTGAAGAGGACATTCGTGCTGCCCTGCTATCTACTAAGCTTTCAGTACAATAAATAGAGTTCACATAAGGATGCTTCTATTAAAGCCAACACAGAACACTGAGTTAAGGGATCAGGTCCTGGTTCTGCCTGTGTTCCACCTTTCATGCTGGAGGAGCTTCCTCTGGACAGTGCCCAGCCTCCACGCTGCCGGCTGATTAAACACAAGGCTACGACTACAAGGCTGAACTGACTCAACCCCATAAACCTTCCTTTCAAAATCCTCTACAGCTGTCTTTTCATTCAAGAAGCATCTTCCAATCCCATTACTACTTAATCCCTTTATAATCCAATCAACCTCAGCAGCATCATGTCAGCTCGTTGTGTCAGCACCGTAACCCTGTAATATTTCATTCAGGGAAAGGAGCAGAGAGACTTTCCATTGCCAGAAGAATTTTAATTCCTACCCTTGACCCAGCTTTGCACTGAATTACTCTTCAATGAGCATAACCGCATTAGAAAGGGCAACTGTGTCATGACTTCAATATTACACCAGGTAATAAGAAGCACCAAGTTTATCCAGCTATTCCTAAGGAAATTAGATTTGTGGCATAATTCATACAGTAATGTGGGTTTGTTTCGAACATCCATTTTATCTGTATGTAAAATTCAGGTGGGTTATTGGTGTAGTACACTGATAATACTCACCTGAACCCAGAGATCTGTAGCCAGGTTTCTTTCCATACGCCATTTCTTTCCCTGCTCTGTTTGGGCACAAGAGGATATGGTTCTACCTTATGGGATGTAGATGGCCCAACAGTAATCCTCTTATATCGAGCCAAGTGGAAAAATAATATACCCAAGTAGCGAACATTATTGACCAAAAGACTCTATTAATGGGAAGCTTAACAGCCAGAAAGCTCCTACATGAACACAGCCCAGGAGGACAGCAAGGAGCTTTAAGTGTGCTCCTGGCACAAGACAGCAGGGATATCCTCAGCACAGAGAGGCAGCTGCCTTCCCATGTGGTATTTCAGGTGTAGCGCAGGCACACCAGAGTCATTTATCATCAGCCTTGCAGTCCTCAAGAAGACACGGTCCTGTAACCATAGAAACATGAATGTTCCTGTGGACATTTTATACTATTATATTAAAAAAAAAAAATAAAAAAAATTAAAAAAAATGGGGCTCTGTTTGCTGCCTGCACAGTGTGACACGCTAAGAAGGGATGTTCTTATTTAATCACTGTGCTAATTCTCAGCCCTTTGCATTCTCCCTCTACAGAGATGAGCACAATAACACAGCACAGCTTTGCACCTGGTGGGAGCAGCCTGACAGTGGCTGGGCTGCAATAGGGCTTCACTGGGTGAGCACTGAGATGCACTGGGTATGGCATGTGACAATGATCTCTTGTTATTTGTGGTCAAGCAATGAGACTCCAAACCATATGACAGAACCTTCAGGTGGAGATTGATGCAGAAGAGGCCAAGTTACTGTTAAAAACCATCCCATTAGGTCTGGGAAAATCAGTAACCATCTCTGTTTGATGTATTTCTAACATTCTGAAACAGTCTCAGTCTCTTATGTGCTGCGAGGTCCCTTTAAAACGTGTGAAAATTCAAGGTAGTCCCTGGGCAAAGGATGGAGCGCTCAGCTCCATACACAATTACCCATTTACTGAAGTCAGATGCTAGGAAGAATGAAATCCCTTCCTCCTCTGGCAATAGAATTTAATAAATTTAAATCAGTAAAGCATTATCAACCCTCCCAGCATTTACAATGCAGGGTTTACTGAGCATATTACTTCCAGATAGTTACAGATAATGATTGATGCAAACCTCTCGTCACAAATATCTATGAAAAAACATACATTAGTGAATGTTAACGTCAAGAAATTATGCACAGCAGTGAAACCATTAGAACTGCGGGGCTCCTAGAGGAACTTTCATCATGCTTAGTTTATATCCCTTGCAATAAACCACACAGCACTGAACATCCGCATTGATTCCGCAATGCATCCAATGCCAATTGCTGGAGGAAGCCCTGTACTTCATTAGATCTCAGACAATTAGTGAGACCGGTCATTCCGTGCATCTCAGGAGCTCTGCAGATCTTCATCATCTCTTGGTGGTGTTTTGCACTACTGTATACTGCCCTTCATTTCCTTCCTTTATATATATACACATATATATACATACAAATCCCTTTGGCACTGAGGAACCATTTAGCTCTCAAATCAAAGGCTGTTCATTGGTATTCAGCTTTTGTAAACCATTTATTCCGTCTTAGAGAAGATTCTGTACACATCCAGTCCCAAAATGCCTAATCAGTCATTAGTTAAAAGTTAAAAAAAAACACCCGATTTTAATAAAAAAGGCTTTTTTTTCCCCCCTTCAAGTCTGAATTAATTACCCTTCCTCAGTAAAGGCAACTGCCTTGTATTTACAGTAACTGATTCTGGATGCTGGAATAAAGGTGTGACTTGATCTTTTATGCTGTCATTTAGTTCTGCCCATTAGGCACAGAGCCTTGATGCCGGAGCAAGCAGAACACCAAGCAAGCAGCTGAAATTGCTCAATCCAGTTGAATTGCAACAGAGCATAAAATGCCTCCTTCTAAAGCAGCCACCTACAGATCACAGGACAGCTACTCGCAGGCAGCTGCTGCACATTAGCCCAATTGTACATGCTGTAGGTGGTTTTGGCTGCCTGTGAAAACAGCTGCAACTGAGCGTTTTTACACTATGCAATTCCTGCACCAAAGTAAATTACTTCCATGCAATCTAATCTCCCTTCCTTTCGGCTTCCATAAGACTTCTTTTTATTCCTTCAGTAATATAAAGCGGCATAAAGGCAATAGAAAACATAGCAATAAACAATTTTGCTCCAGTTTAACTCAATTGGTTTAAAAGAATCAATGCAGCTAAATGAGAACAACTCTCTAGTGAAGATTAAACAATATTGGTGTGAAAGGGAAAAAGAAACCCACACCTCTTGCACTTGATCCATGCAGACTGCTGGTGCTATTCAAATACTCCAAACCCTTTTTCTTCCTTATAACCAACCATAGTGCCCTGCCCTTGGTTAGCAGCAGAAAAGCATGGCTAAGGAAAGAGAAATCACCGCAGAAATGGACTTAAATGCCCAAGCTGACAGAGCACAGTGTCAGTAACCAAGATCCAAAGAGGAATCAGGAAACCTGATTATTCCTTCTTGACCATCAAAATATCCACAGTCACAGGGTCAGGGTTTTGATATCCTTTGGCTCAGTCCTGCCTCACAACTGAAGCTGCAAGGATAAGCACAATGAGATGCTCTGTTTGTAGTCTCCACTGATGGGCGATAATTACGGCTTGCAGTTGCTAAAAGGCTTCTAACAAACCTCTCAAAGTAATTAATCATAATTAACGTAACCTTAGATATGTTTCAAGCTTTTGGTCCTCGGCTCATTATTTATGGGCCTTTCAAAATGGTTCCATTACATTCATTTTTTTCTATTTTTAAGCAAATCTATAAGCAGAGCCCAGCAAATGCTACAAGAGTTACACTTCCTAAATGCACACCAATAGCTTTTTCTTTTTATTGCAACACTGAGTCATGAATTCATTGCCTACAGAAGTGATTAGAATAGGGCAGGGTCTATTTTGCAAGGCAGATATCATGGCTGCTATAAAGAGATAGAATTTACATGCAGCGCAGGATCTGAAACATTTAGCATCTCTTGTTATAATGTTTTGTATATGCGTTAACTACATACATTACTACAGGTAAGAAATATAAGAATGCTCAAGTCAAAATACAGATGTAAAAGAATTCAGTGAACTGAGAGTTCTGTTTTAATTCCCTCTTCAGTGTAATCTGACATACCTGCAGTACTGCATATAACCACAGAATGGCTTAGGTTGGAAGAGACCTCAAGGATCATCACATCCCAACCCCCTTTCCACAGGCAAGGCCACCAAACTCCAGACCTGGTACTAGGCCAGGCTGCAGGGTACTGGTCCCAAGACAGACACCTGGGAAACACCACTTGTGACAGGCCTCTGCTTGCACACAGAACCATCAAGAACAACCTGTGACCTTCCAACCAGTTCTTTACGTACCAAGCAGTCCAACCTTCAAAGCCATATGTCTCCAATTTAAAGATAATGATGTAGTGGAGGACCATGTCAAAAGCCTTGCACATGTCCATGTAGACGACACCAGCTGCCTTCCCTTTATCCACTGATGCTCCTGTTCCATCACAGAGGACCACCAGACTGGTCAGGCACGACCTTCCCTTGGCGAAGACATGCTGGTTGTTTCACTCATGGCAACTGAAGAGCAATCGTTGGCCAAGAAAAGAGCAGTCAATCATAGCTCCTGTTAATAAGACTAAGCAGAAGTCCTGAGCCAGTAACACCTCTTTGAGCTCCTACTCTGGCAGCCAAATGGCCCCTGGAGGCATGTGAAGAACAGGGTGGTTACATCACCCCGCACAGTTTATCAGGGAATTACAAAACAGAATTAAACTCTTTGTCTTTGCACAGGGCGCAGCTCTGAAAAGCCTCCATGTGCTTTGTAAGGCAGACTTTTCAGCAGGGCCTGGCCATGAGCCAGCATATATCTGTGTCACTTTTTAAAGATAATCTTGTTAAACAGCTACATCTTTCCTTATTATGCTTTTTTGTTTCCACTATACACATGAAAATTAGCTTAGAGCCGGAGAGGGCTCATTTACATTTTTAGGGATGTGTTTTATCATTGTGTGCAGATAGGATTTGCGGTCCTTGTTGAACGCCCTGTGTTACCAACCCCCTCGCTTTTCTCAGCCTGAAGAAAGAAAGAAAAGGACATTTGCATCGTGTTAGCATAGAACGCAGCCCAGCTTTCCCTCAGAAGAAGAAAAGCCATGAATTATTGCACCTCCCTAATAAAGCCAGGCAAAAATCAAAGCACAATAGATGCTGAAAGAGAACTTCTACTGCTTCTTCTATTCGATCCACTTCCTACCTCTGTTTGCTTCCCAGCTGTGAAAATTCGTTGACTAATAGGCTTCTCTGTCTCTCCTAACAAGTGAATGTTATTGGTAATACCTACAACAGCATGGCTGGAAAGGGAGGGTGGAGGAAGACCTCTGAGGGGTGATGAATACTGGAACTTTGAGTTCCTACTTTGAGGTTACGAGTTATTTTACCTAGAAACAGAGGCTAAGTAAAAAGCAGCCTTGCTCAATTTGGGACCGCGATAACAGAAAGAAGCTTTCAGGCTGACAGACAGGCAGGAATTAAGGGGAAACATCGAGAGCCCAAAAGAATGAAAAGTTGAGTGTCAAGCGTTGAGTTCCTCTTAACATCCATCCCCATGAGTGAAATTGCTAACACCTCGGTATCCATTACACTAACCATTTGGCCTGCACAACTCTCCAAGGAAGGGCTGCTGCCAAATCTCTGCTTCCAAACACGCCGGCTGTGAGCTACTTAAACCTCCATCCTGCTGCCGCTCTGGAGCCCGACTCCTCAAGCAGTTCTTACTGGATGCACTGTCAGGCAACACGGTAGGTTGAAATAAGTGATTGATTCGGCTGTGTATCCACTTAAGTGAATAACAGACTTATTATACACCTACTGAGTTAACCAACAGTAACATTACAAGCCGTTATGAATAGCTACAATCAACCCATCTGTGCCCTGTCAATCAAAGCACATCAGCTATGATTAGCTACAATCAACTCATCCTTTGCATAGCAAATTCTGGATGACATAAGTGTATTTAATTCTAGACACACCGCCGTGTTTGCATTTATTTTAGGAAAAACAAGGAATCTGAGCCCAGCGTGCACAGCTCCTCACGTGCCTGCAATTAATAAAGAAAAACAGAAGAAAAAAGGGGGGAAAAAAAAGGAGTATTTCTAACATTTTTACTGTCACAGTGTGCCCAGTAACATGGATGTGAGCAAAGGAACCTAACCAGCCTCCTCCCATAGGGATATAACAAGGCTTATATGTGAGGACACTGTCCTAGCCCTATTTTACATTCAGCTCTCCCTGTCTCAATTTACACCTAATCTATTTGATAAACCAGATCATGTAAGGAAGAGAGAGAGCTCGTTGCAGAATCTTCAGCCCTATCTCCACCCAGCTCTGCCTGTTCTACTGTATCCAACACCCTCTCAACCCCAGTGAAATATGGGCTAAGAGCAACCTGTACTTTGGCCCAGGGGTCCATAGGATCGTGCAGGGACTGTCTAAAGCAAGCAAGCAAACCCAAGCAGCACAAAGTGAGCATCAGGCCCAATGCAGCATCCCCAAACCCAGCTGCAGCCACTCCCAGCCTCCTCCCCAGGGAGGGCATTATCAGCGTGTAACCAGCCACCGAGGTGGGAACAGCAGGACTGGGAAGTGAAGGATGGAGAAATCAAATGAAAAATACACGGCAGCTGGTCAGTGGGACTTGATTTTCAAATCTAATCCCAGTTTGTGCAGTCAATGGGGGAGAAATGGCACAATTTGCATGACAAGAGCCAAGTGAACTGAACAGTGGCAAATCAATTCTGCGAGAGGAGATAAAGCAGAATATACCTAATATATTAGCAGCAAGGTGGGATTCAATTCCCATAATGTCTGAAGATATTGATTAAAACAGACACTTCTGTATTATTGTGATTATTATTCCTCTTCCACTTAGGACTCAGAGACAACTTAGCCACATAGATGCCGTTGTCTTACACAAATGGAAACATACTTTGCTGTTGAAGAAAATAATGTCAAGTCCACATCCATTAGAAGTAGCAGCCCAAGGAAATAGCCAGCACAGTATCTCTGCCTCCCTTCCCATTTAGCTGGACGTGATGGTAAACACTGAACACCATAACTTCATGATCACAACTACTTTTAATAGATGAATTGTCTCAACCTATAGTTGAAAACAATTTGTTATAGCACTAAGAAATGCTTCCTCCTCTTGCTTGGGCACCGCTGTCATTACATCATTAAACAGTCTCATGTCCAGCAGCATCTCAGCTAAATATCCACACGTCTTTAGCAAGAAACATGAAATATGCAAATAAAAAGCATTTCTTATCTCATTAAAACACGGTGAGGAGTAAATCAGTTTGAACAAAGGAATTAGGTACCAGGATGACTTTTTTGTTCACTGAAGCCAGATGAATAATGTGAGATGAATAATTTATAGGACAAAATTCCTAAGTCTCCAAGAACGGACTGTATTTCACTCACAGTCAGTAGACAAAACCACCACAGATCCCATCTGAAACACAGACTGTTAGCAGCTCACAAATTATACTTATTAGCTATTATAAGTAACACAATGATCAGCTTCTTAGCACTTGTTTTATTCCTTAATTCCGTAACAGAATTAATCTACCAAGCCAGTTTTTCTGATCAAGTGGCTTAAAAGCAAGGACCGCATCCAAACGTCAAACAACAGACTTAGAACTTAGATCAGTGTGTAGTTCTACTGCTTTGCATCATATGATACAAGCCCTGATTTGGTGATAGCTCTTGTAGCAGTGACAGCTTGCAAAACTCTGAGCCCTCCCACACCAGCACGTGTCACCCAGTTTTGCAGCTATTGCTGTTTGAAGGTAATTTGGTGAAGGACAAGAGGGAGTGATCTGGATGAACTATTCACACAGACCCCCACACACACTGAACTCAGTAAGCAGAAGGTGATTAACACAGTGCTGGAACCTAATCTAAACCAGACCAAAACAAAAACCACATGTAGTAACACTCTGTAGCATGGAGTGAAACAGCAAGAGCTGGAATGAGACTCCATTTGATGTGATGCTTTCCAACTTAACACCTGAATATAAATCCTTCTGAAACTTCAACACCACGCTCTTAACACTCAGCCACGTCAACACCACCATAGGAAACTCAGCTTATCTGCTGAACATAAATTGTCCTTGTAAATAAAGCCTTTCCTAGGTTCCTTCCCCTTGCAGCTGAATGACAGCATATGGCAGCCACAGATACTGATGCCCCCCCTTCCCGGTGACACCACTGCTACAAACTTGGGAGCTGCCCCCCCCCTCATAACAAATCTGCTTTTGCCAGCCATGCACTGCTGCTCTCTTGGCAGCAACATGCTCCTGTGCTGTGCGCTGCCAAGCGAGGATGCCAATCTTTGGACACCAGCCTTTGGGCCGCAGCCAGATGGACGCTTTCTGCTGCTCCTCTGCTTTGTGATCCTGAATAACAAGAAAGCACGAGATGTAAAAACAATGCTGATACCGACGGAAGAAACAAACCCTTCCTTCCTGCTACCCCCTCAGTGTGCACATTCTATTTCTCCTCCCACCAGGTGAGAGGCTGCTGCCTACTTCATCACCCCAACTCCAGGTGGGTTAACTCGCTTCCCAGCCATGGGAACAAAGGGAATGGCAACCCCTGTGGGCAAGCCATCACCCAGCGCACAGCCTGCCGGCCTGCCATGCTATCCTGTGTGCAAATAGCAACAGTCTGTGCGTGTCTGGCACATTCACCAAGAGAAATCTGGCACACGTCTTACTGTGAATAATTAGGACCAACACTCAAAACTTCACTAGTTCAAGGTAGCTCTTATTAGGACTCCATTGCTCCAAATGTTTAAAAAGAGAGCAGCAAGATGGGATACAAGGCCATCCATACAGAACACCGTCCTGCTTGGTTTGCAAGGAGGATGCTGCAGCACCAGAGTTGCTTCTGCATGAGCATGGAGAAGGTATAATCACATCCCCTCCCAGACAGCTACGATGGAAGTAATGAGTTACAGGAGTCAGGGATGGTGTCTAATCAGCATAATTAATCTAATTAGATGATTAACCTGAAGAGGAAAGAGCTGCTTTAGGCACAAGGAAAATATTGCGTGAATCACTACTTGGCAATGATCGTAATTAATTGGAAAATGCAAGTTGTGGTTTGTTGGAAGGTCTGGAGGAAGTCAAAAAAGGAAATACACGAAACATTAGGCATGAGGAGTTCCCATTTGGACCCAAACAAAGGACATTGCTTCCACAGCACCAGGCCCCATGTTGCAAGTTATAAGTTTCATCAAGTTCAGAGTGAATAAATAGGCTCCTAGCACACCCTAGCAATGTGTGGCTACACACCCCGCTTTGCAGCCTGCCTCTATGCTTCATGGATGCAAAATTAATTGCTGCACAAGTGATTTATCCCCTTTGAGCCAAGCTAAAACCAATAGAGTTCAGTGAACTCTGAATAAGAGTATTTACAGCTATTGCCAGCTAATGCGTTACTGCCAATAGGAAAATTATCTTCTATTTCATATTCGGAGAGCTAATGTGCAGCACATTTCATCTTTATTTCTTAGCTTCCAGTAGGGAAGATGCAAATGCCCACTCTTCAATAACCTGCCATCATGTAGCATTCAGCTAAGGAGAAAGCTGTCCCTGTTTTATTAAAAACTAAACCAGTTACTTATTATTATTATTATTATTATTATTATTATTACAAATACTTGGGTATGCTATAACATGTGTGGATACCATGCACCATCACTTCCTTAACAAGAAGCTTTATGGTGCAATACACCTCCTTGCATCAGGTTTGCTTAAAAAAATGCATCTTGAGAAGCAATTTTGCAAAGAAAAATCTCTCCTCGCACCTGCACTGCAAAACGTCACGGGTTCAGTAGTTCAACTGATTTCTACAGTGTCTGCTGGGTTTTAAGACTATTACACGCACATGCACACCATATAATTGTAGGTACAATGCTTCCCCTTATTATTTAATCCCCTGGAGCTATAACTGAAAAATGCTAATATTACCTTGCATGCTTGAAGCAGCTTGTTAAAGAAAGGCAATTTTCTCCTGCGTCAAAAGATTCCAGTCTCATGAGATCCTCTGGTTAATTCATAAAGTAATTTAATCATAATTAAAGCAAAATTGTGTCTTACCCAACCATCATGTTTTGCAAGACAGATTTAGATGAAAAACAAGAATCTACCCTGCCAGGAGCAAGAGAGTAAAATCACATCGCAGGTAAAGGAGCAAAGGGGGTGTTTTGTTTTCTCATAGGTTACATTAAGCCACGGAAGTAACCCCATAACCACCAATGACATGAAAATCAAGAGACTGGACCCAGAACATGGCACCCAATGATGGGATGTATTCCTTACCTCTCTTTTGACAACCCTGGGGTTGCATTCCACAGACTCCAAGAGCCCGAAAGGTTTGCTCAGCACTCATGGAACACTAACACCAGAACAGCCTTGGGATTAAACACACGCAAGGTATTGATGCAGTCAGAGCAAAAACACCTTTAGAGTGAATTACAGTGAGTTCAAGTGATTCAAATCATGCTTCGTTTTTTTTCCTGCAAGCTTCAAAGAGTGGGTTTCAGGCATCCTTCAGATCTCTTCAAGGAACAGAAGTACTGTGGTTAACACTCAAGGAACCTGCAGGGCTACCTCCAGACTGATGACAATATTTACAAGGAACAGATACAGCACTTACTGTGATTGCCTTTCTCTGAACACCAAGAAGACACCTGGAGCTGGGGGTGGCTGCCAAGGGCTCTCTCCATGATGCACCTGTACATAGTACCGCCTGCTCTTTCCAAGGGAGGCTGCCAGCAGCCCCCAAGGGCTGGTAAATCACCCTAAGGGTGTTGCTGTAGGTATATCTCATTTTGGTTGGTGTTTATTTCCTGTATTATTTAGTAACCTGAATCAATCTGAAATAACTGCTCTTGCCTAATTCAGCTCTCACTTCTGACCTTGGTATTTTTTATATGGCAGTGGGCATCTCTTCTTTCTCACCATTTATTTCGCAGAAAACACAGTGATTACTTAAGTCCTGCACGTATCCCAGCTCCTTTGAAGGCATCATGGCACAACTGTGTTTTCTGCCCTTATTCAGTGATACAGAAGTGAGTTCTGCTTACCATATAGAAATGGAAAAGCACAGCTTCCATCTGGCAGCCACAAAAATCTTTGCTTTTCTTTTAAATGTTTTCCTCCAGATAAAGGTCACTAATTACAAGTTAAAGATCCCGATTTGTCCGACTGGTAGATGTATTAAATCAATTAGCAATTTGTTAACATTGATTTTTGACCCTGGCGTGCTTTCCAGGGCACTGAGCATCCCTCGCTTCTCAGGCCATACATACAGCATTCTTGTTTCCCAACCATAGTGGGACAGCATAATTAATCTTCATTTACTTGGGTGGGAGTTCCATGTTTTCACCTGTGTTCTTTAGGAGAACTGCCTCTTTCCCTTCAGGAGAGAAGACTATGAGTTTAGGACCAAACAAAACATTGATGCGAGTGTCAGCAGCAGATAACAGATGACCTAAATGGGCTTTCAAATTAAACCCTGTTCAATATGTTAATCTGGAATTCTACCACCAAATGCGTATCAGATTGCCACTACCAAGCAGAAAGCAATATTCAATATGCTGTTTTACATCATGAGCCAGAACTGTGTCAAAGCCCGAAGACAGACTGTATCAGCATCGCACAGGTACAAGCAGCAGAGAAAAACACATCATCTCTTTTGGCAATAAACGTGATAAGCAACATACTGCTCCACAGATATGGCAATATGGAAGTAGGGTATGGCCTCAGTTTGTGCCAGGGGAGATTCAGGTTGGACATTAGGAAGAGGAGGAGCAGCAGGAGCCAGGCGGGGAGCCAGACCCCCTGAGTACATCTATACTGCTGAGCAAGTGCTCTTAGACAGATGGGGCTCTCCCTTTTCTTCCATCAACCGAAAACAACAGGTGCAAAAGAAAAAACACAGATATCTTTATTTCACATAAACATTGTTATGGCTTCAGCAGCTAAACTGAACTTAGCAATGAAAGGATTAATCAATGGATTCATTGAGCAAAGGATTAATGAACTATACAGTCCAAAAGCCTGGTGCAACAACCTAGTTTAAAGAACGGGACTGATGCCCATTTCTCTCCTTTCATTTGAGATGACACCATGTTTCTAAAGCAGTTTTAGGGCTAGTTGTACTTTCTGCTTTGAGCTCTGGGCACTGAAGTCCCAGAAGAAGTAAAACATTTCTGACTTCAACCTAATGCTGAGAAATCCCAGTGTTGGTAGCTACAGGACTGGATCAAGAACCCCACTAATGATCATGTAGTTGTACAACAGAAGAGGCCCCCAGTGCTTCTGTAACAGCACAACACATATCTGGGTTCACTGACCTTCTGCTCCTTGGGAAAGAAAAGCAAGAAAACCACCAATGCAAGAATATGCATGTGGGTGAGCACACACTTCTCCACAGCTGTTTCATACCTTAAAAGTAAGCATCCACTTCTTCAAGACAACACCTCGGGATGTTAAAGCTCTTTTCTTCACTGCTAGCAATACACTGGGAGGCATATATTACATTTAGGGAGTAAAATGGCTCCTACAGAATGCTGCTGCACCAGCTGGGACATCTCCAAGCCATTCTGTAGTTATCTCTGTACTAACCTTTGCTGAATTCCCATTGTCTGGAGGTTGCTTTGCACCAGTGCTGCTGCTGACAATGGCGAAGCAATTGAGGTTTCAGAAGTGAAACAGGGAACCTAATTTAGCCCCAAAGACTTTTATTACTGGTTATGATGTGCAAAAATGAGAAAACACAGCTTGACTTTCAGAACACACTGCAGCTTTGCTCAATTGGCAGCACCTGAAACCGCTTTTCTTTCCCTCTAATTTGCGACCGCAGATGTGCTCTTTAGTAGAATTCCAGTGGTACTATCACTAAAATAAGTCTCAATTACTAGAAAATAATTGTCCTCTGCAAAGAACCTTCTGAAATCCTCCAACCAGGACCCACCTCCTCCTCCGGGAGCCATTCTGCAGCCAGCTCTCCCAGCTGCCCGGTGCCTGTGGATGCTCAGGCAGCACTGCAGCCTTTGGAAGGTCTGTCTGAGTGTTCTCCATCTTCAAAGCTCCCCCTCGCTCTTTGGATGCGACGGGCTTACAAGAGATAGGTGCCGAAACGATCCTCTTTAGTATTCTGCAGAGTATTTTGTTACAGATCACACCATCTGTCCAAGCTCGGGAATGCAAATTCATCTATCAATTTTTAAAAATATAAACTTCAAAATACGCATGCAATATTAAAAACCTTCACACAACGACCTTGGGTTACACGCTTATTATTTGAGATCTGCGGTTGAAAAGGCAGGATTATTCCAAACGCGTGTTCCAAAGAGATTCCCATGATTTACAGCCTGATCCGCCTTTGTGTGAAAACAATACTTTGGGCTTTATCGTCTGAATATTAACTGATACAATACCGAGTATTTTGTTGATATTAATGTGCTTACAGCTTATTACGCTGAGTTAATTAAAAGCTGAATGAGGCAAAAATCTGCAAATTCTGCACATATAATTAGCCTGCGAAAGCAGCTTGCGATACAAATAGCTCCATAAGAGCATTACGCTATCACAGCGCAGCACGCTGTGCCTCTGCGGCTCCCTTTGCTCCCAGGAGAAATGGCAAAGTTCTGTGTGCGAGCCCACAGCCTGACATCCATGGGGGGATGCTTCATGCAGGTGTTGAAGCTCCAGCTGGATTAGATCTCAGCCCTCTCCTCCTTGAGCAGAACAGAACACCGTGCACAGGGCACGTGTGTGAACTTGCAGAAGAGGCAATGCAGCATCTCACTGCTCTGCCTTATGCCATGCAACTCAAGCCCTCATGATGCCCCTTTTGGGGCTGTAGAGGCCAGAGGAGCCTGAAGGCACCACACTGAACACACTCTCCATGCACACAAGCACTGTGCTGGACCGTCAGCTGGAGATAGCCTGACAGCACTCACTGCTCTAACGAAGCTGTGGTAATTCACACCAGCTGAGCATTTATCCCCTGGGAACCTCGATTGGCATAAGTTATGTCAGCTGCCTGCATCCTCTCAGCCTCTGCTCTGTCATCCAGCGGTGGCTCTGGCTCAGGCAGGAATTTTGCTGGCATAAAAAAGCATAAACAGGCCAAAAAGAAAGGTTTGATTTAACACTGAGATAGCGTTCATTTACACCAATATTGCATTCACGTGACAATGAGCTCCGTGGCATTTAGCACACACAATTTCTCCCCAAAGCTGATGGTTTTATTCAATGCAGGATTTGATTTTTCTCTTAAAATCCAATTCAAAACTCCCAAATCTGTTAAATCACAACAAAGGAAAGGTATGGAAGGGGTTCTCATACTAACTATCCAACTGGAGGAAAAGCATATTTGCCCCAAAAGCTCCAAAATCTTGAATCTGGAAAAAGTGATTTCACAAACCTCAGGGCTTTTTATCATTGACTCATCTTTATGTATGGGAAATCTGAAGGAGAAAAGTTCAAGTAAACAAAGGAGGAAAAGGCAGAAGTGATGGAATGAAGCTTAAGCTGCAGCACAACCGGTATGTTCAACACATTTTATTTCATCTACATTCCAGTCTGCCCTCATGGTAGTGATAGTGAAATGAAAACCGCTGCATTGGTTTGGGAGAGCTGGACTGGCTTCTAGAAAGGATATATGTCACAGCAAGACACAGCATGAGACTGCTCCCTAAGGAAGCTGATAAGGCAGCTTAGGCTAAGGAACACCAGCCAACCCCACAGCCTCAGTGGAGGACGCGCTGGGAGGAATAAATGCATCTACCAGTACAGGCTGGGGGATGAGCTGCTGGAAAGGAGCTCTGCAGAGAGGGACCTGGGTGTCCTGGTGGCCATGAGCCAGCAGTGTGCCCCCATGGCCAAAAAGACCTACCTGGATGCCAAGCTGTACGACCTGGTGTAGGGAACCTGCTTTGGCAGGGGGGTTGGACTCGATGGTCGTTGGAGGTCCCTTCTAACCCCTGTGATTCGATTGTCAGCTCCACCACCCACTCTTATTTTTGACAATTAAAGCCTTTGGGATGCTTCAGACCAACAAAGCAGACCTGGATTCTCAAACCTGATTTCCATTGGTGAAAGCAGTCAGAGCTTGCTGCTGGCAACTTGGGTCCTGCTGGCACCTTTTCACAGCTTACTGCATAGGGCCTTTTCCCCCAGCTGTGAGTTTACAGCTAAAGAATGGCACACTGTTACATATGCAACCATTGCCTTTTCCTCTCCAAGCACCTGGCTGTCACAGATGTAACCTCATGGAGCTTCAGGCTGGGACTGACACAGAAGCAAAGACAAGATGTGCTGGATGCATTTTGTTGATAAAGAAATCAATAGCAGACTCAAAAGACAGCAAGGAGTCCCTGCACAAGTGTTTCTACCTAGATTTCCTTTTAGAAATAAATCATTATGTTAAGAAACTGCTCCTTTTAAGGCAGATTAGGTAAAAATGTTTTGAACCGGCACGATACCAAAAGATTCCTGGAGTGCCTCAAATTGGTATTTGCTGAAGGATTCACATCCAGCTGAGATGCTGTATTTCCTATTGGCCATCAGATGGAAAGCTCTATATGCTATTTATTCTAAAGCCTCGAGTACACCTAGTTGAGGGAGGAAGATGACAAAGCCAAACATCATCCAGGTGGTAAGGAAAGAAACTCCCAGCTGAAGGTAATAAAAGAAATAAAAGAATGAAGTAGCAGAATGAAGGACTGTGCCGTTTTACCATTGCTTTGTGTAGATGCTGCTACTCCTCCCCTCTTTGCGCTGTAACAGTTCTTCAGATTAACCTTTATGGTCAAACTGACTTCTGACATTTACAAAGACGTGGTGTTATTTATCTTGACATCAAGTTCACATGAGGTAAAAGTGAAGTTCTGAATACAATTCAAACACACAGGTAGGGACGGAACCAAATCAGAACCTTATTGCTTACACTGCACTCCCCACTATTAGCCTTGTTTTCCATTGTGCTAATGCGCTATTCCCTTTTAAACAGCATTTTAATTTAACAGCCCTCTTTCCAGGGGGATGTTCAGTTGGAATTCTATTCACAAGAGCTATTTGTCTATATTACACTGATGTAGGGACGCACTCTATACAGTATCTTTTTTTTGTTATTTTTCCCTGTGACGTGACTTACATCAAGGCTATTTACAAACACCGAAGGAGCCTGATGTAAATTCTCATCAGCCAGACAGGCCGGCAGAAGGATTTGACAGCAGAGCAGAGACTCAAGCAACTGCCTATGTGTCTGCATCAGAAAATGCAGGAAGAAAAGCAATCTAAGTGAAAAACACAGCACTATCATGAAATGCTTAGGTGGTTAAAAACACAGAATGAAGACAAATTTGAGTATGTGCAGTTATCCAGCTAAACCACCAAGATTAAACATTAAATATTTAGACAGACATTGAACATAAGCCTTTAGCACAGACCCTTCCAAGAGACACCAGGATTTCTGCAGCGGAAGAGGTAACAGCATTTCCATATCACACGTGCTCCAAGCAAAGGTTTCACAACACTCCATGTCCATCCAGAGCTGCGTATTTATTTCATTCTCCCGAGCCATCAGTTCCACCTTGAAAGCACTTAAGTGCCAATGAACCAAAAATATCATAATCGCTTTCATTTACTGCACAGAGGATGAAGAGTGGGAAGCTATTAAACCAGAACTGCCTGGATGACTAAAATAGCTGTTAAAGTAATGCAGAAAGCTGACCAGATAGGAAGATCTCGCTCTCTCAATCAATAGCAATTTCCCCTTGAATGTTTATGCGTGTAGAAAATAAAGAAGAAAAACACCCTTACATGTTCTGTCTCCAGCAGACAATGAAGACTTGAGCAAGGTGCAGCCAGCCCCATTTACTGAGCATGGGGTGTTGAAAGGTCCCTTTGAAGCCTCTGTGTTCATTGATTCAAGAGCATAGTGTGCAAGGCAACCCAGCCAAGACTCAAGCACATCCCATGACAAGGTCAAGCTCTGTTTCCCCTATTCCTCACCTTTATGGCTCTGCCTTTTCAAACAACAAGTCCACAATCACACTGTAAAAGGCTCCTTGCTGTAGTTAATTCTTGCCCATTCTTCTGTACTAACCCCATACATCTATTATGTTTTCATAGGCACATAATGAATCTCTGAACACTTTCACACTAGGTATTCACACAGGCATCGAGATTAAAGCCATTGTCCCTCTAATGCACCTCAACCAGACACCCAAAGGCATGTGCCTAAACAAATTTTAGGTAAGAAATAATGTGGCTGCAAATGTAAAGACTCAAATAGATGCATCATCCTTCAGTAAATGAGTCTGTCAGCAAATCACGCTCTATATTGAGCTTCGAAGTAACTGCATACTTCAAGAGAATGGAAATAGCATTTATTTACATCGATACGCAAAACAAACATGCTGTACTTGTTGTAAGCATCTTAACATCGTTTAATAGAAGCACTTTGCAAACTTAGCACTTTGCAATGTGTTAACAATCCGAGCAGATCCTTAAAAGACAAACATAAACTATGAATATTTTATGGGCTAAGATCTTCAGAAGTCTTTGGGACTATCGATTACTTCAACCCATTAAACGCTATTTTGATCTTAAATAGCTGGAGATGTTTGCCAATAGATTTCAAGCCGAGTTATTTTGAGAACAAGCAATTTTTAGCAATTATCATTACTGATAAGCAAGTTTGCATTTTTGACACAGCTATTCCATAAACAAGAGCTGCTAGGAGTTACATCCAAAATACTCTTCCCTTTTCTTCTGCCCTGACTTAGGCACCGTATGTTTCTGATATTGGTACCAGGTCCCTTGTTTCTACTTTCTTTTTACCTTAATCTTTAGCTCTTTATAGCCTTATTATTTACAGCCCTTCCTTGACTACTGTTCAGGTTTTCAGTCCTAAGCTGCTGCTAACGCTCAGCTTTATCTGCTGCTTTCATCTTCCATTCTGGATTTCAGATGCAACTCGCTAAATGAGAATAGCTGCACTCAGTGATAACAGAGTATCTGTTTGTGTTTACACAAAGGATTATTCATTTCTCATCCGGGATCCATCCTGTAGATAAAGCATTACTGGGAAGGCTTGCTAAATAACAGATCCCAGGCTGCCAAACCAATTATGTTGCTTTGCACAAGGTTTTTTTTTTCCCCACTAGCAAAGCTCCTTTAACTCCTATGAGAAGAAATAATCGTTTCAGCTCAGAGTCGGAGCAACTGCAATGACAGAGTTTCAGAGCAGCTGCAAAGGTGTCTTGAATTCATGCATTTGATCTTTGAGTCCTCGTATCAACAAGCTTCACAGTGTGATTATACATCGATGACTGCTGCAATAAAACTTGTTTTAACCTTTTCAACCTTGGGTTTGTTCTTGGTCACTGAGAACACAACAGAGCTTCATCTGAAGCTTAGAAAGCAGCGCTAACCCTCCATTTCCAATGATGCTCATCGTGTTCTCAATGAACGCTAACACAGCTGGGGCTAATACTTAAAAGTACAAACTCATAACAAATGCATTGTTTTCACTGCAACTCTAACCTCTAAAATGAGTGGGCAGCTAATTACACAACAACTGCCCAAGTCTTCCAGCTACACTCAAGCGAGGAAACAGGCTGTGATTCTTATTTACTTATTAAATGTAAAGCTCCTTCAGTAGTGAGAACAGCTGGTCAAAGTAATCATTTGGCAAGGCCTGCCAAGGTCTAAAAACATATCCATTATGGTAGATTACATCCTTGAAACCAAAATGATAGGCTTAAGCACACAAATATTTATGAAAGACTAGGGTGTTTTATACATAGCAATTGCACAGTTTGGAAGTACATGTGTATATACACACGTTCAGCATACTATAAACATCTCCCTTTCATTTTCTACTTTCCTGTTTAATTCTTTCCCCTGGCCCATCCTCATGAATCATGCATATTCCCATCAATACACACAGAAATAGATGCGTTTCAGTGCACAGTTTCACTGCCAGCCACATCTTAAGGTAATTGCACTTACCACACTGCTCTGCTTCCACTCAAAACACCCGACTTCTGCCCCAAGCAGCCCAACACACAGCCCAGCAACTACTTTTTGTGGCTATCTGCTAATGATGTACAATTGTGGCCACGTTATCTGGCCTTCTGGCAATTCCAGACCTTATCACTCAACAACAGAGGAGTGAGGACCGCGTGTTAAAGCAGCAAAGCACAGCCATAGGCATCTGGTGGGGAACACCACGACAGTGCATGATCAAAGCCTGCACTCAGTAAAAGTCTTGTGGTTTTTTTGGTCTACATTTTAAGGTGCATATTCAAGGACAAGTCATACAGGTTGTTCTGGGCTAAGACAGGTATTTCAGCTACCAACCCAACCGTACAGGTTAAGCAAGTCAAAAACCCTCCATAATAAGACTTATTCTTCTCCAGCTCCTGTGCTGTCATTATACCCACACCAGAATGTATTTCAGCCCAGCTCACTGCACTAGAAGGGATTCCCTCACATTGTGCCATAACAACTATGTACATATTGTACAGTGACCCCAAAGGGCCAGACTGGCAAGCAGCCACTCTCATCTTCCACTAGCAGCACAACCAACCTCAAGAACGCACTGAGAAGCCAAATATATTCCTATTACTTTCAAATTATTGGAATCAATATCACAAATCAGCAATTCCTTCACAAATAGAAAAGCAACTCAGCGTGAATATTTCAGTCCAAGCTACTAATCTGCGAAGGACAAGAAGAGCGGATCAGGATCTTACGCTGGGTATAGAGTTGCAAGGAGACTTTAAGTACAAGTCCAGAAGGAACAAGGAGCATCTGAGGGACATGGTTTAGTGGGAGCTATTGGTAATAGGTGAATGGTTGGACTGGATGATCTTTTAGGTCTTTACCAACCTTGGTGATGCTATGATTCTATGACTATAAAGCCCTTCATGCAAGATCTAAAATGAGAAAATTCATTTTCCTCCCACCTATAACCAGTACATCCCCAAAGTAACCGTCCCTCTGATTGCCCCAGCAGTACATTAGCAGTTACTATAGGACATACACACACATCTCCCCCCCCTACCACAGAAACCGGCCTGAAATAGCAGATGATACTGTACTCAGATCCCTATCAATTGCAATGCAAATTCCCCACGGAGCACTAAAAGCAACAGGCCCTGCAAACATTTACAGCATAATTCAACGTGGTTAATGAAGTCACCGTGACACAAACCAGAGAGAATAGCCATTAAACGTGTCAGGCGTTGGCCACGTGAATAGAAATTAATATGTACACAGATATTATCTAACCCGTGGAACTACAGGTTCTGCATTAATAACCAGTGCAAATGTCACAACACTAAAAATCCCAAGGAATCCAGGAAGCAAAAGAAGTTTAGAAGACAATTTATACACACAGCAGACATTAATGACTTCATACTCTGCTCCCACAGCGTTATAAGATCCTACAGCACACTAGCATTCATTACACCTCCCCAAAAGCAATACCTAAATTACAGCGTGTGAAACGAATTGCATTAGCTCCCTAATTAGATATTCTCATCCTAATAACAAAAAAATTGGTCTTTGATGCAATGAAAGCACGCACAGCACATCGATAATCACAGCCAACAGTGAGAAAGGTTGCAAAGATGACTGCTCATCATTATGGAATCTGGGAAGGTAGCCAAGAAAGAAATAAACCAAAACAAACACATGGATATTAAGTTATTGCCAATAGTTATGAACAGTTGTCGGCTTCCAGAGTTCAACAAGGCAGGGTGTCATGTGCTTGAGGTCTGCCTGGTGAAAGCCTTGAATTCAATAGGGTTTGTAGCTGTAGTGAGCTCACAGTTACATGACCCACAGCAGTTAAGATCCTGGAGTCTACAGTGTGATTTTGATTTGTTTGCTGAAGAACACAGACAATCTTCCTCTAAGCAGTATGGATAAAACCAGGCTATTAAACACAGTCGTTTTATTTTCCCTCTGACACTATCTGCAGAAAAGACTTCAGACAGTCACTAAATAGAAGTCAAAGCAGACCGTTCTCGTTATTTAAATGCCACCAAAATATCCTAAATCAGAGCCCGCGTTTTATTCATTGAGGAATAAATGTGATGACAGACGTCCCTGAAGGCAAAGAACATTTAGATGCTGTGTGGAGGGACACGGTTTAGAGAGGACTGTTGGTGATGGGCAGCTAAACTGGATGATCTTGTAGATCTTTTCCAACCTTAGTATGATTCTAAGTCAACTACAATGACATAAAAACCATTCTGGATTAATAATCTTGCCCTTGTTTAACCATTCTGATGGCTTTAACCCTCCAACTTAAACCATGTTCCCAACCAAAAGAGAAAACTAAATTCTCCCTGCTTTGAACATTACAAGTGCACTTACTGAAAAGGTTTACTATGACAGCTGCAAGCTTAGTTGCTATTGTAGCTCATAGAAGGATGCATAAAAACTTTACAGTGTTGCCCTGTCCATCTGAAATAATGAAATAAATTAGAAGCTTACTTGAAAAACACCAAGTAAGAGAAATTAACCAGCACGTTTAATTGGTTTGTAGGTGCACCTTCTCAAAGAGGTTCAATACACGTAGGACCAAAGCCATGATTATAAAGTAGTCACTCTGCACATTGTATTCACCAGCTCTTACTGCACAGACACAACCAAGATTCATTACGGTAAGGCAGAAGAAATAATCTATCTACAGAATCCACGTATTTGCACGCTTCCATCCAGCTCAGTATCTCAACATGCTGCACCACACTCCAAATCTACACGAGGTGAAAAACGTCCCCTGTACCCAACTTTCATCCTCTGCCAGCTGATTATTTTGTTTATGATTCGACTTTAAAGAGACGCATCCACGTATTTATTTTCCCACCTGATAAATATTTATGAAGGTTTTGTTCCAGTCCTAACACATAAGTAGTATAACTTATCTTCCTTTTATTCAGTCAAGGAGAGGAGCTTAAAGGGAAAGGAGTTTAAAGACAAGCTACTCGTACTGCTGAGCCTCAGCTCCCCAAGTCAGCACATTCAGTGAAACCATGCGGGTTTGAAAGGCAAATTCCAAGAGAAAAAGATTATAATCACAGAAACCAGAAACTGCAGGAGTCAAGCACCTGGGTCATGGCAACAACAGCTTCCCAGCACTAAGACAGCACACAGAATTAACGTGAGTTTCACAGCAACAGAGAGGAGTAGGTACCCAAACCCATCCATAATTAAACACGATTGCAAGAAAGATCCCTCCTGGTGCTGGGCGAAGATGTGCTGCATTGAATGGCACATAAGCTCTCAGCCTGAATAACATTAAAGCACAGTTTCACGCAACTATCAGATAACTGATGCCACTTCCACTCATTCTACTATTTTATACTGATTTTGATCAAGACTTCAGCTCTCTGGCTGATCACAGCCCTTTCAGAAACCAAACTCCCACTGTCTAGTCTTTTATGCTGTGGGCCAATGGAACAGAAGCCCAGTTCCTGCCAGTCTCCCATTGAGTTTAACTGGGATCCAGTTTTCCTTACCCAAAGTCTTGCAGTTCTGTGCTCTGGTCTGTAAGACTCTCATTCCTGCTGCGCCAAAGGAGAGCTCACAAATGGGGAATATCACAGCAGTAAGCCTGAGATATTGAAAAATTAATTACTTTGACATAATACGGAGTCATCAATGAAGGCAACAAGGGATGTTTGAGCTGAAACCCAAGAAACACAGGCAATTCCATCTGCCTCGTTACATTTATTGAGTGCTCCTATCAGATGCACATTGTTTATTCAAAATCCTCCAAGTTCCTGAAGATCTGATAGTCGCTGCTGTCATCACGATGAAGAACTGAAAGACTTCAGAAGATAAACAAACACGGTGCAAGCTAAGTGCTTGAAGCACGCAGGTTTCTAGCTTGCCACCTATTGAAGAGGTTTCTCCATCACAAGCTCACCTCTTCTGTACTGACATCTCAACTTATTCTATTATCCACTCTTGGAAGCTATTCCCCAGCTCCTCAGCTCCCTCGAGTACATCTTTTTAAGTGCACAATGCTGAAAAAAAAGAATAGTTACACAAGCCTGAGTACATATTTATTACCATCAACGTGTGATAGCCCCAAGAGACATCCACGCATCACATCCAGTTAGCACGAAGAGGAATCACAGTCTTCAGTACCACGCTATTTTTGCCTAACGCTGCAAGGACGGGCTCACGTGCAAGTCGCTTTGCTCCTTTCTAACAGATGAGTGAGTTTGATGTTAAGGAGAGAATAAAACCCATTCTCCCATCAACTTTTATTGCTGTAGGAATGTCCCAGGAGCATCTCCCCATCAAACTCAGGCTCCCAATGCAATAGCTTTACTGCTACTCCACGTTGCCACTACTGCTTTTTCTTATATATTTAAGAGTTGAGTTTATACAAATGTAGGTGACCTTACAACACAGCTGTCCAACTAGACACAGCAGAGAAACAGGCAAGTAAAGAGAAAGCCCCGACACGTGGTGCATGGAAATAAATGCTGATGAATACATGTCTGTCTCTCTAATGCCTCTCCCCTTCTGCAAGGCCCCTGAGGTAAGCTCAGCCCTGCAATAAGGCATTAAATTAGTAAATAAGCCACTTTTATGGCAGAGATTATTTCCTCTGCGCTTCTTCCCCCTTCTTTCCTCTCCCTTTGCCTTTCTTACCGCTTCCTTCGGCAGGAACATCAAAATAGATAGCAGACCTCAGGGATATCAACCTCGCTTCCAGGCACAGACATCACAACAAGCAATATCTGGCTGCCCAATACAAGGTTCCTGGCTATTTAGGGTTTGAAGAATATTGTGGCCCAGATTTTATTCCTTACAATTACTTCAAGGCCAGGGGGTATCCATTTGCATAATAATGAACATATTGCTAAAGGATGGTGCGGGAACTCACGCACTAATGAGATCTGGTGTGTGTTATCTGAAAGTCATGCCTGCTTTATAAGAATACTTTAATTAAAAACAACCTCTAAAGGTTTTACCTACTTGTACCTTTTAAATAACACGCAATGACTGGCGCCTGCTTTGTGCAATGGACAAACACATCCAGCTCGTTACTTGGTGATTCCTATTGGACTATTCACATGTAGAAGGACTCAGGAATCAGGACTTTCAACCCAATTGTGTGATATCACACAATTACCATCAACCAGAATACGTTGGGACGGACTCCTTCAGTCATAACTGGAAGGAAACAAGTGAAAAGAAACATAATAACAACAACCCAGCACAACTCCCTCATAAGGTCAATCCAGACATACTCCATCTGGTTTTGGAGCCATGCGTAAGCAGCTGTATGACAGGTTAGATATAGGATTTACATGCTTCCATACAAAAAAACAGAGGCAAAAATCAACAGACCATCAAAAGCCTCGTATCAGCTCCCCCATGTACAGTAATGAAGACTTGGGGAAAGTTCTGCACTGCTTTATTACATGTTGAATGGAATGTAGCCTTGTAATTCCTACCAGAGCCAGAAAAGTTGTGCTGCTAGACAACACAATACCCTGAACATTCACATTAGAGCCCTTTTGAAGCCAGCATAGAAAGCACAAAGAACCTGCTTCTCCTGATCCCAGCAGCATCCAACAGCACAACTTCCAGTCCTCCGAGATCAGACAAAGCACAGACAGCAAAGCCTCACACCACTAGGCAATAAACACAGATACCACACGTTACCTTGCTCTAATCAGTAGAATATAATGTAGATATCTAGCAGTGTGCTTAATAAGAAGATAAAGCAAAATTCAGTGCTTCATTTCTATACCACAAATGCCAACCCAGCTCCCTGTTATTTCACTTAGACACACCAGATCCATCCTTGGCTGGGATAGAAACACACAGATTTCTTGGCACTTCAAAAATAAGAAGCTTGACTTAATACCCATTAAATACACTGCCATAAAAGAAAGTGTTTGTCTGATTTTAAAATGAGCCTGGTCTCATTTCCTTCCAGAACAAGTCTTATTTTTCAATAGCAGAAGTGCCTGCTGGTGATTAACTCTAATGATCCTGGATCTCACACATGCTTTTTCCAATCAGAAATCAAAGAACATTAAGCTTAACAACATCACAGTTTATACTCAGCCCCACAGTCATGGCCAAGCTTTATCAGTGTTTCATTCCCAAACTATTTTCCCCAGTAAACACAAGTCTAAGCTTTCCCGAGTAACATCTCCCTGGAAAATCCAATAGGAAATGAAATGTAATACTCCATTAAGACTTGTTTTGCAAACAGAAGTGAGAGAGAGAGAGCTCACCCAAGCAAGAAGAGTCATTAAAATGGATCTTACATATATCATTATAAATTTAATAATCTCCATGACGGCTGGAGTTCAAGTTAAAATGAATGGCAGCAAAGCATGACCAATTGATGTTATCCCAGCTGCCACCGAGCCTCACTTGGGGTTATATTATACTTACAGAGGCCCAACACTACATGTGCACCAAATACCCAGAGCCAGGAGCAGATGGGAGATGTGGGCTCCTATCCCTATCAGCCAGGAGAGGCAGACGTGATTGCGTATTAATCTTGATGCATCCGGACAATCATTGTGTACTTTGGTGTCTCAGGTCCCTAATGCTTTTCCCACTGCACACAGTACACAGTTGTATATTTAAAGAGGGGGAAAATAAATATAAAACAACCCCCCCCCCAAAAAAAAAGCCTCAACAGTTGCAGCTTTCAGAACTGAAATCAATGGAAGGATTTTATTTCAGCTCTTATTGATTTACTTTGGCCCCAAAACACTTCCCTGTCCTTGTCAGCTTATCACTTAATAGGTTGTGCTCGGTACAACAGAAATATACTTCAAGCTTCACATTGGTTGTGCTCCTTAAATCTAAGGAACAGCTGCATTTTATCCCATATCGGAGAGTTTTTCAGGCTCTTTTGATTTCTAATGGAGCAACAGAAAAGCCACTTTCATTCTGCAGCAGACTTGAAGTTGTGACACACGTCTCCCCTCACCGACACTGGGCAGCATCTCAAAGGGCTGCTGGTCACATCTGCTTCCAGCTTATTTCAAATGCAACACAAATCACACACGTCTATGCAAAAAAAGGAAGCTCTTCTTCACACAAGGCCAAATAGGAGGGACTGGGTTCTGTGTATTTCAATCAACAAACACTCAGGGACAACAGCACAATTTATATGTACAGCACAAGCATTTCAAGTGTAATTATTTGCTTCATTCATGCCAAGAAAACAAGTTTGAAGTCTCAGCTGTTTGCAAGCCAAGATGGCAACTTCATTGAGGTCAGCTGCATACACACAGGCAATCAATTATTATTAAACAACACAATAACACCTTGACACACAAGGCTTCCTCAATGCAAAATAGGATCTGTCAGCTGACATTACTGACGTTCCACCGTGTATTTTGCATTGCTTTAAGTCAGAATCATGTCTGGAAACTATATGATAAATAAACGATAACATTATCATCAGGACAATCAGGACACTGACACATTCTCAGTGATGTTACAGGCCAGATCCCAAGGAAGCAGTTTTTTAACCTCTCTAGTAATATCAATAAGAGTGAAAGCAACAACAAATCAATGATCCAACCAGACTTAGCAGAAGTCACTAGACCTCATTTCATTAGAAGCCTCTCCACCAACAACTACCCAGCGTCCTGGGGATGTCTCACCCACTTCACTCACACTACAGCACTCCTTACAATGAAGCCAACTATCTGGTGTAAATATATAACAAGGAAAACAGACCTGCAGGCAGCTGAGCATAGTTAGCAGCAATTGTAACAGACAGAAGAGTCACAAGCTCTTTTGCTGCTCGTTCCTCATGCATGTCATTTAAGCAGAAACCTTCCACCATTTGTGACTTACCCTTTTTTGATCTTCCAGTCCATGTGTCACCGGCTTTCTCTTCTGATGCTGGCTGGATTCGGAGCCCGGTTCCATTTCCCAGCTACAAACACTCCTCCGGCCTCTCTCAGCTCTCTCTAAAAATCCATAGCACGAACAGCAACAAAAACCTCAAAGTCATTTAAAAAAGAAATAGCAAGAGAACTCCTTCACATCTCCTCCTCATCCTTCCAAGTTCTCACTTGCCATCACTGCTCATTATAATATAATATAACAGGCAGCCAGTCCATAAGCCTCTGTTCCCTTCTTGAGCTCAGAATCCCATTGCTGTGCCTTACAGAGCTGAATCCAAAGCCAGTGCTTGGTGCCACATTATTGCTCCATCAGCAGCCGTTTGGGTCCATTCCTGGCACAGATAATTTATACGTCAATAAAGGTGTAAATGTGCATTTAATCCACTGGGTTGATATTATCAGCATCCCTCTCTCAGGCCGCCTTCCTCCCATAAATCAATGTAAACACTTCACAGCAATAATCGCCTTTTGCACATCGAGCAGGTGTTAATTATATAAAATCATCCGGGCACGTTTGTCATCATCATCTTCAATGTATTCAAACAAACACCTACAAGAGACGAGGAAAAAACAAGCATTGAAAGAACACATAGTTACTGATTTCATTGCCCACCACCAGCGCTTAGAACTGCTACAGTAACTATGTATTTAGCAATACGTTACACTGCACCCAAACCTCTCCAGGGGCTTTTTAATGCCTTACTTTGCTTTTGGGGCTTCATGTACAAAGACAGCTGAGAGAGACAGACAGTGCATCACCCCACGGGGTCACACAGGTTGGATAGAGCACTGCGGCCAATTGTGGGTCCATGATGGGACACGTGGAGGAGCAGGTGCTGCCAATGAGCCCATAAGGAAACACAACACCTGGAGCCACAGGTTCCCAGCTCAGCCACCTTAAAGCACCTGGGAGCAGGGAGAGCAACACCCCGCAGCCCAAGGCAGGGCCGATACCCGTCATATCCAGCTATAGGGCTCACACAGCCACCACCCCCCCCATCAAACACGAGTTGCGTTACCGGCGGGCACCCAGTAACGGCGGGTTCCCGTCCCCCCCCCCCGGACACCTTTACCCCCCTATCCCGGTACCTGGCCCCGGCCGGGCGGTGCCGCGCCCCGAGCAGCGCAGGGCAGGGCGAGGCCGCCCGGCTCCGCTCGGCGCTGCCGCTACTCACTCTCTGTTACCGGGACAACCGCCTCCCGCCTCCCCCGAGCCTCGGCTCCTCCCCTCCGCCGGCCACGTGATGCCCGGAGGACCAATGGCGGGCGGGGGCTCAAGGCGGTGAGCTGCCGGGGAGGCCGCGTTACAGCGCCACCTTGTGGTCAGTGCGGGAACTGCAGCGAAACGGGGCTGTCAGCGCATAGGGACCCAGAGCGGAGTACAGCACCCTGCTCAACGTCATACGGCTGTGTGCTTTGTGAGCCACGTCTCTGCTATTGAAGACATCGTTATTCACAAGGACAGCAGTTATTAAATGACACATTTCTGCTTATCACCTCGTGGCACTTCACAACACATAAGCCCTGACCCCGCACCCTGAGGTACAGCTCAGCCCTGAGGTTCATCTCATTCCTAAGGTACATCTCAGCCTTGAGGTTCATCTCAGCCCTGAGGTACATGTCATTCCTGAGGTACATCTTATTCCTGAGGTCCATCTCAGCCCCCAGGTCCATCCCATTCCATGATGTCCGTCCCATCCCCGTTGTTCACCCCATTCATCCCCGTTGTCCATCCCATTCCCGTTGTTCACCCCATTCATCCCCGTTGTTCACCCCATCCCGTCCCGTTCCGCAGCCGTTGGGCCGCGCTCCCTCCCCGCGCTCCTCATCCCGCGCCCTCAGCCCGCCAAGCCAGCTCCGCGCCGATTGGCTGAGCGCGCCCCGCTGCCGCGAGCCGATTGGCCGGGCCTGTTCCCCGCTCTACCGCCGGCGGCTCCGCGCTCTCGGTTCAAACCGGCGGCGGGATCGAGCGGCGCCGTGTGTGGAGCGGGGCCGCGCCGTGCGTGTGTCTGTATGTGTGTGTATATATATATATATGTGTGTGTGTGTCCGTAGTGCACGGAGCGCGGCGGCCGCCAAATGTTTGAACCGGATCCCGGCAGCGCTCCGCCCTCCGTCGGGGCGGGGCCGGGCCGTTGGGTGGCGGGCGCGGGCCGGCTGGCGGCGGGGCGGGTTGCGGGTCCCGCCGTGTCTCGCAGGGCCCGGCGATGCCGAGCGGCGGCGGCGGCTCCTCCTGAGCCCGGCGGGGCGGAGATGGGCGCCGGAGAGAAGGTACCGCCGATGGACCCCCCCCCCCTGCAGCTCTCCGGTACCGCCCGGCCCGACCCGCTGCTCCCGTGTCCCTTCTCTCCGCAGGAGAACCATCCCCAGGCTCCCCGCGGGACGCTGCGGACTCCGTTGAAGCAGGCGGGCGGTTCGCAGCGCGTCCTGTCCGAGCTGCAGCCCGGCTGTCAGCCGCTCGCCACGCCCCCCAAACCCGGGGGGGCCCTTCCCGCTGAGCCATGGACGCCCACCGCCAACCTGAAGGTGCTGATCAGCGCCGCCAGCCCCGAGATCCGCAGCCGCGAGCGGAGCCGGGAGCTGCAGGGAACGCGATGCTGCCAGGTACCGCATCCCGCACTTTGCTTGTTGGGCCCCTTTGCTGGTCGGCTTTACCCTCCTTATAGTGCTTTCCAGATGTAAAACATCTCGTTCCATAGGCCTGCTGTACCAGCTGGCTGCACTGGGTGATCTGCTGATATGCCCCTCAGTCCTTACAGTTCTATTTCCGAGGGCCAGAGTTGAACGCTGGACTTTGTGCCGGCAGGGAACGTGTCTTGAGCCTATTTGGATTGACGTACCCGTCATTAAAAGCTCCTCACGTCCTCATCTTGTCCTGCACAGGAGCACTCATCAGGAGATGAGTATGAACGATCCCAACCCAGTCGCAAAGAGAAGAGCCTGGGTTTGCTGTGCCATAAGTTCCTGGCCCGGTATCCCGATTACCCCAGCGCTGTGGAGAACAACTACATTTGCCTCGATGAAGTAGCTGAGGAGCTCAGTAAGTTGGTGTATATTCCTATTGCGTGTCCTCGCATGCACAAGGCTATGAATCGCCCTCCTATTGCACAGTACTGCTAACATCCTGTTAGACAATGCATAACAAGTGTATTAAGAGGGGGAAGCATAGCAAACTGATCTATTTTTCTATGCAAACTCTACTTCAGGTAAACGACAGTAGTATTTTAGGGGACTGAGATGCCATGTTAATCTTTGCACTTTGTCTCTTCAGATGTTGAACGTCGACGTATCTATGACATTGTGAATGTGCTCGAGAGCCTCCACATGGTGAGCCGCCTTGCCAAGAACAGGTACATCTGGCACGGCAGGCACAACCTTGCCAAAACCCTGCAGACCTTGAAGAAAGTTGGAGAGGAGAACAAATACACACAGCAGATTCAGATGATCAAGAAGAGGGAGTACGAGCAGGAGTTTGGTTTGGATGGCAGGAATAATGAAGAGGTGGCAAGATCTTTCATCTCCAATGAGCATTCAGAAATGTGCTTTGTGGAGCTCCCAGGAATCGAATTCCGTGCTGGTGAGGTTATATCTGTAGTGCCAAGAGTAACATGATCATAAAACACATATTTGTTGCTTAGATGCTGCTGACAAATTTCTACAGCGTTATAACAATGTTTGTAGCTGGCATGTCACTTAATGCTTTAATCCTTTTTTCTTGTCTTCTGCAGCCTCTGTTAACAGCAGGAAAGACAAGTCTCTACGAGTGATGAGTCAGAAATTTGTGATGCTGTTTCTTGTATCAACCCCTCAAATAGTCAGCCTTGAAGTCGCTGCTAAAATCTTGATTGGAGAAGATCAGTTAGAGGACTTGGATAAAAGCAAGTTTAAAAGTAAGTAAAAGGCTGCTATTCCTGTCTGCTGCTTGTTCGTTTTCTGAAATCAAGGGTAAGTTAAATGAGCAAATCCAGCTCAAGATCATTCAGTGTAAAATGCTGTCATAAAGGTATTTGAACCTCCAAAACCTTGCATAGTTCTTACAGGGACCCACCTGTGCATCGTACATGCCATGTAAGTCTGGAAAGTCTTTTCAGTGTGAAGTAGGAGCTGCTTATTGGTAGTGATTTCCCAAGCAACTTGTCACACATTTCAGCATCATTTCAGCAAAGATGCCCCATGCAAATAAGTGTTCAGGTCACACAACTTACTCGATGGAAGCCTAACCAAATACTGTCAAAGTGCTGCTGATAGCTTAAACATGGGTTTCACTTCCTCACAATGCTGTAACTGCTGATTGTCTCTTCATTATTTGACCCTTCTTTCGGTTCCCTGCACGTTTCCTCCTCTTCCCCTCCATTCAAACATAAAGGTACTTCGAGGTCTAGGCTGATGTATTCTAATAGGTGAGAATGTTAGTGACTTGTTATTAAAAACTGCTCTGCTTTGTGTCTATTTCAGCTAAAATCAGGAGACTTTATGATATAGCAAATGTTCTCAGCAGCCTCGAGCTTATCAAGAAAGTTCACGTCACAGAGGAGAGAGGCAGAAAACCAGCATTTAAATGGACAGGACCCGAAGTCCCACCAAACACCCAGGGTACATATATGTGTCTTTTTCTTTTGCTGTGCTGATGATTCTGATTTCTTCCTTTCCTCTCCTAGAAAGCTGTTAACTGAAATACTGAGTAAAAGAAGCAGAAAGTCCTTGATGTTCACGTTGTTGCCCTTGGTTCTGAACAGCACAATGTTTCCTGGAGCAGCTCATAGGAGCCTCATAGTTTATGTTCTTATGCTGAGACTTGCATTTCCATTTTTGCCAGTGCCTGATACTTCAATAGTTATAATTCACACTCAAATAATTGCTTTTAATGACTGAATATATTTAATGTTACATTTGAATATATATATATACACTATACAAACTCTTCTATTTGTTCTTCTTTTTAGATACAAGGCTTGAAACAACATCCGCACCCTGCATCTCACAGATATCAGAACCCACCAGTTCCAAGGAGCAATGCTCAAAAAACCTTTTTCCCTCAAGAATAAAGCAAAACTTCACTCGGCATCCCTCCCTAATCAAGTTAGTTAAAAGCATAGAAAGTGACAGAAGGAAGATCCAATCTGCTCCAACCAGCCCAGTTAAAATAAGCCCAAGTACGTAGCTGAAAACTTTGTCTATCTCTTTCTAGTCATGTTTTTCACTTGAATGTGGAGTCTTGTACTAAATATACAGACTTGCCTTCTGATCGAAGATGTGGATGAGTGAATAAGTTAAAACACCTGTTGTTTGAACAAGTCAGAAACAAACAAGATGGGGGGAAATGAAGTGTATGTTGTCTGTAAATCTTGAAGCTTTATGAGACTGATAGCGGGAACAAATGTAACACGTGTTCCGAGAATAAGCTCTGCAATTAGCAGAAACAAAGTAGAAATAATGCAGACTCAAGATAGAATTACACTTAAACATTAGGATACGTTATCAGTTCTGTTGGTTTTGTTTTCTCCCTTGAAGCAGGTACAGATGAAAATGTATCAGCTTATACAAGTAAAGTGTCTCAGCTCACAGCAGTTCCTCAATATCAGCTGGAAGAACCACCAAAGTAAGTTTGCGCAAGTGTCGTGTTTGGAAGCTTTTTGTCACTGACTGTTAAGTTCAATCTATGCTTAATTTGAGTTGGGCAGTGATCTGCAAAAACCTGTAACCTCTGTTGCTCCTGGCTATGGTTTCACTTGGAGTTTTCTGTTCGGTTCATCAAGACATACAAATTCACACTGACTTTGTAAGGTAAAAAATAATTACACAGGACATTTCTGCATGAAAACACTAAACTATGCGTTTTGACTTTTTTCTTGTTTTAAGGAGACCAAAAGACATGAAAAATAACGTGTTAGGATCTGCTTTGGAGCACAGTCTGCCCTGGCCTGAGGCAGCTCCCAAGGCCAACACTCACACTGCTGCACCCCCTCCAAAATTGCTTCTCACTCAGCCATTGGGTGCCCTGCCTCCGAGCCACCGCTCAGCATCACCAGTGATCCTACCTCAGCCTCATTCTGGTGCCTCCTATGCAGTATATGTGCATCCTTCTCAAGCCCACGCTGTGACAGCGTACAGCCCAAGCTTCATGTTGCAGCCTCTACCGTGTGCTAATGTGACAGGAATTAAAAGTATTCATCCAAAAGCATTAAGTGAAATGACCGCCAAGGAAGGGGACAATTGCACAGCCGCAGCTGATGCAGGAAAGGCCACGGCAGCTGAAGAAAGACCAGTTATAGAGCCTGAGTCTTCATCAAAGAGGTGCCTTAAGAGATCTCAAGCACTACAAGAGAATAACTTGATTAAAAAGTGTAGAAGTGATGAGGAAAGCCTTGAAACTGCTGTGGTAAGTCAATTTCTGTCTGTCTGGTTTATAACCTAGTGGTGGTGTCAATATGATGTGGAGTTAACATGATACACAAAGAGAATAGGAGGTTCAGATACACTTGATGCACATGAAGAAACGGGGTCTGGATAATTTTCCACTCCTCAGTTGCCGGATGCTTCCATGTCTGTAAATTATTAGGCTGCTTCAAATTGTGCTTGTCAAAACTGCCATGAAATCAGGAGAAACTCTGCTTTTCTGATTCATAAAACATGTGACCTTCTTAATTACAGATGTACTGTGATAGCCGTGCCTCTTACAGTGCCTGTTTTCTTTTAAAGGGAGAACTCAATAAACACGAAAGACCACCTTCCATCGGCTCACAAACCAACCACGAAATGGACAACTTCCAGGAAGAGAAACAGAGCAGATCTGAAGATCAAAGCGTGGAAAGTTGTTCTGAGCAATACAAAAGAGAATGTGCTCCAGAAGATGAGGACAGAGCCAAAGCTAAACAGGACCTACCTGTAGCATTTGCCATTCCTGCTCATGAGGTGAGCTTTGCCACACAGCACAGCAGTTCTTGCTGTTAGCTGGGAAAAGACCACGTGGAACAATCTGCAAAGGAAACGGAACTGGAATCACTACACATATATAGATTTGCCTTTAGTTGCATTACTATGCAGAATGCTTTAGAAAAAAAAGACTCTGTAGGGCCTCGCTACCCCCAGGCAGATCCACACTCCCAGCCAGTTTGGTGTTATCTGAAAACTTAGTGAGGGTGCACTCGATGCCCTCATCCAGGTCATCAATAAAGGTATTGAAGAGGATGAAGATAACTAAGTAGATGGAAGCGATACTGAGATCTCATACTGTCCTAGACTGTTTTTTATAAATATTTAGTTCACAATGCTTTGATGTCCACCAGCAATGCAGTAGAACTCCCCATTCTTCTTAAAAGAAAATAAAGAAATCCACATAAGGGTATCTGAGAATGCAGCTGAATGACTTGTGTGGATGAGGACTTTTAGAGCACAGCTATGAGTCAAACTGAGTCCAGTTTCAGATGGGAGCCAGTATAGGCATGGACTATCCCAAGCCTTGGGGATTATGAGGGATATAGGATAAGAGAGTGGCAAGGGGAGTGTGATTTTGAAGAAAAGCTTATTTTTTTCATGCACCTTTGATGTAAATGTGTATTGTCTTTTTCAGACCTTTTTTCCATCTGGGTACCTTATCCCTCTAACTCAGTGCACTCACCATAGCAACAAGGCAGCTCTTTCTAATAGAGAGAAAGCTGGGATATGTTCTGTGCAGCACACCACTACCCAGAGCTCACCCACTGCAGGTGAGTACCAAGGGATATATACACACAGATGCCTGGTTTGAAGGATTGTAAGCCAAAGTCATCCTACCAGAGCTGTGAAATCACAATGCAAGGACTCTACTTTCAATTTTTAATCCTTCCAATGCTTGTTTTTTTCTGTTTCAGGTGTCATTCCAATGATAGCATCTGAACTGAAAGCAGTTAACGTTCCGGCTTTTCATATAACATCCTTGAACATCATGCTGTCACCAGCTTCTATAGCTGCTGCACCTGTACTGAACAACTCCCACCTCAATTCTAGCAATAACAGTTCAGTCCCAAACCCAAGTTCTTCACTTCTGAACTTTACACTGCAGCACATAGGAGTGATGCCTGCTGGTGTGCAAGTACCTGCAAACCCCGTTCTTCAGCACATCCCAATCCTATCAAAACCAGAAAGCACTAATCGTAGTAGCTCAGAAAACGCGACCTTACAAGAGGAAAAGGTAAGAAGCAACGTATTGCAATGGCTAAACCATAGGTTGAGTGAGAAATAATATCTTACTTGCTGAGAAAGTGGAGCCAGCTGGAGGAACTGAAGGATGACGAGGTGTGAGGAGCCTTGGAGAGGACGTTGGATAAGAAATGACACATGCTCATAAACTGCTTGTTGCCTTCTGTCAGCTGTTTGTGTAGTGCTGAATTGCCTACAGTTGGAAGTGAAAGAAGGAGATAAAACAAATCAGTTTATTAACATATATATATATGGGTATATAGATGTATAGCAAGGAAAAGGAGGATGCTCTTCTCCACAGAGCTGATAGATAGGAAGAAATGTGTTTGCTAACATTCTGCACATACCTACAACTAGAATGGACTGACACTGATCTCTCCCTTTTCTTTTAGCCCCCTGTGCCAAAGGAAGCCCCGGAGCCTCAGCCAGTGACAGAAAACTTCTTCCGCACACCAGGAGGACCAAACACAACCCCGTCACTGTCTGCAACCTCAGGTGGTACCGACACAACCTCTCAAGGAACCTCACACATTGCTCAACGAAAACTTGAAGTGCCAGAAAACTGATCTTTGGGCATCAGATCGCCGGCTGTGTTAGCAGTGTAATTACTGATATAGCACAATGCACATGGGATGTGTTTTGGATGTGATTGGCAAGACAATGATACAGGAATAGCCTGAACGCTGTAGAATTCAAACTGGCTTTACTATGGAAGTTCAGGCTAAGTGTTTTTACACGAGGCTTATCTAAAGCAACTGAGTTTTGTATCTCATTCTGCGTTGCTCTTCTGCTATGCAAAGTAAACTGAAAGTGTCTGTACAGAAAGGTACCGTCTATCAATCAGTGCATGTTTTGCACAGAGAAAGTACTGTGAGCCTGTACATATTGAATGCTTCCCTTAAAGGCCGTAGTTAGGATTTCTTGTGCTCCTGTGTTCAGCTGCTCCTCTTTTATAAGTTTAGCTTTGAAAAAAAAAAATCTTTAACAAAAAAAATTAAGTTTTTATATAAGTTAAGAATTATTTATACTGCGTTGTAAAAATAATTTGTTCAGACAAAAAAATTGCATCCAACTCATTTTGACTTTTTTTTTTGTTGAATGGAATTAAATGACTGGTGTTGCTGTAATACGTCGTACGCTGAATGGTGGTTTTTTGGTCAAGGATTCTATAGAAGGGGAAAATGGTGTTTAATCAGCAAGGGGCGTAAAGAACTTGATCTGGCTTTCTGAATGAGGGATACTCACTGTCACATAGGGCAGTATCCAGCAGGAGGGAGTCCTGCATATACACATATATATATACACACATTTATCACTGTTTTGGTAAATTATCTTTGGCAACATGACTATGACTAAACCCTCATTTCAGGCTCCTTACGTTCCACATCCAAGCGCCGATCCATCGAGCTTTCATCTTTATTTCTGATCCATTAGGCTGCGCTCAGGAATGCGCCGTAGGTGTCATCTGAGGGGCCGCATTGTTGTCCACCTACTCACAAGTGGACACAAGGGAACAAAATGCCAGGCTTTTGTCAGCAGCTATTTTCAGCTTGGTGATAGCAATGGCATTGCTCTGATCCCCAAAGCTCTCTCCTCTTTCCCCTCCCCTCCCTGCCTATAGGGCCAGCAGCGGCAGCCCCTGCCTTTAAAGAGCACAGGAACCCCTCCAGCTCAAATCCTTTGAGGCTTAAGAGAAGAGGGAGAAACACCGAGCCACACCGTAAGTACAGCACGTGGGGTTCTGCTGGCATTTGATAGAAGGGTTTGGGTCTTTTTCCCCAATAGAAATAGCACGAACGTGTGCAAAATACTGTGCCTGAGCTCAGCTGTGATGGCTTAGACTCAGTGCAGGAACACAGAGAGAAGGATGTGGTGGAAGAAGAGGCAAAGCTGATAGCACAGCATTAGGTCTGAACAAAGGAACAGCTCCTTTGTGCTGCAGGACTTGGTTTCCAAAAGAATCAAATGATGCTGGGAGGAAAGGGGTGGGTTTTAGGTCGGTTTGTTGCTATTTGTTAAGTCATAACTAAATACTTAGTTCCAACATCAGCACATTCTGGGTTTTAGACGTGCCAGCAGCTGTTTCATTTGGCATCACTGCTGTCTATTACAGAAGCAATTCTTATCTTTATACTTATAACTGATGCAGGACATCTCACTCTATGACTAAAGCAGGACTACAGGGCACATCCCAGGACCCCCATGGAAGGGTTTTACTGTGACTTCTTTCTTGTATGGCTCCCCATCAGGTGATGCCAAAGCAGCATGGAAAATGTGCCTGCACACCCAGTCATGTTACCATAATTAGCTCAAGAGCCCTGGTTCCTCTAAGAGGTCTATAAACCACAGCCTGTAACAGCACAAGGCTCCCTATCAGAAATGGGAGAAAGGCTTCAATGGTGTTATTCCACAGCATTCCTGAGGAAGAAGGAAACAAATGCATAACCCATTCCTTCCATACAGCTCCATCGCATTTCTGCCACTGCAGATAAGCACAGCTCAAGGCAAGCTGGATTTTTCTCTCCCGCGCATCATTAGCGCTTCACAGCTGTCAGAGCAGCGAGGGAACTGACTGATAGAGTCTGAAACAGCTTAATGGCAGGGTAAAACTGAAGCTGCTTTCAGTAGCTTCTATGTTACATTGCTGCTGTGTCAAACCCCACTCTTTTATATGGAAACTAAAGAAAATTCTCAGGCTTGAGCCAGAGTTCAAAGTCCTTCCCTTAGTTCAGAACACCCCATGGTGGGTTTAATCAAATCCAAACAGGACTTTGAAAGACCTATAATAAGAAAGTGACTGGTTTTCCAAGAAGGACAGAGGCGGCCTGAGCCAGGAGCTCCAACATCCTGATAACGGGACGTGCAGATGACAAGATGACGGCACAGACCTTCCAGAAACAATGACTCAAACCAGAAGAGCAAAGCGCAGATTGTGGCTGCTCCAGCTGCGTGATAGCACAATATCAGGGCACTTACCCAGCACAGTCCAGTGACCCGAGCTCAGCTGCTGGCTCTCATGCTGCTCCCTCACACGACCTTGGGCAAGTCACTTCCATAGGCACTGGAATAGGAAACACAACACTCTCACCATCAGACTTTTAGATTTCTAACAGTGGACAAATAAAAGCCCCTTAGGAAGGGGTCACTACTTTATAACAGCAGTCACGAAGCTCAGTGACCAACGTGGTTCCATGACAGCATCCTCAGTAAGCACACTGTATCTGTGCAGCTTCACAGTGGAACTGGTTCAGATATTAACCGGATGGTGGGATGTCACACTGACAGAGAAAACTGCCATTGCTAAGGAAGCAGATCCTCCCTAGGGGCTACCTGGCAATAGCAGCTGAAAGGAAATAAAGTTAAGTACCACCTTTTTCTATTGGATTTACTCATCAAGTCTGATTCTCTAGGTTACCCTTCACATAGGAAGATGCCAAACTGGGGAGGTGGGGCCAAATGCGGTGCCTGCGAAAAGACAGTGTACCACGCTGAGGAAATCCAGTGCAATGGAAGGAGTTTCCACAAGACCTGCTTCCTCTGCAGTAAGTGCAAGTTTAAAACCACGTAATTCAGCTATTTCCATTACAGCCTGCAGTGCTTCCTTTTGCATTGCCTTGCATCCAAGGAGAAACACAATGAAGATGCTCACGGTTGGCCTAACTCAACCTGTTTGCTCATGGGACGTTTAGGGTAGGTCTTAAGCAACATAGAGGATGGTAGAAATATATCCCCTGCAGAAGTCTAAGGTCAAAAAGTAAAGGATGCAACAAAGCCTGGCTGGTAAGTACCAGGTATGTGAATTGGCTTTGCTTTCCCCTTGATTCGCAAACACTGATCAGCAGCTTTGTACTGGATCCTTCAGCATCACATACCACGTTCACGGGCTTTGCAGTGAATCAATGATGGGATTATATTCCTCCAACCTTAGTCCCCATACAGTTTGCCTACCTAGTTTCCCTGTCAGGTTACTTACAGCACAGCCATGATGGACATATAACAGGGACCTCATGCCATCAACCTGAAAGCCCCCAGTGCCAGCTATGTGCTAGCAGGTGGCAGATCCCAAAGCTATCTCAACAATAGCACTTGAAGGGCTTTTGCTCCATCTGTTGCAGTGAATTGATACTCTGTCCCTACAATGACAGAAATAGAAACACTTTACTGCTCAAGTTTCCAGCATCCTCTAACTCCCACAGCAAACATAATGACCATCTCAAAGCTGAAGAGACCACAGTTTGTATGTTTAAAAGGAATCAAATGAGGGCCTTCTGTAATTAAAGAGCATCTCTCTTGATGGGGTGGGGGCTGCCACACTCCCAGCTCCCAGTGTATGCAGACACCAAACACACACAGCATCACTATTGCTTTCTCCCCATTCATTATTGTCTCAGTTTCCAGGCGTAAGCAGCAAGGAGACTCACTTGCCTGGTAACAGAATCCACTCATTGAAGGCAGATCAGGTTTCAGATCTGCGAAGCACAGCAGAGAACTTAAGAGATCAACCTGCCTTCCATACCCATCTGATGAGACTCAGCAGACATAAGAGTGGCCTTAGCAATGGCTCTTGGCTCCACGTGCCATCCATGCCTCTCAGATAAGGGACACATGCCTACCAAGACAAGCAGCTGCTCGCACTCAGAGACTTCAGGTCCATTCAACCAGAGTCTAGATTTAAAGCAGTGACATAGAGGGTACAACTTGCACTCTACTGTGTGCCACTGTCACGGCACATTCTGTCCCCAGGTCTACTGATATTTACCCTTTATGCCTCTCTTCCTTCTGGCAGTGGCTTGCAGGAAGGCTCTGGACAGCACCACAGTGGCAGCTCATGAATCTGAAATCTACTGTAAGACTTGCTACGGGAGGAAATACGGGCCCAAAGGAGTTGGATTTGGACAAGGGGCTGGATGTCTCAGCACTGACACTGGGGACCATCTGGGCCTGAACCTGCAACAGTGAGTCCAACCCTAATGGCAGCACCATGTGTCTGCCTGGTGCTACCTGTCACTCAGGGCTGTTTCAGGTACCCTGTACCAGAGGTATTTTCCAATCACAATGATTTCCTGACTCTGTAACAGTGTCTTTTCCATGCTGGACTTGTTGATCTTAGCAGTCTTTTCCAACCCTAACACAGCAAACTTGTGTTTTAGGGGATCACCAAAGCCTGCTCGCCCTTCTACACCAACTAACCCTTCCAAGTTTGCCAAGAAGGTGGTTGATGTGGATAAATGTCCCCGCTGTGGCAAATCAGTGTACGCTGCAGAGAAGATAATGGGAGGAGGAAAAGTAAGTAAAGGTTACTAAAAATACAAACAAACCCTTTTCCCCCTACACTGATTACCTATAACTAATAACCCTTGAAGATTTTGCCTGGTTGATGAAGAAAACATAAGGTTGAATAAGCAAAACATCCAATGTACTGACTGTCAGATTTCAAGTCACATTGAAGCTATGCTTTTCCATAAGCCTACAACATTTTGCATCTTAAGGTCTGAGGGTCAACCCTTCCTTTGTGGCTCCTGCTGTCATCCTGCTATAACATCTCTTGGGACAGTTATAATCTAAACATTGATTTGTAGTGGCAAATGCAGATATATTAAAGAGATCCTATGACCAGAAAAAACAGCACTGTGATATGCTGGCCCTCTGCTCTAGAAGCTCTTACTCATTATCACATCATGATGTGGCCAAGGAGAGCGTTATCTACAGCTCTCTGCTTTTTACCAGAGTTCCAACAACAAGAGGATCATTAAATAAGATCCTAAAACTAATCTAAAAGTACTGAACTTGTAAGCCCAGGAAGACAAAATTAACCTCACCGCACAACAAGAAGCAACAGCTGTTCCTTGCATCCACTAGCTCTGCATCTTCTGTAATATAACAAACCACCTTCATCCCCTCAGCCTTGGCACAAAACATGCTTCCGCTGTGCTATCTGTGGAAAGAGTTTGGAATCTACAAACGTTACAGACAAAGATGGAGAGCTCTACTGTAAAGGTAAGAATTATTCCTTTTAGACCTAATATTGCCGTTGTGATTTGCCTTGCTGCATTGCTCGATAACAACAAATCACAAAAGCCACTTAGGGAAGCATTCACAATACTCTTTACCTTTTCCTTTCTTTTGCAGTTTGCTACGCAAAGAACTTTGGCCCCAAAGGAATTGGTTTTGGTGGCCTCACTCAAGTGGAAAAGAAAGAATGCGAGTGAAAAGAAGCGGATGCAACAGAGTCAATCTGCTGCTGATGTCAGCAGATAATAGTTGTCAAGTAAAACAAAAGCCATCACCTACAGCTTGTAACATAGGGCGTTCGTGAGATACTTTCCATCTTGCAGGACAACTCTTAGAACAGCTTAAAAAAGGTACAGTGATCAAGTCAGGTTCTTATACTAGTATTTACCACAGTTCAGACTTTAAAGAGTCACCATACTGTCCCATTCGGACAGAGATACCCTATGAATCACAAGGGTCAGAGTCTTTTGATCTAGGCCAGTTTCCTCATAGTGTTTTGAAGACTTCAACGTTATTTCTAAGGCAGAGTAGATATTATTCACTTTGACACAGTTTAGAAGTATTTGAAATTCCCTCTCTAAAAGGGAGATCCTTCTGAAGATAAAGCAAGTCTTCTTAGAATATAGAGTTTAAGTTTTGTTATTGTACATTTTCAAGCTACAATAAAGTGCTCCTATTGCTTCACATTTCTGTTTACTTCCATTTGCTTGTGTTTTACATCCCACGGTGCCACAGACTACTGCATTTCAAGGAGGAAATTTCATCTCCCATTCCTTGACTGCAAGAATTTTGTCTCATTACACTGCTTCCATCTACATTGTTAGTTCTAGACAGCATTTTACTTTGATTTCCTGAATTCAATCTGCTTCTGATAGTTTTTATTATGAAGTACTTTGACTTCCAACACACTGCTCAGCCTGCCACACTGGAATGATGCTGTAGCATCTTGTGAGCATGACTGTTAGCTGTTGTAGATCTATGTATGCAGGTGAGAATAGTTGCCTTTTTCATACATGCTAATGCTTTCTATCATCTCCTTATCAATTTTCATAACCTAACAGGGCATACACACGAGCTGAACTTAAGGCAAACAAGCTAGGCTTTGTGCTTACCTGTTCTTAAATACACTCCTGGTCGTATCTCTCATGAATCTGTTTCAATCTGTAAAATATTTCTAGAAGCATAAAAACTCTGTTTCATCACACATAAGACCCCCAAATACAGCGTTAATAGACTCTGTTCACAATGTAAGATAACCAGTTACAGGCCAATTTTTTATACTGAATTTAATTAAACTGAAGTTTATTATTTAGAACAATAAAAAAATAGAAACAAGCAGTTTTTGGAAGAATATAAAAATTAACAAAACATCCAGTTTTATTCAACTCTCAGCTCAGCAGCTTTAGGAATCAAGTAAGAATTCATACAGAATGAATGTTCATCTTCTTTATCACATTAACGTTGTATTGCTTGGTCCAGTCGACTCCATTGGGTTTGACCATACCAAAACATCTGCACTGAAAGAAGTCTGCAAGATTCTGGAAGCATCCAAGACTGAAAATGAGACAAATATTCATTAATAAACCTAACAAAAGATAACTGCAGGCATTAAAAATGTGTTCCCTAGGAAGCAGTACTTAAGGTATAAAACTGTCAGCAAAGACAGCTCTAATAGAAGAAACACAAGAATGTTCTATTCAGCATCATTCCTTTGCTGACACTCTTTAACCAGTGTTATATTTTAGAGGGATATCAGATTAAGTTCAACTCAAACATTTGAAATTAATACTAAGTAAGAATTCATCTGCTGGCACACAAGGGAATAAGGATTTTTAAGTATAATAGGGGAACTTCAGTAGTCATTTCTTCACGGAGCTAAAATAACTCAGAAAGGGCTGGTTCATAATGAAGTTCTCTCTCTGGATCTAAGGAACAGACACAGAGGATGATGAATATACTCCAGGACATTGTTCTCTCTATTTCCCAAGTCTTTCCCACTAATTGGAGCAATAGACTGACTCTGGTGCTGATACAGCCATATAGAAAGAACCAAAGTAGCTCTCAGGATGACAATTTATTCTGTAGTGTCAAGGAAGTTCTCTGCAAGGGAAATGAGGTCCAGCTCTTCCTCTTAGCATAACTCAGAACAGACACGACCAGCATGCCCATAGACTGCCCCAGTTTTGCATTCATACAACAGTGAAACAGGCCAGTGCTGAAGGGACATTATACAGTTAAAACACCATACTCTACAACAGCACTTACTTGTATGGATTTCTCCTGAGTGAAACAGGATGCTTAGAAGATTTGCTGTCCATCAGAAGGTTCATTCTCTCATGCGAAGTCAGTCCCAAGAATGCAATCTTAGAGAAAGAAAAACACAAGTAAGGGCTGAAACATGAACATCACAGATTTCAATGCTGGCAATACCAAAAGATAACTGTTAAAGGGGAGGGACTGGGAAGAAGTTGGCCATATCTAACCACTAAGTAACTCCTGCCACATTTAAGATCAACTTTTAAGTCCTTAAAATTCACTTAGGCTGAACAAGAATCTTATGCCACATTAAAAAGCTGTTTCTTAGATGGTTCAGAAAGCTCTTAATCTCATTTGCACAGCCAACACCCTCTTGGAGAGCAACAAACTGAAAGAAATTTAACAGCCCTTCCTTATTGGGATGAAATTCAGGTCATGATTTCATCGTGGCAATAGAATAACATACTGCTGAGCTCTGCCATGATATTTTCAACTTGGAATTAACTGCACTATTAAGTTTGCATGCCACTCTGGGGCAGTAACAACAGCTTTGTTAGTTAAATATGTTTCACAGTCAAAAAGATCAACACAATTGGAAGGTGATACAAGAGGTGTAATAACAGAGGGACCAGTGCAATAGAAAACAATCTTTTTCCCTTATAACACCTCACTTATCTCTAAAGATCAGGATAGGAAATCAGGTGCAATGCATTTATGGCAACAAATCACTTAGTGAAATGTGTTCATGTGGTAATTCATTATGAGAGGAATATGAACTGAAGCAAAATAATACCTGGTAAAGCTGAATAGTTAGCCACAATAAGGCCCATACAGCATGGAAGCAGGCTAGGACAAAGACGTAGGACACCCAAGGAGAGCAAGAAGTTATCTGCACCAAGTACGTCCATGCTCCATCTGCATGGTAACTTGTTTCACAGTGTTGTGACCAATCTGACAAGATTGACAATCATTTCATTATGTTTTTAAACACAGACCATTCATGTACTAAGCAAAGAATATTTGTGCAGAATACTATATATCAGCGTGCTCAAGAAATACCGCTTCCCACTTAAAAACACTCCCATGGATGCGTAACTGCTTGCTGCTCTCATTGCATACTCTTTACTTTATGTATACATCACCCACAGAAGGAACATTCAAACAACTGGTTCATTTTACTCTAAATTGAACACTGACTCCTTTCTACAATACAGAACCACAGAATGACTTAGGCTGGAAGTGACCTTAAAGATCACTCAGTTCCAGCTCCTGCAATGGGGATGGAATTAGATTGAGATACTATGCTCACTAGGAATAAGAACTATAGACAGGTCCCTGACAGCTAAATTAAAATCAGTTCACTGATACATACACAGAACAGTCTGATAAAGCAGCCAGACACTGGTCACAGTTAAGAAAGACAGGAACAGTAGGTAGTAATGGTGGTTTCCAACACCTATATTTGAGGCAAGGAAAAAAACAACAATGACATAAAGGATTTTGCAGTATCTCTCCTTCACCTCACAGGAAAAAGAAGAATGTAAAGCATTTTCTACTATCATCTCTGCTGTCCTCAAGAGAGTCTGACAAGGCTGATCTCTCCCAACTTTCTCCTGTAAGCCATTTCAGTTTATATAACAGAATTAGTCCTGATAAAGTCATCCAGCATTATTCTCTATTTTAGAGCACATCAGCTGTTAGCTGGATGAGGACTCATTATGCTAACACAGCTCTGCACAGCTGTCTTATACAACTGAAAAATCTATACTATTCAATTTAAATTGCTTCACCTTGATGCCTCTTAAAATTGCTAGTCCTTAAGAAAATAGATTTATATCAGATACAACTCTTTCTGGCAACTCTCAGTAACCCCTTTAGTCTCTCCAGTGTGTTCTTGCACCAGATTTGCTCTTTAAGTAGACAAACGTTATTTCTGCAGCATCTTTTAAGGCATGGAGTTTTCTAATTCGATAAAGCAAACACTCTTACCTATGCACTGTGCAATCCACAGAGAATGCTGATCGTATCTGGCTACACACAAATCACAAAGAAGGCAATGCACAGATCTCAAAGGCTTCCTTACCTGTGTGAGAAGAAAGGAAAGGAATATAGTCAGAGCAAAAGCATCTGCTTTGATCAAAGCTGATGGGCACTACTATATATTATAACTATTACTATATAGTGGGCCTCAAACATAGAACACATAAGAATTTTCTAGATTTTACAGAAAATAGATTTTAAATTAAGAATGCAACCCAATGATCTAAAGGTTCTTCATCACCATAAGTAAGAAAATGAAGCCTAACATAGAACAAGCAGTGTATGTACCTTTCCAACTTACCTCCATCATCCTACATAGCACTCACATGACAAGGAGGAGAAAAACAGTCATTGCACTGAACTACTATTGAGGGAAAAATAAAAACAGGAAAGAAATATCAAAGCTTTACTTACAAGACAGGACGTGCAGAACGTTCTGAAGTCCAAGCACCCTGCTTCTGCAAGAGCTACGATGTTCTGAAAGATAAAACAGTTTCTGTGTGCATTTGGATCACATTTTATGGCCACCTACCAAGATCTGTATGTGAGGCCATTTGCAGACATTAAGCACTTATATCTTTCACTGTTTTCAAGTTTAACAAAGATACATTTGGTGAAAAATGAATCGATCAGAAGCGCAGCCATGGTGCAGCATATGTCACAGCTTACCTCCTTTTTGTCTTTTTCTGAAGACTTGATATATCCAGGATCAGTCCTCCAGGTTTTGTAGAAAAAATAAAGCAGACCCACAATGCTGAACATGACAGGGATCTCAAAAATGGTATTGGTTACATGTAACATTTACATTAAGGAATATATTCTCTCACCACTTACTACCACTGTTTGCCAAATCAATGTGGCATTTCAGACCAGGTGTTTGATAGTAAGAGCAGAAAGTCACCTCACTAAGCCACAACCCTTAGCAATACTGCTGTGCAGAACATCTACCTTAAAACCTTACAGTTAGAATTCCTGCCTTCTTTTAATTTAGATGACACCAAGAAAACCTTAGAACTTCACAGAGCAACAGTTAATGACAGGATTTTCATTGCAACATGCACACACGTGTATCTCTCATAGGAATATATGTGATCAGTTCATCAAAATTAATCATGATAATTCCATTAAGGTCTTAATTGGAAACAGTACCAAAAAAAACCTACATGAAGGATGAAGTAATTAAAAATGAATTAAAATGGAGTAGCAATATATTATAGCTGGTTTAGTACTAAATTATTTACATTGTAAGTTCCTCCCTAATGGCCTTCCCTCTCACAAAGCTTAATCAATAAATAGATGCCTTCTGTGTAAGAAGGCTCTGAAAAGTGAGAGTAGACAATTAAATAGGTGCACTCATCAGTTCAAAGGCCTATTCAAAGAAAGGCAGAACTGAATGTACTATGTACTGACCTCTGAACACGCAGATTCCAGGGCAGACTGGAGAATGGAAGATCTGCTTCCATGGGATTTAAATAGATTTGTTTGCCTGATGTTGTTATTTACTTGTTTTTAAAGCAGAAGCATAAATGCCACCAACTGCTGAATCATTGTTATTTATACATAAGAGATGCTTTTAAAACGGCACTGTGTGATGCATGTGTTATTCAGCTTTAATACCAAAATACATCACTGGATGATCCCAAACAGGGAACATTGTAGTCACTGCATTCCTCCAGTATAAAGGATATCAGGCATGAACCAGAAAAACCACGTCATGGACATCCAAAAGATGGAACTCAGCATCAGTGCTGTGGGAAGATACCTCAGATTCTTGAATCCCACAAAATGCCTGAAAGAAGGTGAAAATAAAAGAGCGTTTTTCTTTCATCCCAAATCGATCATCACAAAGTACAGACTTAAAACTTCATATTGCATCTATTAACAATAAACACATAGAAAGGGAGAAATCTACAAACCTCACGAACAGAGCCATCCCAACCAGCAGAAAGAAAAGCAGACATCCTTTCAGAAGCCAAGACTCAGAATTTAAGCTCATTACGTATCCTATGGCCCACATCAAAGTCAAGCAAGATGCCAGCAGCAGGAATAGCTGTTAAAAGACAACAAAATAGTCAAGCAGGATTTATTTCAATAACATTCACATCACATAATAATGAATGCTGAGAGACTCAAGATAGGTAGCAAAGGTAGCAAACATCTCATAACTGGGGATAAGGAGAGAGGGAAACAACAGTGGGAAGAGGGGGAGAAAGCACACCCAAAGAACAGGAAGGTGCTTCTAAACAGTTTCATTTTTGAGTGCCTGGTTTTGGAAGCCTGAGAAGATCCTGTTGTCAGTATGGAGTTAAGTTACATTTTATTCTGAACACAGAATGCTGAAGCTTTCCTTCCATTAGTGATATTACCTCGTATTTCTCCATTATTCTCAGTAACCTGTTATTTCTTCTGCTTCGGATTCTTTCTTCCTCCACTAGCATATAAACCATGAAGCGATTCTGAGTTTGAATTGCTAGGTCAAGCGCTGTCTCTCCCTTTAACAACAAAGTTTATGTGGTCATACGCTTAACACATGAATGTCATCCTTTGTAACAGCAACAAGAAATGAAATGAGTTTAAAACAAGAACTTACTGGCTTCTTCCAGAACTTACTGGCTTCTTAACACCACAAAGATGAAAGAAACACAAATAAGGAAAGAAACTATACCTTGGCATTTTTTATGTCCATGTTAGCACCAGCTTCTAGCAGCAGCTCCACTGCACTAACATTTCCTGACGTTATTGCCCAGTGCAGCGCAGTGTTCCTCTCAATGTTGTCGACAGCATTGAGGGAGGGGTTAAACTTTAGCAGAAACCTTGTGGGTTCTGGTCTAAATGAAAACAGAGTTAATAAGCAGAACATAAGCTACACTAGAGAGGAAACTTTTGTACACCTTATTAACAGAAAACACTGCTAACATCTGATGTAATGTAACAGCAAATATAACTGTTTAATCTCTCAACAAGCTAATCAGCAACAGACCCAAGTTTAGAAAACAGAACTCATCCTTTGTTTCACCTTCATTTCAAGGAAAGCACAATGATGCATCCACCTGGTCCAGCTGCAAAACTAAACTACTTTAAGACATCCCTTTTGGGGGGTGGGTCTTTCTTTACTATGCCAAGTTAGCTCCTTCATTTCCAGCATCTTGGATGTGTAGTATTTTACAACAACTAGAAGAGAAAAACCTGTCACTCTAATAAGTTCATAGAAGAAAAGATGCAGCACTGCACCCAGGAATGAGTGGACAACAGATTCTTTTATAGTTATTCCCCACTTACCCCATCACTCTTTGTGCTGATAACATTAATGGCGTAAATCCATTGAAGTCTGCTGTGTCTACGTTCTAGGGATAAGAAAAAAATAAGAAGGGATAAGTAAAGTGGTTTATTACAAAAAAAAGATCATATATCAGTACATAAACATAGCACATATAGCACAGGGAAATACTAAACACATGCATGTACTTTAGGAGATAAAATTCTAAGTCCACAAGGTATTTTCAGAGTACAACCAGCTACTTGTAAGCAGAAAATAACACTTGGGATATCAGCAACATACCTGGCCCTTCGATATGAGGTAAGCTACAATGGGCACGTGTTGAAACAGCACTGCCAAATGAATGCTGCTGAATCCTTCCCCATCAATAAGACTGGGATCTGCTCCACACTTCAACAACAAGATGACCATGGGTAGGTGTCCTTGTCTGTAATGATATATAAAACTACAGCAATAACAAAAAGCTTGAAATCTTAATGAAAGTGTCACCTTCATTCATGCAGAACTTCCTATGCTCCATTTTCTGTCTATTTCCTTGTCCTGTCTCCACACACTGCTGTAAAGAGTCTGGCCTCGGCACTTTGCCTCCCCCACCTCAGATATTTATAGACCCGGATCAGGTCCCCTCTCAGTCTATTCTCAAGGCTAAACAGACCCAGTTCACTCAGCCTTTCTTCACAGGGGAGATGCTCCAGGCCCTTCACCATCTTAGTGGCCCTCCACCGGACTCTTTCCAAGAGATCCCTGTCTTTTCACACTGGGGAGCCCAGAACTGGACACAGGACTCCAGATGAGCCCTTACCAGGGCAGAGTAGAGGGGCAGGATCACCTCCCTCAACCTGCTGGCCATGCTCTTAGGACCTAAGAGGACAATTCTGACTAGCACAGCTCTAGGACAAGTTCAAAATGCTCGCCTGCCTGAAGTACAGACACACGTATAACACAACCTGGTGGCCTGAAAAGCTGTTGAGAGTCAGAGAACAGATCCCAGTATAATTATGGATATGCTATCAAGTTCTGTGTAATTTAGCAAAGGAAACACATATCAATTTAACATCACCACAGTCATACCTAATGGCCCAGTGAAGGGGAGTTGAATTCAAGTCTCCACCTAGCTGATCCACCACTGCACCTTTGGAGATATAGTATCTGCATAATAGCAACAGAACAAGATTAGAATAACACATAATAAAATACAAAAATACCAATGATAACATAAGGGTAATACCAAGTAGCTTGTAATAAATAAGTTACCTCTAGAAAAGCAAATAGATGACAATACTTCTGTAGAAAAGGATGCTGCTTTGAGAAAACAAGTAAAAACAGTAAGTAGCCCCTTAAAAGTCAACTTCAATCTCTATCAAACAAAACAAATCCAGGAAATCCTAATGACTTCACTTAGAACCTAATTTAGTGCAGAAAGGAAGCGTAGTAACTACACATCATTGACAGCACACACACACTGGCTTGAAGCACTCACAATCAAGAGCAACAGAATGCTCAAGGCACTTTCACGTGGACTACAGAGCTTACTTCACCAGATCCTGTCTGTTGTTTATTGCTGCCCAGTGAAGAAGAGTCACATTCTCTTTGTCTGGTTGTCGAACATCGTATCCTGCTTCCACCAGCTCTTTGCACCGCTCCACCATTCCATACCTTAAACAAGGAAAAAAAACCAAACTGACTTAACTCTTCAATATCTTCCCATTCAAACTGCACCACACATGAAAGATTTCATCTCTGTAAGCCTTGCTCAAGAGTTCCACCTCAAATTCAATGAAAGCCTTGCAAAAAGGAGTTGGTCTGAGCCTCGATACAGAACAGACTTGGTTGAAACATTATTGCTTATGACAAAAATGCTTAAAATAATACACTTCGAGAGCCCTAACGTTTTTCAACACCCAGAATGGAAAACGAAACACTTATGTTAGAACTTTGCCCACATAAAGCACACACTTACTGCGTAGCCTTCACAATATCACACGTGCTGGGGTCTTCAGCATCTGGGTGCAGTCCTGGCAGCACTGGCACATCTTTCTCTCTGCAGACGCTATGGCAGCCGTGCACATGAGGTCGGTGAGGCCCATGGCAATGCTTTTTACACTGCTGGTTAACAAAAGGTCCATCATCAAACACTGGATGAAGTACGGTGATACTTCTCTCTTTGCAAGGCACCATTCTCGCCATACACACATAGAGATGTGGCACTGAGGGTCACCTAACACTGTAGGGGTGGGCTGGGGATCTCACGTCCTCACCAACCCCGAGTGAGCCCATACTTCGGGAAGACCCCCCGGCGGCACCAGCCACCCTCCCCCCGGCTCTCACCGCCCCTACGGCTGCTATCCGGCCCATAGAGCCCACCCTGAGCCCCTCACTACCGGGCCGCCCCCGGCCATGCCGCCAGCCCAGCGCCGCTGCTTCCTGCTTCCTGGTTACCGGCACGCGGGGCGGGGCCAGGAGTTAGGGAGACAACCGGCAAAGTGCGGCTGATGAAGCCTTCCTTATGCTGAAAGGTAGAGATCAGACCCCAGCAGTGCCACCTTACAGCAATACAGGTTGTTAAACATGGGAAGCCCTCCCGCTGGCCACCTACAGATGGGCTACTTACAGTCAATAGCGGCTATCTGCTGGAAGGTAGTGATTCCCCCTCAGCCTGCTGCACCCTGCTCAATGGCTTTTGGTATTTTTCTCCCTGAAATAGTCCAAAGTAAATGTATTAAACCACCACGCTTTGAACTTCTTTACTGCTCCAAATAATTATCCGGAGTTATAGCACAGTATTAATAAATACGAAATATCAGAGCCAAAGTTAACCTAATGCACTCAAAAATCCTTCAGGGCCGAACACATATTGGCATTCTGAAGGCAAAAGATCCAAATATGCCCATACAAGATGTAGCACGTATATGACTCTATCTGCATTCAATTGTCTTTTAAATGACTCAGTTTTAAAGGCTGACATCGGTTTCAGGTGGCTTAGAGCACTGCTGACATGCCACGTTAACAGGAAGCTTACAGAACGGATAGTTTTTGGTAATGCTTCCCCCAAATTCATTTATTCATAAGAAATATAAGCCTTAGCATGATCCCCATACACACACAGTTCACTCTGATGCAGTCTATGTGTCACGCAGACAGAAATGAAGCTCTGTATGGAAAGGAGGAAAGCCTGAAGAGCCAGGATCTGTCATGCTCACATCAACCAGGATGAGAATTTAACCCAGCAATGGCACCTTGACAAACACCTCACAACTAATTGCTCCCTGCCACAAGCTTCACAATTTCCCATTGAAGAATCCTCACTTGCAGCAGCGAGGTTATCTGCAGGGTAAAGTTCTCAACAGCTGCAGTTAATTCTGCATCAGGTAATTCCCCAATTAAATTTTTAGGGTAAAAAGTAAATTCCAAGTAAATTCCCCAGTTTTATTTTTTAAATGCTGACGTTATTACTGGCCTTAACTGGGCAGTTTCTTCCATCAGTCATCCAGGATTTATCAGTGAAAAGACAGGAACATGTCATGCTGTGCAAGGCTATGGTAATTTAGAGCTCAGATTTTCTGGCAATATTTAAAGAGCTTTTGTACAAACAGCTGTCAGTACAATTTCCAAGGCTACTCGAGAAAAGGATCTAAGTATGTGGTCTCAAGCAGGCTGAGAAATCTAAATCAACCTTAGCAGTGAGGTGCCAGCAAGCAATGGGCTCCACCAGCCCTTGAGTCCCACACTCTATCTCCCCCTTCCTCTGCTTCCTTTCTGCATGCTTCAATTTGCTCTTCGAGGAGCTCCTTTAGAATCCTGTAACCTTGAAGGATAACTATTAACAAGAAAAAGAGCTGAAAGGAAAATCAGCTGTATATTATATTTTTTGTCGTCAAACTAAGGTTTTATTTCTCAAACCATTACAAACATCAAATGTTACTTTAGATAAAAATGACAGTGAACAAAGTTTTTTATCCACAGTAAGAAATCAGCCTATACTCAGTAGCTTCAAAAAGCAAGTCTGGTTTCAGTATCACAATAAAAACCACTTGATCACGGACCACATATCTCCAGTGCTAATGGAATTATTGAGCCATCCCATCTTATACAAGCCTGCATAAAGAACTCAAGTTAGATTACACCCAACTCCTGAAACACTAGTTTAGATATTTCCTAGGTTAACCTCTTCAAAAGCAAAACGAAAGCCTCCTTCAGATCATTACCCAACATAGGTTATGACTGTCACTAACAACCACAATGTTCCTTTCCTGAAGCAATCACAACATTGTTTTCCTCCTACTCTAATTCACTGGTTACTGGCTTCAAGTACTCGGCTGTTGTGAAGAGTGAGGCCTCCTCCCAGCACTGGAGAGATTTCAGGTGTCTAAAAGCATGCAACTGTTCTTCAATTCCAAGGTAGTTCAGAGAGAGGAAAGAAGAGCTCCTGGTAAAACAGATCTTTATGGAGATGTCTATTAAAAAGGTCAATTCCGTTCCTTGTTTCATTTACTTTAAACAGTCTACCTGCTTATTAGAAGCACATTCCATTAAGGATAGTTTTTCAGGCGCCTTTTGTTCCCCAGGGAGCTGTGTAATTTCCAACATATTTCTGTTAGTTTAACTGTGCGAATAAGCTCTTTTCACTTAAAAGAAAGTTTATTTCCCTCAGATTCTGTGTCAGCCTTAGAACAGCCCTGGTATGAGCCGGTAGGGTACTGCAGCAGTGTAACGTTTCCAATCCTTCCCATATTTGCTGTAACAACGGTGTTCATCCCTAATGCAACGGTGAGTTAGCAGAATAGTCATATAAATAATGTAGAAGTAAGGCAAGATGTGTTCAAACCCACAGGTCAGACAATAGGCCAAGGAGCCCATCAGATCTCCAGTGTAGTTAAAATGGCGTGCCCACCCCCAGAACCCCGAGGTCAGCAGCTTGCTGTAGTACTTGGTCCCATCCGCAGACATGTAAGAGCACTCAATGTAGTCGGGCTTCTTCCCCCATATCTTGCAGTTGCCATTGGTACGGCGGAAGAGATCTTTCTGGTGGTTCGTCATTCTGAAGATGTAATAGCCAACCAAGCCCAGCACCAAGATCGCGATGGCATTAGCTGTGGAGAGCTCAACAGGGTGGTAAACCAAATATAAACCCTGTGAGGCAGAACAGAGACATTCAGTGGTTTACTTTAAAAAATCACACCTGCAGTGCCAGACAAATTCTTTGACCCACAACAGCCCAGAATAAGAGCATTAGAATAAGCATGAAAATTCATCCTATCAGTAATAACATGGAAGCTGTAAGGAAGTTAAATAACAAACAGCCATCTGCTAGAGAGAATGTTTCTGGAAAGCTGCTTTTCTTTTATCCCAAACGCCAGTTGTCCCCTATCTTTACCTGCAGAGTGTAGAGGTAAGGCAACCAAACGCAGTCTCCCCAGCCCAAGTACCATCCAAAATGATCGTGGCAGATATCAATGGTTTTCAAATACCAGGCTTCATTCCAGAAAAAGTCCAGAACATAAATACCCTGAAAAAGAATGACTGTACATTAATAATGTAACGCTGTCACCTGACATCCTGTTTAACAGTATCAACCTGATCTTTCTGTACTGTCTTGTCTCAAAACAAACCTGTTTTTAACACCTCAACGATAGGGTACCAAGAGGAACATAGCATATACAGGAAGAACTACGCTACATTTATAGAGCTAAAAAAACAACAAGCAAGCAAAGCAGCATTAATCAAAATAAGTAACATTGCTATTCTCCCTGTACTAACAGATACACTGGATTATTCCCATTAGCTTTCTGAATAAAGATGTGCAAAGAAGCAAGGCCCAGCACATCATCACTGCATGGTATTGGTCAGGCCAGGAAGAACAGTGTAGGTTCAAATTCAGTGCAGGAATTTTTCCTACTTTAATAGTAGTTTATTTTCAAATTGATATCTTATTCTCCTCCTCCCAGTTTACCTGAAGGACATTGACAAGGATCATTGAGTTGGTTACGTGACCATACAGCTCCTGCTGTTTAGCAGCATAAGAAAGGTTAATCAGGGTCCAGGCTACGATACCAGGGCGTCCATTGAAGAACAGCTTGAAATCAAACCATTTTCCTATTCGCGGGTTAAATTCAATCCCCATCATGTAGTCGTAAAAGAAGTTGCCTGTGAATTTGCTAGAAAATACAAAAGATTAGAAATTTATGTAGTTATAATATATACAAGTGCTTAGTATTCCAATTATACATAGTAAATTATTTCCCAAGGTGTAACAGGGATAGAAAGCCTAAAACCATGTCATGTTGTATGAGATCACTCAAATAGATCCAGCCAAAGCATTTCATTAGTAAAAGGTCAATTTTAGATTCATGGGCATCCCAGTTTAAACTTGTTATCACTTTTCAGCACTCCAACAATAACCTTACTTGTTAGGCACATGCAAGACATATATTCATGACACTGAGGCTGCAACAACTACTTGACGTGCACCATCCTCTGTGTTTCATGCTGCATGTAAGGAATCGCAGCTCTACAATGGCCCAGCCACATGTCTGATTTCCTAGTACTCTCATATCATTGGAAAACACGTACCAATCTTTGGCATTAGTAGGGAAAAAGTAGCCTTTAATCATCGCAAATGTGGAAACCACATATCCCAGGATATTGGCACACCACAGCAGAGGAATCCAATTGTCAAAAATGATGGTAGGTGAGAAGAAGTGGAAATAATAGGCATTTGCAAACCAAAGTACATGGGTAATGATCCAAGCCTGGAGACCATTGATTTCATACTTATTTACAACACCTAAAATGTGAAGAAGAAAAAACAAATCAGTAGAGCTGATAGTTCATTAGTACAGTTATTAGCATGGACATTCATACAGTACCCAGAAGCTCAACATCCCAGTGCTTGTAGAAGAGCCAACTCTCCTTACCTGCCCTGAACATCAACTTCCCAACCTTGCAGTGCTTTTCTGAGTCTCATTATACTCTGCTATAACCTCTTAGGCTAAGCTTTTTCTTCACTCTCTTCACAAAATGGTGGATTTGCAACCTCACGTGAAATTTACTAAGGTTTCACATCACCCTTTGCTCACATCACACATTTTGCTCAGATTTTGCAAGTTACCTTGGCTAAAATGGGTGTGACTGCATTGTCAGATACTAGCAATAGCCTGCTGTTGGTCTGTAATTTTACTGCTTACAACCTGCATTTTTCCACTGCTGTTATGCTGCTTGCTGAGCTTTCTTTAGACATGAATCACCTAATTGCACAACCAATAGTTTTACTAGCATTAAGAGATAGAAATTCTACAAGTTACTCTAAAAGATGAATGATTTGTCGGATTACTATAAACATATGGAAAGTGAAAACATTTACAAGCCTCTTCCAGATACAAAGAGACTATTAAAGATGAAGTACAGAATGGCTATCATTCAAAAAGAATATGAGTAGGTTGCAGAATATTCCAAGGCAAAGCTTACCAGCAGGAGTGACAGCACCTTCTTGTACACCTCCTACATAGCCAGGAATAAACTTGTGGCAGAAGTCAGGAACAAACACATATAAAATCACCTAGAAGTGACAGACACATGAACAGTTCAAAAGGGACAGGATAAAAACCACAGATGCTGCTTCATACACATAACAGAAGATAATGCTCTGCAGTTTCGACTACTCAATCAACATATATTGTAAGATGAGCTATTGTGTTTTTACACTATAAACATGTCCCACCTACTAAACAACTGTAAAGATGCACTTCATATATGACTATAGCCCTTATTTGGTGGGGAAGGAGGACTGCTGCAACTAGATTTGGGTCCCCATCCTCTAATTTAACCTGTTATAACTAAGTACTCTTTTACAGTCTGCCTATAGAAAATTGCATTCCTTCCACAACTAGTTTGATACACTTACTCATAACTCAGCAACACACCTGGAAAGCAATCCAAGCACCATAGATACCAACAGCCGTGTAGGTCAGCGAAGGGGTATTGCTCCAGATGTCAGACAGATGCTTATTCCCCATGAGCAAGCTGATGAGTGGGTCAGTCAGAGAGCACTGATACTGGTGGCAGGACATGATGAAGTAATACACAATCAGAGGTGCAAATGCAAGTAGAAAAAGAATGCTCGCCAAGGAAAACCAGTCCACCTCCCTGTAACCAAGAACAGAACCATGGCTGTTTCCAGCTGCATCATTAGCACCACAGCCATTTCTTTCTAACAGCATAAAGCTCAAAAGCAACGTGACACCTATAAAAGAAAGAACCAACATGAAATACAATGCTGATTGAGTTTCTCTCACCAAGCTCTCCCCCATTGTGCCTGAGGAACCTGAGCACCATTCCGGGTGCTTTTGTGATTTCTTTCTTCGTGTTTTTTCTCCCGATGGGCCGCCATGGTGTTCTGTGTGAAAGAAAACATTTGGTGTTATTCCAGCTGGTTCTTCAATGGATCTTTTAGCTGCACAGCTTGCTTAAAACTCCTATACAGCCCTCAATACAAGGAGCTTGGAAACAAAGACGAGAATAAAAGCATCTTCCCTAAATCTTTACACCTTGGCCTGGCTCTAACACTCACCTTATGCTACCCGGCTCTCAATGCTGTGTGCCGACCCACTGATTTCAGTTCATATATCGATTATCCATCCGCCCCCCGCGCTACCGGCACAGAAACCCCACAGCCAACTCCGCGCATCACCCGTCCCACCCCGCGGTGCCTGATTGGCGGAGCGCCCTCAACCCATGGGCGGAGGCGGTGGGGCGGCTTTAGGGGCGGCTTTAGGGGCGGGCTGTTCCGCTGCCCTCCCCGGTAGTGTAATAGTGCCGGTTGCCCCGGAAGCTCGGCCTGCTCCGGTTTGTGATTGCGGGGCCGCGATGGGTCGGGCTGTGACCGTGGCCGCCTGTGCCCTCAATCAATGGGCTTTAGATTTCGAGGGCAACGCCGAGAGGATCCTGCGGAGTGAGCGGGGTGGAGGCGGCGGGTCCGAGTGGGTCGGAGCCATGTGTTCTCCTTCCTGCTTAAACTAATTGTTTTGCAGGTATTAGCATCGCTAAGAGTAAAGGAGCCAGGTACAGGCTCGGCCCTGAGCTCGAGATATGGTAAGGGCCCTTGCATTGCTGTCTGCAATCAGTTATATGCACTGGGAGCTTTTCATCCCATGATCACAGTGCTAATACAGCCTAAATCTTGTCTTTTTTCCCCTGCCCACGCAGTGGTTATGGCTGTGCAGATCACTACTATGAGTCCGACACGCTCCTGCACTCATTTCAAGTGCTGGCAAAGCTTTTGAAGTCTCCAGTTGCTCAGGATATGATCTGTGACGTGGGAATGTAAGTGTTCAGTGCCCAGCTGTAGCTATGATGGAAGGCTGAGCCCTCTGAGAGCATAAGCAGGTGCTTCTGGATCGTCAGGGCTCTGGTTAGAAAACACCTTGAAAGATCATCAAATCTAACTGCAACTTAACCACGCTGACTGTGTGGGGAACTGCTGATCACAGCCTGAACCTCTGATTAACCATTGAGGCAAGTGTCAGGTCAGCTGTGGGAGCACAGGTGAAGGGAATTCAGTTGTGCTCCTGGAAGGGATGGAGCTTGATTCCACCTCTCCTAGATCCCATTTAAGGGCTGACCGCCACTAAGGCAGCATCTCTATCTGGAGTTTGTTTCTTTGTGGAGTTCTGGTGGCGAGTTTCAGTATTTAACATCTTGACTGAAGGCCTCAGAGTTACTGAGTTTTTCCTGTAGATATTCTCTGGCTGTCTATTTACAGCTATTCTTGTTTTATTCTACCTATACATAACTGTTTTTGCTTTATTCCAACTGTAGACTGCCCTAACTCTTAACAGTCCTCTGCTAAATGATGTCCCTGAGCACCACATCCTAATGTTTTCTAAACACATCTGGGGTTGGTGACTCACCCACCTCCATAGGGAGCCTATTCCAGCGCTTAACAACCCTTTTCATAAAGAAGATTGTCCTGATATTCCACCTAAACTTCCTCTGGTGTAACTTGAGGCTATTTTCCCTTGTCCTGTCACCAAAGAGACTATGTCTGCTCTCACTGCAGTCACCTTTCAGATTAGAAGAGAGCAATCAGGTCTCCCCTCGGCCTCCTCTACCCCAGATTAAACAGCCCCAGTTCCTTCAGTTGCTCCCTATAGGGCAGATTCTCCAAGCCCTTCCCCAACCTTGTTGCCCTTCTTTAGACCTGCTCCAGCACCTTAAGTTCCCTTCTGTACTGAGGTGCCCAAAACTGAGCACAGTACTCAAGGTGAGGCCTCACCAATGCTGAGCACAGGGTGTTGGTATCATTGTAAATAAACATATTAGGATACCTTTTTCTCGCTTTGAAGTAGTCTAGTAGTACTGGAGGGAGTCAAGCATGGTTAAGCTAGGCCAGCCAATAGCATGGCTGTGGGCTGTGTTTCTCAGGTGTACCAGCAATCTGGTAGCCATGGGGTGTATCTGTGACTGAAAAAAAGGGCCAGCAAATAAGACTTGCAAACAGTAGAAGTTAAAACTTAATACATTGTTATATTTAATTCCTTCTATTGATCTAATGTAGCAGTTTTAACAGTCGTTGTGTAGTGCAATAGATTCTGTAGTGAAGTTCTTTGTTGTTCTTGTATTTTTTTGAACATTTAATCTAATGAGTTTATCCTTTGGTAATTTCTCTCCTTACTTTTGCAGGCCCGTTATGCACAGAAACGTTCGCTACAATTGCCGAGTGATCTTTCTAAATAAGTAAGCGGTTCTTTATGTTCTTTTGCAGCACAAAGCACATCAGGTCTTAATTCCCCTTTCTGCTTTATTTTTTGTTTCAAGGAAAATTCTTTTAATTAGACCGAAAATGTCATTGGCAAATGCAGGGAACTATAGAGAGCTTCGATGGTTTACCCCATGGAACAAAGCAAGGTAGGCTGGCTACTGTTAAATTGTGTTTAAAAAGCACAGCTTTTCATCTGTGTCTGCAGCAGAAGGAATGAAATCTCTATTGCAGTGTATCAGTACAGCTGCATTGGGTTTAGTTAATAATTATTCTTTATTCACCCTTATGATTTATATAACCATGTGTTCGTTGTTTATAAACCTCAGGCATGTAGAGGAGTATCTTCTACCAAGGATAATTCAGGAAGTGACAGGACAGGTAAGTTTTTAATGGGTTCTTTTCTTTTTAACTTTATGATTCAGTGCTCTGATTTCAGAGCATTTGTGACATGAGGTGGTAGAACACTAAATCCTTATGTCAGTTGTCACAAATTCAGTGGTTTCACTGATAGTTGTCAGGCTAATTTAATTTCGCTTTTGTTAGTATTTAGAAGTGTATGGGAAACTATTAATCACAGCCTGAACCTCTGATTAAACCATGGAGCTGAGGATGTTCTTGGTTTTTTTTTTTCCCTTAGGACACTGTTCCTTTTGGGGATGCAGTGCTGGCAACTGAAGATACCTGCCTAGGGACAGAAATATGTGAAGAGCTCTGGGCACCAAACAGGTAAAGGAGAAGAAATAGAAAGTAAATTGAAACATACCTTGGATCTGCCAGAAAGAGAGTAGTAGTAGGTCTCATCGTTTCCATAGACAAATAGAGCTATGTTGCAGTTGTCAAGTTAGAGCTTAGGCTCTTGCATTACTTAGGCTACAATTTAAAGATCTTCCCAATAATTAAATTGCATTAAGAAAGGTCAGATAGAGGAGTCGGGGGTGGGGAGGAGGGAAAGGATGCATGTATTTGTTAATGGTTTTAAATGGTACCTACAGTGTAGAGTGATTGCCAGCTGAATTTTTTCCTGCCTTTTATTTTGCCAGCCCTCATATTGAAATGGGACTCGATGGTGTGGAGATTTTCACTAACTCTTCAGGCAGTCACCATGTGCTGCGGAAAGCTCATACCCGCGTGGATCTGGTAAATTCTGCCACAGCAAAGGTACACAATCTCTTCTCCCATGAGCTTGGTGGCTATAGCAGAGAAAAAACATTTAGTCTTTTAACATTATCAGGTACTATAGTCACTATATGCTGAAAAATTCTTTGTCTACTTGTTTTTCTTCCCAGAATGGTGGAATATATATCTTGTCTAACCAGAAAGGCTGTGATGGCGATCGTCTGTATTACGATGGCTGTGCCATGATTTCTATGAATGGAGAGACAATTGCACAAGGATCTCAATTTTCACTCGACGATGTGGTAATCCATTCAGCCTATAAGTAACTGAAGTCACAGCTGAAGGTAGCAGGGTTTATGCTCAAGACGTTACACAATATCTAGTGATACTGATAGTGATCTGAGTCAGAGATGAGTTGTAAAGGGCAGCATTGGAAAAAGTCACATGCATTTTCCTTCCCCAACGTTTCAGGAGGTGCTGGTTGCCACACTGGACTTGGAAGATGTTCGAAGCTACAGAGCAGAGATTTCATCTCGGAACTTGGCAGTAAGGGTTCTTTACAGACATTGTTCTTAAACTCTACCAAGTTTGAATAGCTACTGCAAAAAAAATTTGCATGATTTCCTTCCCCCCCCCCCCCCCCCCCAACATTTTATATATCTACAGTTTTATAGGCATATGTTACATAAAAATTTGTCTTTTCAACTCTTCTGTACTGTTGTGTAGGCAAGTAAAGTGAATCCCTTTCCCAGGATAAAAGTGAACTTTGCTCTGTCGTGTTCTGATGATCTTGCTGTACCCATCTCTGTGCCAATCCAGTGGAGGCATCACAGTCCTGGGGAGGAGATCTGGTAAGTACATTGAATCTGTTGCTTGAAAACAATTTTATAACTATTTAAAGCTAATGGAGATGAACACAATACCTCTATTTATATTTAAGAAAGTATCTCATTGGAAGAACTGAAAGTTGATTTGCTCAGGTCTCATCTGATAACCTTCATGAAACAAGTGTATTCTGTGATTTCAGCCTCGGTCCTGCGTGTTGGCTCTGGGACTATTTAAGGCGCAGCAAGCAGGTAAAAACTGCTTTTTGTTCTTACTACAAACACCTTCTTCTGTGGTATACAGGCAATACAGGTTACTATCCTGTGCTGCTGCTAATGCAGGGTGACACTGTTAGTCTAAGATGCAAAGTTATTATGTGCTGATGCAGGGTGATGCTGTTAGTCTAAGGTGCAAAGCCAGAGCTTACTGATAGTTAGGGGGAGAGTATGCTTTTCAGACCTCTTCCTTAGGAGTCATGCTTTCTTTGAAAGCAATAGTCAAACTTAAATAAGGAAGGGGATTTGTTCATGTGTGATTCATGTTTAATTCATTTACCAGAATGTGTTTCTGAGGTGAAACGCACGTTTTTCTAACTTCACTTTTTGGAACTTCTTTCTCACTTTGTTTTCAAGGCAGGGTTTCTTCTGCCTCTTAGTGGTGGAATTGACAGCTCTGCTACAGCTTGCATAGTGTACTCTATGTGCCACCAGGTTTGCTTGGCAGTCGAGAATGGAAGTAAGTAGATACGCGTTTCTTGCTAATGATGTCTGTTAATGTCAGCCATTAACAAGTTAGTTTAGAACTGGTTGTGAAACTGAGACCAGTTTCTGTTGGCTGATGTAGTTTTGGGTTTCTGGTTTATCATGAGATCAAGAGCGCAATATCTACTACTGCTTTATTGTTTTGCCTTCAGATGCAGAAGTGCTGGCTGATGCACGCAGGATTGTGCATGATGAGACCTACATCCCTGAGGATCCACGAGAGTTTTGCAAGCGTGTCTTTACTACTTGCTATATGGCCAGCGAGAACTCCTCCCAGGACACTTGCAACAGGGCTAAACTTCTGGCTGAGCAAATAGGCAGGTAGAGATTGAGAACTGATAGGAAAACTCATGTTCTGGCAAGAAAAAACAAACAACCCCAACAACGTGCATATAAAACTTTGAAAACCTAAAATAGGAAAAAGGAGAGCAATGTGTATGTGTGTTAAACGTGAGCGTTTCAGATGTTATTTAAGTGCGTGAATGTGAGGCATGGTGGGAGCATTTGATAAAAGAAAACTGGAAACAGACTCAGGAATATAGTGGCTTTTCCTAAGACTTTTCCTACCAGATCTGAGTTGGAAGCAGCCTTAAAAAACATCATTTGATGTTTTCTTATTTGACTTTAATGCTTTCTATGTAGTCAGGCCTCACCAGCTGAGTCATTTCTGCTTGAACTCTTCTCAGTTATCACATCAACCTGAACATAGATGCAGCTGTGAAGGCTATTGTGGGGATTTTCAGCATTGTGACGGGTCGAACTCCCTGCTTTGCTGTCTATGGAGGGAGCAGCAGAGAAAATCTGGCACTGCAGAATGTGCAGGTGTGTTTCATGTAGGCGGCTAAATCAGGTGACACCCTTTCTATGACATTCTAAATGGTAGCAGTAGTGCTGGGGCCCTACCTGTGAATTACTGTGAAGACCTAAACTCATTGTGGTGCTAATTGCATATGACCAGGAATATATATTGCTTTTAAATATTAAGTTTTGTTTTGATGTTTGTAGGCTAGAGTAAGAATGGTCCTTGCCTACCTGTTTGCTCAGCTGACACTTTGGACTCGTGGGATGCCAGGGGGGCTTCTGGTGCTAGGATCAGCCAATGTGGATGAAAGGTTAGTAAAAGCTAAAGATATAAAACTAGGGAACAAATCAGTGCAGTTCTTGAATGCCACCAAATTCCAGAAGAGTACGTACAGAAGAGTTGTGTTTTTAAAGTTACTGATAGCAGTGAAATTGGTTAACTATTACCAGTATAGTGGCAAAATGATGTATTTTTTCAGAAGCTTAAGGTGTTACATCATTGTTTTGTAAAACTTTTGCTCAGTCTTCGAGGTTACTTGACCAAGTATGATTGTTCGAGCGCTGATATCAATCCCATTGGTGGAATCAGTAAGACTGATTTGAAGAGCTTCATACAGTATTGCATTGAGAACTTCCAGCTCTCAGCCCTCAAAAGGTAAGCGGTGAAGCAGTGATGTTTGGTGGCTGTATTTGCACGTTGTGTGTTTTGTGGATTTGTCTGTGTTTCTTTTCTACTAGATGAGTCGCAGTAACACTTGCAAATGCTGTTAAGTCTTCTGCTCATCCATTTGTTTTTTCAAGTGATTGTGTACACAAGACCAATCTTAAATGGCTGAAGGCTGCAAATGCCAGCAGCCTTAGGAGTGACTGCATGCAAGAACTTACGTTCTTCTGGATAGATTTTTTTCTTCTTCCTTCTCTTACAGTATTGTGGCAGCTCCACCTACTGCAGAGTTAGAGCCCCTGGTAGATGGACAAGCATCTCAAACTGATGAGGTAATAGGCAGAGACTTAGAAATGCTCTGGTAAGCTTCATCCCCACGCTTGTTTTTTTGTCCAATTGCTGTTTGCTTTTATATGTATCTGTGCTTATCGCTGAGTGTGTAATAAATGTCTCAAAGCCATTAGGAAGATAATAGGATGTTCTTCATTAGGAAGGCACTGACATCTACTACATGTGAGCTCCCAGAAGGGAAAAGGAACAAACTGTTCTCTGGAATGACATGCTTTAACTAGCCAAATCAAATATATTCCTTTAAGGTTCTGAAATCTCATATTTCAGAGATTCCAATGTCTTTTTTCCCTGACTTTGTGTGTGATTTCAGGCGGATATGGGGATGACATATGCAGAGCTCTCAATCTATGGTAAATTAAGGAAGATTGCAAAGGCTGGACCATACAGTATGTTCCTTAAGCTGATTAATTTGTGGAAGGAAACTTGTACTCCAAGAGAGGTATAAAAAAAATAATAGTGAATAAAAAAATAGTGAATTTTAAGTAAGTTTGGCTGACTGAAAGCTTTATTCTTTTACACCAGGTGGCATCGAAGGTTAAGCATTTCTTCAGGACATATTCACAGAACAGGCATAAAATGACCACCCTCACTCCTTCCTACCATGCTGAAAACTACAGCCCAGATGACAACCGGTTTGACCTGAGGCCTTTCCTTTATAACACCACCTGGTCCTGGCAATTTAGGTGCATAGATAACCAGGTAAACGTCTTCTGCTTCTTCGATGTTTGTATTTAATGCTCTCTCAATGGGGTAAGCTCAGTTCCTGTGAAACTCCCTTTTTAGTGGCTTTTGCACTTCAGCTGCTTTTAAGAAGAACACATTTATACATACAATAAAATGCCAATCAACATGTCTGTGAAATGCAAAGCCCGCTGTAATAGTGTTTCCTCACCCCAAAACCTAAAATCTACCATGTGTAGCATTTTTGTTTTGTAGGTCTGCATATTTTCCTCACAGTTTTGAACTCTTCTTCACCAAAGATCAAGAGAGTTATGTAAAATATTTTTATAGGATCTGGACCAAAATGCAATTTAATGCTTACAGGAAACATGATTAAGATCTTGTAATGATCTACAATATTGTTAGCCTTTAACTCAGTTTTGTATGTAGTAGCATTTTTGTATGTAAGAGTATTAGCCATTGCAATTAGTTGCTGAAAATTACGAGTCAAGCTTGGGGAATAATCTGTTGTTTGGGCAGCAGAAACTTGAAGTGATGTTTATGATGGATAACCTGCATGTTTGCTGCCTGTTTGCTTTGATCTTGCAGGTGTCCCGTCTAGAAAGAAAAGAAGGAATATCTGTCTCTGAAGATACAGACTGATTTGCTTTCTTTGTTCAATACCGGTAATTAATAATACTGGTAATTAATCTGTCCAAACAGTGTTCAAAACTGGAGTGTACCATGATAGATGATAAGGAGAGATGACCCAATGACCCAAATGGTAACTGTGAATGGTATTTAAAGCTTCTTTACTCCTCTTGGACTTGCCTCTGGTTTGGATCCCAATACACTTAGACCCAGTGTAGCTAAAGCATCATAAATGAAGGATTTTCATCACACATAAAAGCAGAGGGGCCTTGTGAAGGTGCAGACACGCACACACTGATTGGTTCGTGTTGTTTGTAGGCTATTATTTTATACACTGATTGGTTCGTGTTATTTGTAGGCTATTTTTGAGTAATATTCAATTGAATAAACTGATCGTCCTTAAAAATGCTTTCGAATGGTCGCTGTGGTGACGAGCGCCTCTCGCCGGAAGTGACGTCGGGGGGCGGGAAGTGTGGGCGTCATGGCGGAGGTGGAGGCGGCGGGGACGGGGAGCGAGGCTGGGGGCAGCTCCGAGTCTGTCAACGCAACAGGGAGCGGGAGCGGATGGCGGCGGCCCCACGGCCCGCTCCAGCGGTATTATGGGCCGTCTGTGGCCGAAGCGGCGGAGGCAGCCCCGGACCCTGCTGATATCAACGGGCCTCACTTCGACCCGGAAGTTTTCCTCACCAAGGTAACATTTAACGACCCGCTCCCCTTGGTGGACCCCCCCCCTCAATCATTACATTAGGTTTCCTTATGGATGCCTGGTATGGACCCCATAGGCATTCCTGGGGTGTTAGTTCAGTGTCCAGGGCCCCATTATGGTCTCAGATGGACCCTATGATGTTGCCTATGGAAACCTTTGCACCTGAGCTTCTGTTGGGAGAGCATTCCCAAATGCCATTGGGATGAGTTCCCCAGGTAGTGCTTAGTACTATATAGGAACAGCTGGGTGGCACTATGGGGTGAGTAGAGGTGGGAAGGAGCACTTGATAATCCCATAAGCACATGTAGGGGGTTGGATGTGGGGACTGAGGATTCCAGGCTGTTGGAGGTGCTGGGTGGGCCAACAGGGTGTATGAAGGCCAGGGGAAGGTTGTAGCACTATTGCTGTTCTTCAGGTGCGCAGTGAGTGTCGCCTGGGGGAGCTGTTGTCCCGTGAAGCCACGCTGGGGAGGGAGATCCGCGCTCTGGACAGTGACATGCAAACGCTGCTCTATGAGAACTACAACAAGTTCATTTCTGCCACAGGTGAGTACCTGGTAGGGACCAAACACAGGCCATCTTGAGGACCAGAGAGCTCCCAGCAGTAGGAGATATGTATCTTGTTTCTTCTCTCCAGACACTATCCGTAAGATGAAGGTTGACTTCAGGCGCATGGAGGCAGAGATGGATGATTTGGCCTCCAACATGGCAGCAATCAGTGCCTCCAGTGCCCGTGTCAGTGCTGCGCTGCAGGACCGGCATCGCCGCGGTGCTCAGCTGGCTGGTACGGGGAGAGAGAGACCACAAGAGGGCAGACCTGGGGTGTGGAGGGGTAGATCGGGAAGGTGGGGAAGATCTAGGAATTAGGGATGCAGTAAGGGTAGATGTGGGGTTATTAGGCAGGTGGTTTAGGGGGGAGGGTGTTGGGTACTGAGGGGCAGATCTGAAGGATAGGGGAGTCCCAGAAGGGCAGATGAGGTTCCTGATCCCACACTGTCAATTAACTCTAACTGTGCTCCTGATACCACCCCCAGGGGTGCAGGCGCTGCTGCGGAAGCTGCAATCCCTCGTGGAGGTGCCAGGGCGGCTGCGGCGATGGGCAGCACCAGGAGCTGATCCTGCACGGGCCCTGCACTGCTACGCCCGAGCTCGTGCTGTGCTGCGCCACTATCGCCACCTGCCCTCCTTCCGGGCCATTGAGGATGAGAGCCACTCCATCATGGCTGAGCTGGCCCAGCGCCTCCGTGCACGCCTCAGGTGTGTTTGCTATGGAGCTGACTGACAGCAGCTCCAGGAAATGGTGTGGGTGTTGGTTTTGTTTCTTTTTCAATGTGTTCACTCTGGAACCTACTGATGACTGTTATTCAGTAATTGTCATGGACTCTGAGGTCGACTGATGGACCTCGATTGCTTTTCCTTCTTTTTTGCTGTGCCACTATTAACCCTGGAACCTCTTACCACTCCCAACTCACCCCATCATCCCTTCCCTCTCTCCAGGGAAGACACCTTGGACCCAAAGGAACTCACCGAGTGTGTGGAGATGCTGCTGCAGCTGGAAGAACCACCCGAGGAGCTATGTGAGGAGTTCCTGAGCCAGGCTGGAGCCCGCCTTGAGGCCGAGCTGGCTGCACTGGAGGCCGAGCTGCCGCCATCTGACCCTTCTGGTACTGCTTCCACGCCACCTCCCGCCTCTGACATCCTCGACTTTGTTGACCGTGGCAGCTCAGCCTTTGTGAGCAACCTGTGCCTCCTTGCGGCCTCGTACCGCAGCCTCTTTGAGGGGCGCCCTGGGGCCGGGGATGGCCGCTTAGAGGCCTTTGCCTCCACCCTCACCACTCGCTACTTTGAGCTGCTGGAGCGGCGCCTGGCCCTGGAGCGGGGTCTGGGTGACACCTCACTGTTGGTGCGGGCGCTTGACCGTTTCCATCGTCGCCTCCGTGCTCTCCTTGAGCTGCTGCCCGCAGCTGGGGCTGAAGCAGGTGCCGCACTGGTGGCCCGAGCAGCACGTGAACGGGTGGCCCGCTACCTGCGGGCACTGCAGACCTTCTTTCTGGGGTGCCTGGGTGATGTGCGCCAGGCTCTGGCTGCACCCCGACCTCCTGGCAAGGATGGCCCTGGACTGCCTGACCTCTTGGCCACGCTCTCCTCCTCCATTCTCGGTCAGCTCAAGGCTGTCCTGGCCTATGTGCAGCTCTTCACTGCCAGGGATGTTGCCTTTGCCAGCCTGCCTTACTTCAAGGTGAGCTTGGAGGCAGCGAGAGAGTCACTGGGGTGGTTTGGGGATTGCATGGGGCAGGTTGTGCGTTGGAGAGGGCAGATTTGACTTCATTGAGCTCTTTAAAGGTCACTGGAGCAGACTGGAGCTTGCACAGCATGGATTTGGGGTTGCAAAGCTCACGCTGAGGGGGGACAGTGGGGAAGTGTGTGAGGGGATGTTAGGGTCTATGGAGGAGACATTGAACTTCAAGGGCATTTCTGGGGATGCAGGGGAGCTTTTTGATGGTCCCTGAGTGGTATTTTTGAGGCAAAACCCTTCGGTTTTGGTAACAGTCATGTCTGTATGGTGACATGAGAGTGACATCAGTGCCCAGAGTCAGTTCTGTGAGGTGCAGATGAAGCTTTTAATGGTGCAGCGACACCTTTTTGGAGTGTGGGTGTGGTATTTTGGGGTGTAACTCTCCCATTTTTGCTCACAGGGGGAGTTCTGTGTTGAGGCTGTACGTGAAGGACTGGTGGTGGCCTTTGTGCGCTGGCTCTGCCGTACTGCTCGGGGCTTTGCTGACAGCCCAGCTGAACGAGGTGCCCCTGCAGCACCCCCAGCACTGCTGCTGCTCCTTGCTCGTCTCTGCCTTGACTATGAAGCCACCACCATCAGCTACATCCTCACCCTTACTGATGAGCAGTTCCCTCCTGAGGTAAGCCCCCCAGCTGCCCTGTTGGCCTCAGAATGGCTAAGAGGGGACCCTGATTCTTCCCAGCTGTGACAACATGGCCTGGAGAGCATCTTTTGTACCTCCAGGACACAGGACCAGCGGTGACTCCAGGGCCAGCGCTGTGTGCTGAGGCACGGGGAGCAGCACAGCGGCTGCTCGACCACTATGTGCAGGTTCAGGGTGCTGCTGTGGCACAGATGCTGCGGAAGAGCGTGGAGACACGGGACTGGTTGGGCACCGTCGAGCCTCGCAATGTCCGTGCTGTCATGAAGCGTGTGGTTGAGGACATCACTGCCATCGACGTCCAGGTTAGGGTGACACTGAGTCCTTGGGGAGTCCTTTGGTGTTCTTGAATCTGGTGTCCCCTGAATGTCCCACATGTTCCTGGGAGGGTTTTTGAGTTCCAGAGGATCTCTGATGGGGAGAGGCTGACATCCCTGAAAGGTCTAGAGAGCAACCCCGCAGTCTCATTAAGATCCTTAATGGTTTTAAGGGGATCCCGGAGGGGTTTGGAAGGATCCCAGAGGGACTAGGAGGGTTTCAGAGGGTTTTGAGGGATCCTGGTTGGATACTTTGGGTGGATTTGGAAGATGCTGACACTGATGTGATGCTGCAGGTGGGGCAGCTCTTTGAGGAGGGAGTGCGGCGGGCACAGAGCAGCGACTCGAGCCGACGTGCCTTCTCTGTGTACAGCAGCTCACGGGCACCAGGGCGCTATGCCCCCAGCTACACTCCCAGGTCAGCCCTGTGCCACAGGCCACCTCTTGGTCACTCCCCAGTTACCCCTGGTCACCCCTTTGTCCTCATGTCCATGAGCATCCCTATGCCTTCCCAACTGTCTTGGTATCTCCAAATATTTTGACTTTCCCCTGTTGTCCCCATGTCTCTATGATCATCTTCACATCCCAAACTCTCTTGATCTCTGTCCACCTCCTTTGGCATCCCCAAACAGTTCAAGTATTCCTTGTTTATTCCCATCTTCTCTAGCTGTTTCCATTTTCCCCTCTATTCCCATATCCCCAAGCAATCCTGGTATCATCTGGTGACTCCCATGTGCTCCATGTCTTGGTATCCCCTGACAATCTTTGTGTTCTCTGTCTCCTTCCCTTGTTCCCTGACAATCCCTGCATTCCCTGATCTTCACAACATATTTCCTTTGCCCTCTGCCTGTCTCTGCCTCCCTGATCATGCTGTTGTCACCATCCTCAGTGCCCCCATGGACACACACCTGCTCAGCAACATCCAGAAGCTCTTCTCCGAACGCATTGACATCTTCAGCCCTGTTGAGTTCAACAAGGTGAGGCATGGGAACCTGCCAGTATCCCTGAGGGAATCCCATGTCCCCACATCCCAGAGGTCCCAAATCTGTTTGTCTACCTGTCACATGCCCCTGGTGTCCCCATGTCTAAAGTTCTGGGGTTCCCCAGCCCAGGACAAGCATTGTCTTGGATTGAGGGAGGTCCCTGGGATGTGGACCAGGATGAGGGAGGCCTACTCCCAACAGCCCAACTGAGGGCATCCCTGACCTCAGGGCATTGCTGGGGTCCAAGGACCAGGGTGAGGGTTGTCTCTTAATTCTTCCCCTCCCCACGTAGCTGTGGCATAAGGCCTCCCTGCATTGGGCATCCCCTTATGCCACTTGTCCCCACTTCCCAGGTGTCAGTGCTGACAGGGATCATCAAGATCAGCCTGAAGACACTACTGGAGTGCGTGCGGCTGCGGACACTGGGGCGCTTTGGACTGCAGCAGGTGCAGGTGGACAGCCATTACCTACAGCTCTACCTGTGGCGCTTCGCTGCTGATGAGCGTGTGGTGCAGGGGCTGCTGGATGAGGTGGCTGCCAGTGCTGCCCACCGCTGCCTCGACCCTGTCCCTATGGAGCACAGCGTTGTCGAGCTCATCTGTGAGCGTGGGTAGGACCTGAGGGCACCCAGGAAACACCTGGGGACATGAGTTGATGCACAGGTGAGGGGGCACAGGAGTCATCTATGTGACCATGGGGCACAGCAGAGCTGGGGGTATCAATGGGAGTGGAATGTCTTGGATCCTGCCACAAAGACAGGCTTTTACCTTGTGTATTTAGGGGCATCCCATGTGTTCCCACACATGTACAGACATACTGCACCTTGTAAGGTCACCCTGTGTTCCCCTCCCAGCCCCAATTATACCCCACAGTCTCTCCCCACCCCAGTGATCGATGCCAATCCCATGTTGTCCCTGCAGCCCCCATGACGTGTCACATCATTCCATTCCCTTGGTGACATCCCCCTGCACTAGGGACATGCTGCACGCAGCCCATGTGTCACAGTTGAGGACAATAAATTAAATGCATGCAAGTTAAGCCTTGACCCTGTGTTTGAATGCCTGGGGGTGGGAATGTATGGGGCCCTATGGGTTGGGTGCAGAGGAGCACTTGAACACCTGAGTTCCTGCTAGGTAGTAGGGGGATGAGGGCATACCCAGCCCAGGCACAGGTTTATTGGGGTCATGCTGAATTAAGTCACACATTGATCATTCCAAAGTTTATAAATCATTACAGCCTAAACTTTGCAGCTTCCAAACCTCTGATTTATTAAACCTGTATTGATAACCATCTGGATTTGTCAGATATGCCAGGTATTAGTAATGGAGGTAAGACAAAAGTATCCCTTAAGAACTGGCTGCAAGACATGGATAATGAGACGAGAGATATAGGCATGAACATCAAAATCAGGTGATATGTGGAAATCCAGTTAGAATGGTCTTTGCAGGGCAGGCAGCTGCCAAGGAAAGGTGACAGATGTGATGCTGCAGGAGCTGAACAACAGTGGCATCACCCAGGGGCTGACTGAGCTCTTCCAGGTCTGGGTGCTGCAGGGTCTATATGTGCGGTGGGATGTGTCATCCAGAGCAGCCTGGTGGATGTGCTGTCAGTGAAATACTCATTTTACCTCCAAGACCAGCCAGAATGGTGACAAAACACTGGTTAAAAGTTATCTGGAATGTCTGTTGGGAAGTCCCAAGGATCCCAAAGCAGGGCAGATCTAGAAAGGCGCTGAACAAGTCTGTCAATCACATTGATTTAGTTCAGTAAAACTACGCAAGAACCAAGATCAAGTCCCAGCTTTGGACACAAGATAGTAGAGGATGAAGAAAACAACAACCAGTCCTACAGAAACAAAGCAGAGTAACTTGCGGTTCTCCCTCCCAGAGCGTGTCATGGTGCTGAATCGCTTCATGCTGCCGGTCAGCAGCCCAGTAGCACTCAGAAAATCCGAATCCTAGAGGAGAAACAAAGTGCAAAAAGCAGCATTTCAAACTGGAGAGGCAGCCCATGTGGAGGGTCCAGCTTCCTGCTTAAAGAACAACTGCAGCAGCTGCACTGTAACTGCCTGTGTCTCTGTACCTATCGTGTCTCTCTCACGAGGAACTTCCCTGCCTGTGCTCGTGGCAAAGGCACAGGTAAATACTGCATACCAAGTATCTCTACATAAAGCTAGCACCGTTAATGCCTGCCAGGGCAGGCTAAAAAGCACCAAAACCACGCAGTTTCTTTCCATTAGTTCTCTTTTTTTTCTTTCAGCATGGGGCAGCATACACTTGTAACACCACCAGGTGGCAGCAAACAAGTCTTAAAGCAATTCATTATCATTTCGACTCCACGTCTGTTTTCCTTTCTCATAAACTACCTCCCACTTTTTGCTCACGTTTCTCCTGAAATATCCCTAAATCTTCTCTAATAGAAGCACAATTGCGTGCTGATTCGGGGCTTCTCCTTTAAGATCTCTTGTCTTTACATCTCTCATTCCAACTCTCCACTCTTTTGATTTCTAGGTTGAACAAATATCCAGTTCAGATACTCCAAGGCCATACACTGCTATTAAGCTTCCAAGCTATTAAGCTTCCAAGCTCCTACCTTTGACCAAACTGGTCCCAACATTGAAATTCATGCTTTTTACCCTTTTTTTTTTTGGTTCCTTACCATGCTATCCAGGTAACGGTTCTGTTCATCAGCATCTTTATCAATATCCAGAGCCAGCTACACAGCATAAGAGAGGAAATTGACGTTAATGAACACCAAGACAACCTGGAACGCATCTAGGCCCACACTAGAGGATGTGGTGGAGGTTTGTTAAGCACAGCCACAAAACAAGGCCTCTCACTCACTGCAGTTTGGGGTTGTGGGAATCCTTTTGCTGTGGAAATAATCTGGGAAAGCTGGCAGAAACTTCCCTATGTTGGACATATGACAACAGCTGACGGACCAGCACTGCCTCCTACTGCTACACGTCAGCCATCGTAAGCCCACAGCACTAAGGAAGCCCACACAGCTGCGTTGTCCCTGAGACCCTGCAAGCGTCCATAGCAGCGCCAGCAACTCACCGACTTCAGCCTGTTGACTTTGCTGGCCAGGTTGTCTGTCATGCGCTTGTTCTCCACGTCCAGCATATCCTCCATAGCAACCGCATTCTGTCCTGAGGAGAAAAGAAACGCGTCTCATCATCCCGACTGGGGAGCATGGCACATTCCCAAGATGGCGGCGGGGTGTCCCAAGATGGCGGCGGGGCGCCCCCTTTAGCAGCCCCTCAGCGCGCCCCTCATTCCTTCCCCCTCACCTCGCCCCCAGTCCGCCATGGCGGCACACGGCGAAAGGCGGCTCCGCCCGGCAGGAGGAGCTCCGCCTCTGTAAAATGGCCGCTGGGCCTTCGCCTTCCCTGTTGGGTAGTGAGGAGCGCGGAGCTATTACGGGAAGCACCGTGATCTGCTGCGGTAATCCTCGGGTGGGGAGGGGGGGGTGTCCCAGCGCTGTGCTGGGAGGGCATGCATTAAACGTCGGAAAGCAAAGAGGAAAGAAGAGGATTAGAGGGGCAGAGAGGCTGTACGTGGTTCACCCATCTGCTTTATGGACGCAGCAGTGAGCCGGCTCGCTTGATTTTTGTTTCTTTTTCTCCACCCCCTTTCTCACTCCCTCTCAGTTCTCAAGGATCGAGGTCCCTTTGCACCGCTGTTATCCAGGAGCTCTGGAAGCCTTTCCTCTCTGCTTCCCATCCTGCTGTAGCTGAGCTGTTGGTATCATGGAGCTCAGGACCGTAGTGGCCACGGTGGAAAGCGGGGAGCAAGACGCGGTCCTCAAGGTGCTTCAGATCTACAACCAGGAGGTGAGTGAGCATCACACCTCAGCCTGATGTCACCTGCTGCTGTCAGCAAGCCTGGAAGCAGGTTGGGCCGTGTTATGGGATCACAGTGCTGCCCAGCTATCCCATCTCCTCTGAGCATCTGTCTCTGCATTATTGCCCTGGAGATGGCATAGACTGCTTTGTTTTGTTACTTGCAAGCTGCTTCTTAATGATGCTTTACTAGGAAGCAGCTAAGAAGCCTCCCTTTATCTTGTTTATGCTGGAAGAAAAGTACATGGGAAGGATTTTCTTTATTATCCAGATCGCAAGTTAAACCCAGTAGGGGAATAATCATGGGCATGAGGAGTAGGAGGAGCCTTGATGCTAGGCAAGGTTTGGAGGTAATAAAACTCACACCTAGGGAGGAGCTGCAGGTAGGATTGTTGTGATTTGTAAGCAAAAGACAATTAGGAGTTGGTGTGAATGGATGCTGGGATTGGATTAGGGTGCCTGATCTGAAAGCTGGCACATGAAATAATGAGTGTAGAACATGAAAAAGACTGGGTCAGGAAGCTGAAGTGCGAGTGACTCTAACCTTAGATCATCTGCAGGGGTAGTTCCCTTTTGAAACTGTCTGCTAGGGAAATTTCCTTCAGAGGGTTTCCACCAGGCTAGGGCTGGCCCTGCAGATCTGTGACTCATTCTGCACCATTCTGAAGTAGGAGGGAAGCTGGTGGGGAAAACCTGTGCTTATCTTACAAGCATGTGCACTTCCCTTCCTGCACTAACTGTTTCCAGCAGTCGGTTTTGAAACAGCAGGTCCCTTTTAAAAGGTTGGTCTGCAGGATTAGCGTTGCTGGCAGCAGCTGGTGTGCTGGAGAAATTAGGATAGTAAATGGCATTTGTTGTGCAACCGTGTTGAGGCACTAAATCCAATGCTTTGAATTCCTCCAGCTGGTTTCTTTGTCAGCGTGTAGAGCATAGGAAACTTGTGAGGATGTCAGTCATTTTGCTAGCTTGTCTGGGAGAAATGAGCTGAAGAGATTAAACTGATGATAAGCCAACCGACTTCTTTGCATAGTTTTTTTTACTACAAAAGCAGGTGCTGTTATATTCTTCTCTAGGTATATATATATATATATATTTAATTCACTATTAAATATGCAGTCAGTTCCTGGTTGCCGGGAATAGAATACAGCTAAAGCCAAACCCACAGGTGTGTTATGGAAATATTTGTGAATGAGATTACAGGAGCCTGCAAAGAAGCTCTGGAAATGCCTTTGTGCATGAGGTCAGTCTGACTAATATTCTGACTGACATGAGAAGGTTCACAGATGCAAGGGAAAGCTCCGTTCTGCATAGAGTGGTGCGTTTACCTGTTTTAATTGGCTGTGTGTGAAGAACGTGAGCTGAATAACAGTCCTTCAGGATGCGGTAGGAAGAACATAAGGATTTGTTTGCAAGTAGCAAGGAAGTGATGCTTTCTATTAGGCAGGAAAAGAAACAATAACAAGGGGAGAAGAGCGTACACATAGCTTGGTAGAGTCATTAAACATAATCAAGTTTACCCAGGGAAGCTGTGGATACCAGGCCAGGCTGAATGGGGTTTTGGGCAACCTGAGCTTGTGGTGTTCATACCCATGGCAAGGGGTTGGAATTCAGATGATCTTTAAGGTCCATTAAAGCCCAAACCATACTATGAGTTATGGGATATTTGGAATGTATTGAATACCCACCTTACAGCTGCAGTATATAAAATCAAGCTGGTCCATCAGATGGGCACAGCTTTGGCCTGTGACATGTGGTGTCCACCATTGAGCCAGCAGAAGAGAGTATGGGGTGTTCATCGAATGTTTTTCAGGCGTGAAAGAGAAGGAAAACAATTCTGACTTGGCAGCATGGGCTGTATCTGGGCTTTTCAAATGAGGTTCGTTCCCTGCTTGTTAAAATGTAGCTGGAGTTGCTGGATACAAACAGTGTTGAACAGAGAAGACAATAATGAAGCAAAGCTCTCAGCAACAGGAAAAACTGTCCTTGTGTCTGGCTCCTACCTATGCTGTTTGTTAAAGAGGTGTGCAGTATTCATAGGCTTTTTAACACTCTTTGCCTCTTTGATTCCCTGTGCTGGTAAAGACTTCTTGAGAAGGCTTACTTGTCTTTATAGAGTGCTTTTCAGAGTTGCTTTCCAAGCTTATTCCCTGTTTGGGAAAGGCAGATTTGTGGATTTTTAAACTCATACTTTCTTTTCTGCTCTACAGAAATCTCAATGCTTTACCTTTGATGATGAGGAACGGGAGGAGAGGAAGGTAGGCGTGCTCTTTGGCTTCTTGTTCTTGTTGTCCTGTAGATGGTGGCTGGGGATAAAAATCAGTATTCTTCCAACATTAGCAATCCCTTTGGGTTTGGTGATGCATATGGCTTCAGCAGCATGCATGAGAAGCATGATCCTGTGTGTGTGTGTGTAAATGGTGCAGTCTGCTAAGCAAAGATCACAGCAGCATGCGGGTAAGTGCTTCTGCTGTGAGCGAGCTGCAGGATTTGACCAAAGCTGTCTATTAACAAACCCTTTAAGCTGGAATAATCTGGCACTCAGTGGAAAGAAATACCCCTGTCCATTTCCACTCGTGGCATTTCTCTTGTGCCAGGGCAGGCTGCACTGCGGATATGCTTGGTGGGATCTGCTTTAAGAAAAACATTTTTCTTCTATCTGTTATTCTCCGTCTGGACCAGTTTTGTGGTGGGTCGTGTGTGGAAGCAGGGGATTAATGGTGGAGTGACGTGTTGCTATGTGTAGTTACAACCTAGCTGCACTGGGTTGTGTGAGGCTTTACCTTTCGCTCTTGTACTTTTCCATGTTTGCTATCATGTATGTTATTGTTATCCACAAGGGTTATATCTTCAGCTGTGGTAAATCAGTGTTACTGGAGCTGTCAGTCTGTACCTATGAAGGGGTAGTAGGTCTCCAGACAGCACTGAAATTTAAGGGAGGTCCTTTTTATTTGAATCTTCTGAGGTCTTTTCCCCTCCTTTCTTACCACATCACACACAATTTTGAACCCATTAAGTTCTTTTTCCCCTCCCACAGCAGTTCTCTGGTGTCAGCCTCAGCAGCCTGTTTGGAGCACCCAAAGCAGATGCTTCTCTAGTCTTAATGCTCTGGGTGAGGCTAAACCACTGCTGTTGAACTGAGTGCTGCTCCTCAGTGAAGATATAAGGGACTTTTTTGCACTGCTCTCTTAGCTTATTGCAGCTGTCAGGTAATCCATATTAGCCAAAACCATCCTAACCATGGGTGAAGCTAAAATAAGCAGTAGTTCACTCACTCAGCAGCAGCTGCCTGTTCCTATTCTTCACTTAATTCTGACAGCACTCCCCAGTCATTCTTTGTCTCTTGCTGTTTGTCCTTGCTTGACTTGGGTCAGCATCAGGTGCCAGAAGCAAATGCTTTGAGAGCTGCCTGGATCAGAGCTGTTAGAAGGCCTGTATCTAGATGATGCTTTGTATCTAGGTGATGCTCCTAGGTGTTACAGCATGCTACCTTGCGTTGGGGCTGCACTGTGAAGTGTCAGCATGTGTGGCATTCTTTGTTTCTAACCACGCAGAAAATGGCCCAGTTGCTGATCAAGTTTCTGGAGAGAGAGCTCCAGCCATCCTGCCAGGTCACGTGCTTGGAAAGCATCCGCATCCTGTCACGGGACAAATACTGCCTTGAGCCTTTCAGCACCGAGGAAGGGCTGAAGACCCTATCCAGGCATGCTGGCATTGATTACTCAGAGGAGCTCATCCGAGAGGTCCCGGACTTGGAGGTCATCCTGGAATCCCTCAAATGCCTCTGCAACATTGTCTTCAGCAGTCCGAGAGCACAGGAGCTGACAGCTGAAGCCCGGCTGGCTGTGGGCCTGACAAAGCGCATCAAACTCTACAACGAGAGGAGCCTTCCTCATGAAGTCAAGTTCTTTGACCTGCGTCTTCTCTTCCTGCTGACAGCACTGAGAGTGGATATCCGGCAGCAGTTAGCCCAGGAGCTCCGGGGCATCAGCCTGATGACAGACACCCTGGAGCTGACTCTTGGTGTCAAGTGGATGGACCCCTATGAGGTTGCCACTGAGGAAGGATTGCTTCCACCTTTGCCTCGGCAAGAGACAGAGCGAGCCATGGAGATCCTGAAAGTGCTCTTCAATATTACTTTTGATTCCAGCAAGAGGGAGGTGGATGAGGTAAGCTCCTCGAGTGTTGCACCACACTACATTTGCTTGTCTACTCTTCTTATGTTATGTTAGATACTAGCCCCCTTGCAGCCTCTGCTTGCATGTAAGGGTATCAAGAGACTTGTGTGTGTGGACCTTGTTCTGCAGGGCACTGCCTCTGATGCATTAAGACTTTACAGCATTAAGACCTGTAAGTTGGGCATTTTTCCTTCTTAATGATATTGACTTGTGCAAGTGGGAAAGCAGAACCCCCCCATGTACACATAACTCACTTGTGTGTGTCCTGCTGCCTTTCACCTCTGGACAAAGTCAGAAGGAGGTCTGATATCACGTCTACTTTATCCCTGGGCCCACTCCTGGGCCCCTTCCAGCCATTGACTTGGTGTTATAGGGCAATGGGGAAGATATCTGGCAGCAGATGGAGAATCTGGAGGATAGTTGCACTTGTACACCCTGCTGTCAGTGAGCAAGTTGTTGGAGGGGAGGGATGGGGCTGTGGGTTGTAGAGACAACAGGCTTTGGTTTGTGGAGACCCTTTTCTGATCAAGGTTTTCATTTTCTATTTTGGAACCAGGAAGATGCTGCTTTGTACCGGCACTTGGGTGCCCTCCTGCGCCACTGCCTCATGATCTGTGCTGACGGAGAGGACCGGACGGAGGAGTTCCACAGGTCTGTTAGATAACTACATAATGGCCTTCACTGGACACAGCCTTGAGGTCTCCCCAACACTGGCCCTGCCTGACAACAGCCATCAGAGTATGAATGAGTGATGCAGCAGGAGACTCTAGAGACCTACTTGGTCCTACTTGGCCTCTGTGTCAAGGTCCATCGTTTTTCTGTTGTCACTGAAGAATTTTTGAACTTCCAGCAAGTTGTTCAACTATGGGAGGAGGGGGGAGGAAAGCAGTTGCACTTATTTAATTCTAGTGGTATAGGTAGCTTGGGATCCAACCCAAAGAGAATTTGGGTCTGTTTTCAGAGTCCTCTTGCTCCTGGAAGCTAATAATGAACCTTGATTCCTGTATAGTTGATGAATTTCTGTGAACAAAGATCCTTGACTATGTATTCACCTCTGTTCTTTCTTAAGCCACACAGTTAATCTTTTGGGCAACCTGCCTCTGAAATGTCTGGATGTTCTCCTGACTCCAAAAGTCCGTCCGGGATCACTTGAGTACATGGGTGTCAACATGGATGCAGTTAATATCCTGTTGGATTTCTTAGAATGGCGCCTTGACAGGGTAAGCTGAGAGGCTGCTGTACAGAGCTTTTCACTGCTGGTTTACACAAGCTCACTGCAGGGCACAAGGAAGCTTGCATTCAGCCTGAATTCAGTATAGAAGTGGCAGTTCTAGTTGGTTGGACTAGAACATTTGTGAACTGGGAGGGTTGCTGTGGCACTGTTGCTTTGGCAGGTAGTGAGACTGACAGAGGCAGCAGATGGTTAGCTGTGTGATTCAAATACAGGTGCTCTGTTTCACTCAAGTCAACTATGATTTGTTGGGCAGCTGAATTGGTTTGATACAGCCAAATCTCTTGACTGGTGGCTTGTTATGATGCTGTCCCCACAGCCTGCTGTCAGAAGACTGGCAGTCATAATGTTATTTGTCAAGACCATTCATCTTTCTTTCCTCCTCCTAAGCGCTTGTCCTCCTCTGTTCCATTGCTTTTGGCAGCCTGATTTTGCACTGTTGTTAAGCTAGTGGCCATTTTCATCCTCTGGAGTTATTCCAGAGGGTCTCCAAATTTGACTGCTGCACTTCTCCGCTCTAGATGTTCTGTGTGAGTAAAAATGCTAAAGAGAGGGACACAGAAAGCCTTGCTGTTTGAGGAGTGATGAAGCACTGAATTTCCTGTAGCAGAAGCTGTTGTTACGTCTGAGTGCCCCTCTGTTTCCCTGTGGTTCAGCACTGATGATCTCCACCATGAGCCAGGGAAGTTGAGCTCGGTGTAGCTGATACATTGCTCATCTTGTGAATGCTTCTGCAGGGACATAAGCTGAAGGAGAGTCTGACCCCTGTGCTGAACCTGCTGACCGAGAGTGCCAGAGTCCATCGCCAGACAAGGAAGTTCCTGAAGGCGAAGGTACATCATGGGTTCAGCTGAAAGTCAAGTGGTGGTGCTCTGAGGAGAGAGGAGAATAGCAAGCTACCTGAATATTGCCATTCTCTAAGGAGACCTCCTCTCTCTCTTAGATTCAAACATATGTGAGATTGTAGCCCATAGTTGTATAATGCACGCACTTCTTTCCCTGCATACCCTGTGGTTGCTGTTCCAGCTCCACTGATTGCTCCTTGCTGTTGCCTTGTAGGTGCTGCCTCCACTGCGGGATGTGAAGAATCGGCCAGAGGTGGGGAACTCACTGCGCAACAAGCTGGTGCGTTTGATGACCCACATTGACACTGACGTGAAGCACTGTGCAGCTGAATTCCTTTTTGTGCTCTGCAAGGAGAGCGGTGAGTCGCAGGGAGTCCTGTAGCGTGGGATGGGTGACCCTTAGCAGACATCAGGGACTTCTTCTCCATGGCCTTCAGCTGATCTCGCTGTTGGCTCACACAGCAGGAGGACCCACATGAGGTCCGTCTCTCTCTCCCATCAGTGTCGAGGTTTGTGAAGTACACAGGCTATGGGAATGCAGCTGGGCTCCTGGCAGCACGAGGTCTCATGGCTGGTGGCCGGGAGGAGGGAGAGTACTCAGAAGATGAGGACACAGATACAGAGGAGTACAAAGAGGCAAAGCCCAAGTAAGAACTCTGCTTCCTCTCTATTAGCATCCCTCCTTCCTTCCTGCTCCAGCTCTGTGTCTTTTTTCCCTATCTATTCCCACCACCTCCCTTGTCTTTCTTCATCATTCCTGAAGTTTTGCCCTTGATGTTGTTTCACCATCTTCTCAGGTGAAATGCCTCTTTGGCTGAGCTCTTACCTCTTTGCTTCCCTCCTTCTCCCTGGTCTCACTGTCCTTGTAGCATTAATCCTGTGACGGGACGTGTTGAGGAGAAACTTCCCAACCCCATGGAAGGGATGACTGAAGAGCAGAAGGAATACGAAGCCATGAAGTTAGTCAATATGTTTGACAAGTTGTCCAGGTATGAGAAAATTGTGTGTTCATGCCTGTATTAGCATCTGTGTGACTTACATTTATCGCTGGCCTCTGTAATCTGAAGGGTCACGAGAGGCTGGGGGAGATACCTGGAGATGTATTTCCAAGTTTGCTTAAGGTGGATCCTGTTAAATCGTTAATAGGTGCCACAGAGAGGAGCCCAGGATCTGCTAAATGTTGTTACTGCCCTCCTGAAGGGCAAGAGGGAAGGGAGCAGTGCACTTGATGCATGAGTTTACATTGCATGTTAAAGGGCAGGAATGGATGTTGATGTCTGTTTTCTTCTGGAACCACTGCAGAATGGGACCCTAAACACAGAGACTATTGCAGTTCTCAGTTACCCTGAAACACCTGTGGGTTGTGTTTCCAGCTGTTGCCTCACTGTCCCCATCTCTTACATGGGAGTTTTGCTTTTGGTGCTGGCTTGAGGGATTGCTCTGGGCTGCTTCATGCTAGTTTCCTATAGTTCTTGCTGCAAGTTTGTTACCTTCTCCCTTTTCCTCCCCGGTTGCAGAGAGCAAGTCATCCAACCCATGGGCATCACGCCGAGTGGCAACCTGGCCCCTATGGAGAATGCAATCCGTGATATGGCTGATGAGAGATCCTCATCTGACTCGGACCTGGGGCTGGACTGATCTCACCTCTTGCCCCAGCCTCAGACAGCTGGGCAGCCTCCATCCGCTCTTCTCCAGAACTGGTGCTGCACCTGGAGGCTAGTACCAGACCGGGACTCTCCCCATGGGATCTGAATCCAGCCTGGGCCCCTAACACTTCACAACGAAGAACCTCCAGCCTCCTCCTCAGCTCTGTAACCACCTCTCCTTCTGGAAGGTCATCGTGGCCTGGCTCTACTTGGTCTCTTCCATTGGCAGCTTTGAGAATATCACACTCCCAATTGCTTCCAGGACTTTTCAGTAGGATTTTTTTTGTTGTTTTTATATTTTAAATATGTGATATTTGGTGTGTGTGTGTGGGGGGGAAAGGGGTCAGGAGGATCTTTCTGTCAGACCATCGTGCTGATATTTGTGTGGCTGCGTGTCAGTGTGTGTCCCCATGCATGGTCAGCCCTGCACAGGGGAGCTGAATGCAGGTGGGGCTGTAGGCAGGAGTGGGGGTTGCAGGGAGTGCAGCCTGTGGGGTGCCTGAAGTGCACCCTTGTCATGAGCAGTAGGTGTGGATGTGCTGTGTATGGTAGTGAGTGTTATGACGTCTGTGCAAACAGGGTTGTGTGGATGCACGAGTGCTGAATGGAGCACGGTGTGTGTGCTGTGGGGCAGGCAGGAGGGGGGATTTGTGAGACACTTCCACTGTCTGCAGGAAAGGAACTTGTGCTGATTGCCAGAAATGCTCTGATATTCTGTCTGTGGCACTGTGCAGCCCCTCCCTGTTACCACAGTGGTTAATTAGTGGTGTTCTTACCTTTCCCCATCTTACACTTCCTGACTGAAAGGCTGAAATAGGGTCTGTTGTGCTGGCCTCCTCACCTGCCTCAGCTTTCCCACAGACTTGCTGCTGTTTGTGCACAGGGGCTGCTATTAGTCCTCTGCTACGGCTTACGTTTCTTTTATGTATTCTTTTCTTTCCTTTTTAAAGAAAATATTTAAAAGAAAATCTTCTAGTTTGTCTCTAGGTTGTTCCAAAATGTAACTAGCACAAATAGGAATGCAAATGTGATGCTAGAATAAAGAAAACCTTCTGACAAATGGCTGCATGGCGTTCTGGGGTGCATTCAAAAGAGCGTGGCCAGCAGGTCGAAGGAGGTGATCCCCATCTAATTTGCCCTGGTGTCATGGTTACCTGGGGCTGTGAGGTTGTATCAGAAGTTTGCAGTTGGTCCTGCCAGGTGGGGTGAGGTTAGGCTGCCTCTTTGGGAAGCTGAAGGCACACTTTGTAACTGCAGTCATCAGCGATGATGGTATTTTTAGCAGAAGTGATTAAAATTCTGCAGCAGCCCCTCTGCTTCCCATGATGCTGCACGTTCAGATGCATCCTGGCTGTGAGGATCGCACAGATGTATTCGAATTGTGCTTCTGGATAAACGAGCCTCTTTGTTTAAACCTTTCTTCTAGGAAGCTGCCAGGACACCAAGCATAGAAGACTCTGTTCCTGTAGCTGTGCCAGACTTCAGTAGTGTCCTCAGTGCAGTTGGATGTACAACAGCTGTGCACTAGGTCTGAACACTCATATCGACAGTCGTAAGGCAGCTTTTGGGGGCTGCAGCTTTGACTTGGAAGCTGCTTTGTAGAGCAGTGAGGTTCAGAAGTGTCCAGCATTGTAAGACAATTTGAGAACATACTGCCCCACACACACAAGAGACTGTGTAAAACTTACAGAAAAAACTCTCTGCTGGCATCAGGAAAATAATTACAACCCTTTATTATCAATAATCACCCCCACACTGGAAACTTCCAGCAGTTGAGCTGGCCTTTCTGAACAAGAACAGACCAGGCACATTCACAGCAATCATCTCCTGATCAGGTTTCATCCAAAGATTCAATGTTACCAGTCTGCAGCAGCTGGCAGTTCATGATTAAGGAAGATGGATGTGTGGAGGAGCTGTGCACATCTCATCTGACATGCTGCTGAAAACCATGGCTGGACATTGTCAAATGGTGCTTTGACAAAGCCAGAGCCATGCAAAAGTCTGCTGGGTGCTGAAATGAGATAAAGTGAGGAGGAACGACCTTCAGTGGGTGGCTACAGCAACTGTTCTGAAGTCTCAGGTAGAAAAGCCTTTGCTAAGTGTGGAAAATGCACCTTGGCAGTGGGGCTGTGCTCCTTTGGGCTTCCCTTCCTTCCTGGGTGATGGGGTCTCACTGCTTCTTCATTGCTTCAGCTGGTTGGGTTGAGCTGTGCGCATTCTCTTTCTCCCCAAGTTCTAGTCCTGTGTAGATGTGCTGCTGCAGAGCTGGATGGACTCTTCCATAGCTCCCCGCCACTGTCTCTTCCTCTGCTCTTGCTGGGCATGGCAGCATCTCTTCTTCAGGGTGAACATTCCTTTCCAGCAGCAGGGAGCCAGCTGTCCTATTTGTCTTTTGCATCCAGCTAAAAATAAAGAAAACAGTGTTTGCTTGGGTGTTTCAAACCTCCCACCCCCTACCAGCTCAGTCAGTGGTGCTGCTAGCACCAAAATCCCACAGCAAGGAGGGTTTTTCATGCTTCCACTTCCACTGCCTTACACGATTGGACTGGATTAAGATGACTCCTTTCTTTTTGGTCTGTGACTCCAGCTCTAGGCTACTGCCCTTCAATCTATACCTGTGTGTTGTTTCATTTGGGAATAAATAAATAAGCAACTGAAAGCCACAGGAAGCACTGGAGTAATCAGGAATGTCACTGCTTGACGAAGCCTTAAGGCACCCATACTCAACCCTAAGCTCAGCATTTTCCATGTTTTTCCTGTTTCCTCTGAGGCCAGCAGCTCTGTCCTCCCCTTCTGCCCCCATTTAGCAATACAACAGTCTGCTCTGTGGCACTGTGCCTGCCCTCACTGTGAAATACCACTGCTGTTTGCTTTTATAACCCTCCTGCACTTTTCCCTGGTTCCTTTATCTGAATGCTGACAGTGAGCATGGCAATGCCTGTGGTGCAAGACTCCAATCCCAGCCAGCACCCGCATCCCCCTCCCAATATAACTCAAGCACCAGGAATGGAGGCCAAGAGAGGGAGATGGGGCACTGAGCTCCTTCCCACCTTTTCTTTTTCTTTCTGAATTAGTGTTTGCATCTCTTTGTTCCAGTCCAGCAGTTCTACCAGCTTCTCAACCCCAGTGACCACATCCCCCAGCTGGGCTATGTCATTGTAGCGCTGCTGCCAGGCAAATGGTCCTACAAGATCTCGGTTGATGAGGACCCGGGGAACAGAGTTGCGAACAGCTCCTGCCAGGCTGGCAAAGGGCTCCACCTAAAGGAAGGCAACCCAGTGAAGCAGAGAGAGAAAGGTGGTCACCTCACTGCAGGGATCAATTAATTCATTGTGTGCTAAACTTCAGGGACTCCAAACTGCTGGGTTCGTGCTTAACAAGTTCTCCCACCATGGGCTAGGCTAAGCTACCCCAGCTTTGAACTGGTCATGGATGTTTTGCTCAGGTTGCTGCACCACCTTCACCAGGAGCACACAAAGTTTTCATGCAGCCTCTGTGTGCATACACCCTATTTCCTGCCGCCTCCAATTTTACCTTGATAACCCAGTTTCTTGCCTTCCGTAACCCCTCTCTCTCCTCCAGAGCCCCTCAGGCCCTTTTCTCCTTGTGAACAGGGACATCCCCCTAGTCCCAGACCTCCAGGGACGTTCCGATGACAAAGAGCAGGTCTGCCATGGGGAAGTCTGTCAAGTGCAGGAAGAAGCGCTGCGGAAGCTCCTCGCCAAAGAACACAATGTCAGGCTTGACAATTCCAGTGCAGACACGGCAGTGAGGGACCTTGTCTGCCATAACGTCCCCCTGAAGTAAAAGCACCCAATGCCAGTTGATATGGGGCAGCACATATATACACAAACAAGGTCACAACCATGTTGGACCCTCACAGTAACATCACTTCATGTCAATGTCCAGCTGCACTCACTCACCCTGAAGTCCTCTCCTGGGAACTTCCTCCGACAGACTGTGCACGTGGCAGTAGCAAAGGTGCCGTGGGCTTCCACCAGTCTATCAGGAGGGATCCCAGCAACTGGAACACAGCAGGTGGGAGAGGATCAGCTCAGCATGAGGCGACTGAACCAGAAACTCCATCGTCAACAGGCATATTCCCAGTCCTCCTGTTCTGCTTCTCATTCTCATCTTTTTCTGGTATCATACTGCTGAGAGCTGGAGAAAACTCACCTCGCTCCAGCCCATCAATATTCTGAGTATAGAGACGTAGAAGGAGCCCTTTGTCATGCAAGAGTCTCAGGAAATAGTGGGCGTAGTTGGGTCTATAATTGCCAGGGTAGAGCTCCTTGGCCAAAGTGAAAAATGGCTTGGGGTTGATGAAGAAATAGGCCAATTCAAAGATGGCTTCGGGATAAGGGATGTTGTACTGCTCAAGGTTACTATAGAGGCCGCTCCCCGGGGACCTGCAGAGAGAAAAGGAAGGTGGGCAGTCAGAACGCAGGGGGAAAGCGACCTACCAAGCCAGGACACAAAAGAACAGAAAGCCATGTTCTTGGCTTAGGCTGAAGAACCTGATAGTCCCAAAACTAAGCAAAGATAAATAAAACAATGAAGGCAGTACCTGAAGTCTGGGATGCCGCTGGGGGTGCTAATCCCAGCACCAGCCATCACCACTACTCGACGACACTCTTTCTTCTGAATGAGCTCCGCCACATCCTGCAGGGTGAGCTTCTGCTTCCCACTGTCACCTCCCCAGCTGCCCAGTCCTAGAACAGCACTGGTGGCAGCAGACAGAGAGAAGGGCTTGGTCCCTTGTACCCTGCTTAGAACAGAGGGAAAGCACAGTTGGTTGTGTGGGGAAAGAGACTTCAGCTGAGAGAAAGCTCAACTAGAAGAAAGCTCAAGCATTAAGTCTACTCCAGAACACTGAACTGATTTTAGATCTTAATAATACCAAATCAATGTTAAGACACACCAAATTTCCCTATAAGAAAGGGAAATGCCCTGTCTACGCCCTGGGTCTCAGGAAACTTCTAACAGGGTGCTGTGGTCACTCTGGAGCAGCACTGCTTGGATTAGGACAGACATTTCACCAGTTCTCTATCTCACCCCAGGGACTCTGCCTTGGGAGAGCTCTGTGTGCAGCTGGAAAGCAAAGGAACTGCAGGTCAGCAGTGCATACAGATGGGGCTGAGAACACCCATTATCATCCCAAGGAACGCTTTCTCCCCAGACAATGAGTGCTTGCAGCAGCAGGATATTGAAAGCAGTCCAGGGAAGGCGTGAGAATGTGAAGAGCCAAGAGCTGCTGGATCCTGGCAATCTGCAAACAGCAATTACTGTGTCCTAACGTGCTCAGCGTGGCTGACACTGGTACCACAAGGACGTGGTTTGGGCTGTGCCAGGTCAGATTCCCACAGAGCTCATTTCACAAGCTGGCAAACATTAACATTTCTCTGTCCTTTCTTTCTCAGCTCCCAGCTCAGGCTCAAAGACACACAGGAGTTCAGACATTAGAGGTGCTGCTCTCCACACCAGCTCTGCATGAAACCATCCAGCCCTACCTGCATAGCCCACAGCCAGTCCTGCACTGAGGGTAGAACTGAGCCAGGCCACCACGCTCCCACAGGCTCCTCCATGCTGCAAGAAAACACAGAGTCAGCAAACAGCGAGGGATCTGTTCTCCCCTCAGCTTCCTCTAAGGGTCTACTTCCCTACCTCAGGCTCCCCCTGGGGCCTGCTTCCTTACCCCCGTTCCTCCCCATACCCTCAGGCCTCGTTCCATCCCCTCAGGCCTCGTTCCTTCCCTTCAGGCCCCGTTCCTTCTCCTCAGGCCTCGTTCCTTCCCTTCAGGCCTCGTTCCTTCCCTTCAGGCCTCGTTCCATCCCTTCAGGCCTCGTTCCATCCCCTCAGGCCCGTTCCTTCTCCTCAGGCCTCGTTCCTTCTCCTCAGGCCCCGTTCCATCCCCTCAGGCCCCGTTCCTTTCCCTCAGGCCTCGTTCCTTCTCCTCAGGCCTCGTTCCTTCCCCTCAGGCCTCGTTCCTTCCCCTCAGGCCCCGTTCCATCCCCTCAGGCCTCGTTCCATCCCCTCAGGCCCCGTTCCTTCCCCTCAGGCTTCCTCCAGCACCCATCAAGGCCCATCATGGCCCACTCCCCCCATCAAGGCGCACTGCCCCCCCTCAGCCCCTCACCCGCCACCACCCGCCGCACAGCACCGATCCCCCCGCCCCAAGGCCCCGTTGCCATAATTACGAGGGGGAGTGTGTGGGGGGGAGGGGCCGGGCAACGCTAGGCCTTCCGGTACCCATCGTACCCCGCGGCACGCCGGAAGTGAGTGTGCATATCCGGCGGGGGCGGCCCGGTGCTCGGCGTTGCTGCCTGCTGCGGTCGCCGCCGCCATGAAGGACGTGCCGGGCTTCCTGCAGCAGAGCCAGAGCGCGGGGCCGGGACAGGCCGCGGTGTGGCACCGCCTGGAGGAGCTCTACAATAAGAAGTGAGACATGGGGGGGGCTACGTCGGGGTCCAACCCGGGGTGATGGGCTGCAGGAGGGACTGGGGCTGTGTGGAGAGAGGGGGGCTCGGCCTGCGCTGTGGTAAAGGAAGAATGGAGGTGAATGTGTGCGCCGCATGAGGAGGTGCTGCAGTCACTGCACATGGGGGTGTTGGAGAAACGTGGGGATGGGATGTGGCCATTGGGAGTGATGAGGGTGGGTTGGAGCTGGACCTGACCTCAGGTGTCTGTTCTAATCTTCATAGTCCTGTGGTTCTGTGTTTTGAAGGCTCTGGCACCAGCTGACACTGCAAGTGTTGGACTTTGTGCAGGACCCGTGCTTTGCACAAGGAGATGGACTCATCAAGGTGAGGTGCTCTGCCGTCTCTGAGCAACAGACGGGAGGTGTAGTGTGTTTTTTCTTTCCCTTTTGTAACAAGATGGCTTATTGTTGGAAATACAGGATGGGCTGAATGCAGTATATATAGTTACAAAGCAGAGATGGTAGTTCATATATGCTCTGTCAAGGTCTTCAGGAAGATAGGGGCTTACCATATCCTCCTTCATTCCCCACTTTCCCTTTGTGTCTGTTTTAAAGCTCAGTATCCCCTGAGGTAAGGGCTTCCCTAATGAAGAGCCACTAGTTTTTAGTTGTGGGATGTGTGTGAGGGAGTTGGAGAATGTCTTGAGTTCAGGCCTATGCTATTTGTACATTGCTAATGGAAAGCAAACACTGGGCAGGGCTGCAGAGAGGCATTGTGTTTCAGTATCTATTAGCTCATAAGGTTTGTGAATCAAACAAAACATCTGTTTTCCCTAACTGTTGATATCTCTGTACCCACAGCTTTATGAGAACTTCATCAGCGAGTTTGAACACAGGTGAGTTTATTTGCCTGGAAGTTTGTAGATAACCTATTGCTGACAAGTACCGCTCTGACAGCAAGTTCTTCGTTCTAGGGTGAATCCCCTGTCCCTGGTAGAGATCATTCTTCATGTAGTCAGGCAGATGACAGGTAAGTGACCTTACCCTTTGCTTACACTGTCTTTAAGGAGTGATGCCCGTGAAACTAGGTAGTAGTAACAGCTAAGTCTTCAATGCTGAGCTATTGTCTTGCTTGTGTATGAAAGAAGGAAAGTACCAATGCTAAGTGTTTGAGTAATTAGTGCTGTGTATGAGCAGCAGTACCGTTGCTCAAATGAGAAATCAGCTAATGAGCAGAAAGCCTGTCCTACAGGTAGTAGCACCTTTAGAAATTTGGACAGTAAGCTATAGGAGAAAGTTCTTGAATTCAGGTAAAGGATTTACTCCTAGGTTAACTGAATGGAATTGCTGAGGTCTTTTTCTATGTTGCAGATCCCACTGTGGCCCTTACGTTTCTGGAAAAGACTCGAGAAAAGGTATTTTTGAGATCACCCTTCCTAGCTGTTCACCTACATGAGTGGTAATGTGAATTTCAGGCATCTTTTCAGCTGTTTTGTGCATGTCTATATATTGAGACCCATGGTGGAGAATACCTACTCCTTAGAGTGAACACCTGTGTTTTATTGTTGCAACTTATTAACAAATGAAGTATAACTGGGTTTAGGTTTCTAGAGCCTGACTGACTGGAATTGGAAACACTCAAGTCTGGGTTTCTGTAACTACAGGTAAAAAGCAGTGATGAAGCTGTCATTCTGTGTAAAACAGCCATTGGGGCACTGAAGCTGAACATTGGAGACCTGCAGGTGACAAAGGTGAGGTGGTAACTGGAGTTGGACAGTTTGGAGCTCTGTGATGCAGTTCAGTAGTGGGTGCGCCTGTATCTGTGCTTCAGTTGTGAATGAGCTGATCATAGATACAAAGCTCCTAGGACTTCCAGGTAGACCTACAGTTCTACTTTGTCTTGTAGGCCATAAAAATGTAGATGTAGTGTGTTTCAGGAAGGTTCTGAGAACCATCTTCTAAAGTTTAGGGTTTTCCATGCAGTTCAGCTTGAGCCTTTTGCAAGTTCAAACATTTTGAAGCATCTTGGTATTAAGTATATAGTAAGTATATATAGCTGGAGCTTGGGGTGGTTTCTTTCTAACTTAATCTTGTAGAGGAAGGATGCCATTACTTTAATACTGTGGTAGTGGCTTTGGCTGTGGTCTCGCCTGCTCTTACTACTGAATGGATGTTGCTTGTGGAATAGATATGATAATCCTTAATGGTAAACTAGAAGGGTAGGGGGTGGGTGTATATGAAGTGTACCTTTCTGTAACAGATAAGTTTTCCACTCTTCTAGGAGACCATTGAGGAGGTTGAGGAGATGCTGAACAATCTCCCTGGGGTGACTTCGGTTCATAGTCGCTTCTATGATCTCTCCAGCAAGTACTACCAGACGATTGGGAACCACGCCTCGTACTATAAGGATGCTCTGAGGTTTCTGGGATGCATTGATGTTAAAGATCTGCCAGGTAACTCTTCCTTTGCACAGCAAAGAGAGTCTCAACTTTCTTTTCTGTTTTATCACTTCACTCTAAATAAATGCACTGGTTTTCTCAGCTTTGTTTTGAGTCTGTTGTTGGCATAGGACCTCAACAGAAAGAGGGCAGGGAGGAGGAGTTAGGAAACACATGAAGAATGAGTAGGATTCTGCTCCTAAATGCATTGAGGTGATGGAAGCAGGGGATAGTGCTACTACCAAGAGGGATAGTTTGCTCTAGTTCCTGAAATCTTCAACATAGGTTCAAAAACCAGCCTCTCTGTTTTCTTTTCCTTTTCTTGTTGCTTTTCCTTTCTTTTCCTTTTCTTGCTTGTTGCAGGTTTCTGAATTTCAGGCATGGGAAAAGATAAGGAGAGGGGCTGTGGATAATCAAACACAGGCAGAGAACTAAGTGAGGGAGAGGCTGGCTAGTGGGACTTAGACTGCTGCTCCATGCAGATGTTAATTGACATTTTGGTGTTGTTTGTATGTTTTTTCTCTTTCCACAGTATCAGAGCAGCAGGAGAGAGCTTTTACCCTGGGGCTGGCAGGGCTCTTAGGAGAAGGTGTTTATAACTTTGGAGAGCTGGTAAGGGGTGCTACTTTCTTTCAGCTGTTGAGTACAAGGAGTTGGTATTATCCTTTTAACAATGTTTTGCATATGTCCTATAGCTCATGCACCCTGTTCTGGAGTCCCTGAGAAGCACTGATCGGCAGTGGCTGATTGATACTCTTTATGCCTTCAACAGTGGTAATGTAGAGACGTTTCAGGCTTTGAAGTCAGCATGGGGTCAGCAGGTGAGTTGATACATTGCTTAAGGCCTAGGCTTAGTATTTACAGAGGCCATCTAGGAGATCCAGTGATCTTTAAGACTTCCTGACAATTTTGGGTATAATTTTAATTACAGAATTGTAACATTCCTTTCACCTTGGTTGGTTTTGTTGTAGAATATAGGGACTGCAAAGTTAAAGCATCTTTATTAGTTGTGATCATGGTGAGGGTGTGCTTTGACAGCATCTGCCTCTTTGCTTCTTTGTTCTCTCCCGAGTGCTTGCAGACACCTGACATCTGTAGTATTATGGACATGACAGCAGTTTGCAGATTGACTGGTCTGCTTATGCAAGGCTGTGGCTTTTATTAGGAGGTTGCCTACCTTGTGGGGTGCTGTGTTTAACTGCAGTTCTCAGGACATGCTTTTTGGAATCATTGCCAAGCGGCGGGTGACCTGTAATGGCCTAACTCTCATACAAGGGGATTTATGAGGCACTACCAGTGGGCCTCTGTGTGACTTACTACTGTGTATAGCATGCTCCCCCAGCAGGGAATAATAAGTAATAATGGACTTGTTGTGTTTTACCCTCTCACAGCCAGATCTGGCTGCAAACGAAGCACTTCTGCTGCAGAAGATTCAACTGTTATGTCTTATGGAGGTGAGCTGCTGAGCTGAGAGCTGTCATATGGGAACTGTGGGAAATGGAAGGGTGCTGCTATGACTGCTTTTTGATGGGGTTAGCATCAGAGTCAAGTGCTGCATTCTCTGCTGAGCAGATTCATTCACTTGGAGAAAGAAACTCTGGTTGACAGCAAGTTTAACCTCTAGGTGGTGCCAAGAAGCAAATATTGCTGGGGGAAAGCCTTGTGCTGCTATTTGTTTGTGGTTTCAAGGATTCAAAGTGTTTTTCTCTGTCACTTTAAGACTTTGGTTATGTTGTTAACAAATAGTGCTTATGTGTAAATCTCCATGGCTGTGGATCTGTTTCAGAGTTGCGTTATCTAAACCGTAATGTGTTTGTATATTTATGCACACGTGTGTTTTCCACTTCTAGTGTTCTACTGGGAACTGCTTTTACCACCCATAGACATTGTCTTGTATCAGGGGTTGAGCACAGACTGACCTGCTTTGTTTGGAGATTGGTGGGGAAATCTGCTCGGAGCAGTGATGTTTGTGGAGAAGTGAGGAATGTTCTTCCTTTCTGCTGGCAGAAATAGATTTTTCTTTGAAATATTTTGATTAAATATGAGAAAAGAGTTGGTGCTGCAGGTTGAGGTCTCAGCAGGGCAGTGCAATGAAAAGCTGTGTGTGCTGCAGAGGGGAGGAAAAAAGCCAAAACACAAATTTTGGGGCCTTATTTTTTGTTTTCTTTTCTTGAACTCAGATGACTTTCACCCGCCCGGCCAATCACAGACAGCTCACTTTTGAGGAGATTGCTAAGAGTGCCAAAGTCACCGTCAACGAGGTGAGTTCAGCATGAAATTAGCACCTCCAGGTTCTCCATTGCTGCCTTTTAAATGTTGACAGGCTATGATGAGGTTTCCCCAGGCCTTCTTCCACCTAGGCTGAACAAAAATCCCAGCTTCTTCCATATGTCAGGTTCTCTGCCTCCTCGTTTTGGTGGCTCAGGTGCAGGACTTTCACGCTTGTTGTCACTAAGCTAAGATCTGTGTAGTATGATCTATAGGGACCTGTCTTCGTGGTGGCTTTTATTCCAGAATCTCTACCTCTCCTACCGCTTAGGAGTCATCAGCTAATTTACAGCCTTGCTAGTGTTAAAGAGTATTAATTAGTATTGGACTCAGCGTCAGCTCACAGGGAACTCTGCTTATAATCAGCTGCCTGCTCAACTCTGAGACATTAATCACACCTTTGAACTTGCATGAAGAACCTGCTAAAACTCTCATCCTGTGGTCTCTCTGTTTCCTGTAACCAGCTCGTTCAGCAAGTATGTGGTATAAAGTTCTTGTTGAATATCTTGCTAAAAGCACGATGCAGCTCCTCACCCACCGTGTGAATTATTTAAAGGAGGATGAGTAGATGCTGCAGGACTTGACCTTTAATTTTTTTGCTTTAAGAAGACAGAACATTCACAGCCTGGATTCATTTAAAGGTCTCTGGGGAAATGGGTTGATCCCTTGTTTTCTTCATTTATTTTCTATTTTCTCTCTTCTTTTTCTTTTAAGGTGGAACTGCTGGTGATGAAGGCTCTGTCAGTAGGCTTGGTAAAGGGCAGTATTGATGAGGTGGATAAGAGGGTGCACATGACATGGGTGCAGCCACGTGTGTTGGATTTACAACAGGTAACGACCAGCTGGAATGACTGTGGCAGTCTTGTGCCTTAGTTGACATGGAAGCTGAAGAACTGCTAAAGGTCACTGAGAATTGATCTTTATTGCTTCTCGAAAGCATGCAGGGAACCCAGAAGTATATCAGCTTTTCCTTCACTGTTTACATTGCCTTTAGCTCTTTCCTTGAGCATATGATGCATCTCTATCTGTTTTGCAGTAATTGCTTATAAATCTGTTAGAATCATAGAATCACCAAGGTTGGCAAAGACCTAAAAGATCATCCAGTCCAACCGTTTACCTATTACTACTAGCTCCCACTAAGCCATTAGGAGATAGGCTGAGTTTCTCAAGTTCACCTTCATAACCAATGCTCTGAAAGCTGGAGATCTCAAGCATTTTGCTCTGTATGGGTTTGTTGTGATGGGAACAGTCAAGTGACTGCGGGTTTGTCTTGCAGATCAAAGGGATGAAAGATCGCCTGGAGTTCTGGTGCACAGATGTGAGAAGCATGGAGATGTTGGTGGAGCACCAAGCCCATGACATCCTCACATAGAGGACCTTGCACTATCCTGGGAGAGGAATTTCTACTGCTACTGATGCTAGCAGCACTCAGACCACTGACTCTGTACTGAATTATATTGAAGGGGGGTGGGTGGGCAGAGGGGAGAACAGCTTTACGACGCGTGTTCGGACGAGTAAGTGGCCTTTTGCTGTGTAACCCTTTGGTGCTTGGAGTCAAGATTTCCCTATGCGCTAACATTAGTGGCACTGGCCATGGGAGCTCCCATCCTGCTCTTGAACAAAGAGGTCAGAGGCTCCGTGGTGGCTGATTTATCTGTCCTGCTGTCACAGAACCGTGGGAGGATGTGATACTTGTTGCATGTTACAGGAGCGGAGGCTATTTGCCTGCTAAGGGGGTAGCAGAAGCTCCTCTATAAAATGTGCTAGAGAGGTGCCTGAGTAATGTGGTATTACTTAGTGGTGTTGGCCTTAGGAGGGCATGACCTTCCCTGGTACCCTCTCCCTCCCTGCCCTGCAGCAGCCTGAAGGCAGCTTTACCGAAATCATTTCTACTGCCCTCTTTCTCCACAGTCCCTCCTCTTCATTTGCAGTAGAGGGAGTGTTTACTCCATCAAAGGGTTTTTTCCAGGATTACCATTCAGTGGATTTGGTTTTATATACTTCTGGGGGTGGTTGTCTTTTACGAACACTTTGTGCTAAAGTGAATTGCAGCAGTATTGCTGGAATAAACTTCTCTGCCTTCCCTTTTCTGTAGTTCTCTAGTGCCTTCTTTTGCAGTTGGGCCCCTGCTTTGCTTAAAAACATGTTTCCTTTAGAGTTTTATAGTTAAAATACCCCAAACAACAGCGCAGCCTTTTACCCAGAGCAGCACAGATTGAATTATTGTGCCACTCACCAGCCGGGTAAGCATCTAATTCACTTCCTATGTAGAACCTGAGTATGTATGTTCTTTATTTCCAAGTTTTTTTCTATCTGGGAAGCTGTGTGATGCCTTTTCCCAAGGAAGTATCAGAACGTGGCTGATGCTGCACTGCTGTGCAGGTACTTTAAGATATCTTGGACAAGGAAGAATTAAGCTCTCGGGGAAAAACCAACAGCAAAACCTAAAGAGTTGAATCCTATATCTGGTTGCACCCCACCCTTCTCCCTCTGATTGCTTTTGTTCTGAATTTCCTCTTGTTTCGGAGTGACTCAGTTCTGAACGCCTGCTCTTTCCTTCCCCGGTCCATTGGCTGTTACATTTTGCTCTGCCTTCATTAGCTCAGCTGTCAGATTGCGTGGCACCAGACAAAGAGAACAAGCTCATTCTCCTGCGACGGAGCACGTGGTCCAAGAAAAACCAGCAGAGCCAGATGTTGCACACCAACATGAGTTTAATGAACGTGCTCAGAGGGTGAAGATCTGTGCTATCAGTTCTGCTCTCAGTCTGCTCTGCTCTTGTAGTGCTCCACGTGGGCCAGGACCCAGGCTGCAGGTCCCAGTAGGCATGTGAACATCACAGTCATTGCGATGGCTTGTTCCTGCCAGCAGGAAAGGGAAGAATTAGTGAAGAGACTGTATATGTGGGGTCTAATGCAACCTGTTGTGTTTCTTGCTCTTTCTGGGCTCAGCTGAATGCCCCTTTGGGATGTAGGATGAAGTTTGGGTAAGCCCTGCAGCTCCCCCCAGCAGCAGCTCATGCTGGCTGCTCTCTGAGTAGATTCCTATTGCTCTGTCTTCCTCAGTCATACATTGGCTGGGGAATCGGAGCGACTGGTGGCTGTCAGTCAGTGGGACCCAGGCCTGAGCTCACAGCGTTGCTGAAGCAGCTGCGCCTGACTTTCAGATGACTTTGAGAAGGGAAGAGCGGCCTCTACCATTCCTGGCACACCAGGGTAGCGCTTACCCCCTTGTACTGTCCCTTTTGTTTCTTATACACCTAAAAGAAGAGACCAGGCTTGGGGAGCTGCTCTCTCTCCTGAGGGTGGCAGACCTTGGGAGTGCAAATGGGGTAAACTCAAGGGGTCCCAAGCCCTTGAGGACAGTTGCTGTGGGAGTGAGTGCCCCCTGGAATTGGTGGGGTGGGGGATAATGGCATGGGATTGCCCTATACTGGTAGGGGACCTCTGCCACCTTCTTTCAGGCTGCTCAATAGGAGGATCCGCTTTGGCTGTGACTCTGAAAGTTCCTTCCTACCTCCCCCCAAACACTCAAACCTTGCTTTATATTCCCAAGAGAAATGCTGACCCGTGACCCCAGCTCCCTCCCTCTCCCCCCATCCCCTTGTTGTCCCCCACCAGCTACTTACAGCAGGAGAAACGGGGTGCTCAGGTGGTTTGGAGGTGACCCCAGCCCGGGGGACTCTCTGTGCCCTTAGCAGTGCAGCCAGCAGCCGGGAGCTCCTCTGGAAGCCCTGCATGTTGCTGACGCACTGAGTGCCTTCTTCCTGGGCTGCAGCTGCGTGCCCTGTTGCTGTCACCCCTGGGCATGGGGCCCAGGGCTCTCCTGAGAGCTGCAGCAGCCTATAAATGTCAGGGCTCTCCTAAAGGGCTCTGTTTTCATCCTTTCCCTGGAATGCTTTTTCCTCTTTCCTCCACCTCCAGGGGGAAGAAATAGGGCAGCACAGAGAGGTCTCTGGATGGAGAACAAACCTATTTTGGAGGGTGGGTTTCTTTAACCATCACTTCCATACCTGCTAAGCCACAATGTGGTATTGTCAGTCCTGCCACTTCTGTACCATCAAAGCCGCCAGCTGAAGCTTTTCTGCCTGCCCTGACCCTGTAGCAGAAGGGTTTGGAAGGCTCCAGCCTGGTTCTTGTCCCCATGGTGTGCAGAGGGAAATGTCATGTCCTTTCCCCTTTAACATGTCCCTGCTTTGCTGAATAACTTGGCTTTGTTCTCTCCTTATAAACAGCTCCATAGAAGGGCTGCCAGCAGTCACAGAGCTGGGAGTGCTGCTTTGTTCTCTGTGATCCTCTTCACAAGTCCCAAAACACTGTGGTGCAGATGGGGTTGGGGTCAGGAGCTGCACCAAGGGTTTGCTTCCCGAACACCAATGGCAGCTTTGAGGCAGGTATTGGCTTTCAGTGGATTTGCAGCCCTTAGAACAGCTGTGCAGTATTGACTCCATTGGCACAGGATTGATCATCCTCTTGGAGCAGCAGCCCAGAGGCAGGGGGTTGCTAAGGAGAGGTCCAGCGTCTGACTGCTGTGCTCACTGCATCTCCCTTCATCCATGAGGAACCGACCTTAGATCTTTCTGCTCCATGAGGTTTGTTTGTCCCTGTGTGTGCCACATGGGCTGTGCTCTCCATCCCCTTGTTTGATGGAGGGGCGGGGGGGTCACAGTGCAGTCAGAGACAAAGTGTGGTTCTCGTCATTGATTGCTGACATAGATGATCCCTCAGGGTGTGTAACGCCGAGGCTCTCTGCCAGGAGCACAACGATAGCAGCATTTCCTGGATAGCTTTGTGCCTAACCACTTATCTCTTTCGGTTCCTCCTCGCTCAGCTCACAGCCCGGTGCTGAGCACAGCTCCTCTAAGCAAACACCCGACTTCCAGGACCAAGTTTGTTTGGTTTAACCAGTAAGGAAGGGGAGGATTATATTAAAAAAAAAAAGTAATTTCCTTCCTTCTCTGTGCTGAACAACTTCCGCTGTTCCCCTGCACAGGGCCCCACTGCAGCGGCTTTCACCTGGAACGCAAGGCAAGGCTGGAGATGGCTGATAGCAAGGAGGACCCTGCTGTGTTCACCTCCACTTGTTTGCCCTCAGACCCACGGCTCCTTGCTACAGTGACCAATGCTTACCTGGGCACACGTGTGTACCGTGACATCCTCCATGTCAATGGGGTGTACAATGGGGCGGCAGGGGATACACACCGTGCTGACATCCCCAGCCCGCTCCACGTGAGGATGATAGTGCCTGATGGTGGGGATATGCCTGTTGAGACCTTCACCTTGAACACACGGACAGGTAAAGGGCAATGTATGAGCATTATGTTAGGTGAACTACGTGACATCTTTCTAACAGAGCTAGAAACTGATACAGCACTGCTGTCAGATTAAGGGTGCTAACAGTATTGCCCAGTCAAGACTTATATTTGGATCCAAACCTGGGAAAGGCAGTTCCATTGCCAATAGCAACTGGTGGAAATGGGAGGCTAAGGCAGAACATCAGGGCCCAATAGTTAAGAAGGCTCTTGCTGCACTTACAGGAACCTTCAGCCATAAGCTTCAGTCACCCAGTTACACAGCCACGCACCAGATCTATGCTCACCATTCCCTCGTCCACCTGATGGCCTTCAGCATCACCATCCGACGATCAGCTGGCACCAGCCAGCCCATCACTGTGCAGCTCCACGCTCCTTTTGTGCCAAAGAGCCAGGACTTGGACCTGCAGCAAGGACCAGACTTCCATGGAGCACAGTGAGTGTGGGCTGTGGGCACAAGAGCTTAGCTCTGAGCAAGTCCTTCCTAGGCTATAGCATGCTGCTTTGCTCTCAGATGGAAGACAGATTGGATATATACAGTTAGAACTAGACTGAAATGGTAAGAGTCAGGCTGAATGGGGCCCTGGGCAGCCTGAGCTGGTGGGGGGCACCCAGCTCATAGCAGGTTTGGGACTGTGGGGGCTTTGAAGTCACTTCTACTCTAACCATCCTGTGCGCATGGTACCATCTGCTTTGCTCTCCCCCATTTCTTGCCATCTCCTGCAGCTACATCTATGGGCAAACACTGGTTCCTGAGGTGGAGGGGGGACCCCAGCCCACCGTGCACATGCTGTGGACTCCTGTGCCTCAAGCTGTCACCTTGCATGAGGAGGAGCAGGAGCAATGCTGGGAGTTCCTGACTGCTGTGGCTGAGAGCGAGGAGGAGGCCAAGAGGAGCTACACTGAAGGGCTGGCACATGTGGCTGCTGGCTCCCTGCATTCCTCCCATACCCATGCCTGGGCTGCTCTGTGGAGAGGATGCTGTGTGGACCTGGAAGGTCCATTGCCTTTAAGACAGGCTGTCTATGGGTGTCTCTATTACCTGCTGAGTGCCATCCCACCCCAAGATACGTCGGGATTCCGCTTCCACGGCATCAGCCCTGGTGGTTTGTCCAATGGCACACAGGGAGAGGACTACTGGGGACATGTCTTCTGGGATCAGGTGGGTCGAGGCAATGCTGGTGTTTGCCTGGGGGCTGAAACCCTGATCCCTTTGTGGACCTAAAATCTGAAGCACAGATTGGGTTGCTCACACAAGAGATGGCAATGCAAAGGGATCTTTAGCAACTAGTTTACAGCAAGATCACCAAGCTTTAGCTTCTTTAAATGAATCGACACCCTCCCACCTCCTCCTGGTGGCAGCACCGAGCCCTGCTGTGCCTGAACTGCTGCAAGAGCAGAAAGACTTGTTCTGCTATGGGAATGCTCTGCTTTTCAGGTTAAGTTTGGTGTGTACTCAATAAACAAGTTGGTCTGGGTGGCTTTTCCCCAGCAAGAGGTTTGGGTTTGCTCTCATTGCAGACACACCAAATGAGTACACACAGTTCTGCAGCTGAATATGTCATATGTGATGTGAGCAGGAAGGACAGCTGGATGGTGTTGAGACTCCTACCTAGTCTGGCCTTTCAATAGGGAAAGACTTTACAGTCCTGTGGGCCTTGTTGGCTTTCTTCCTGGCAAGGTGTGATTTTTGAACCATCAGATCCTTCAGCCAATGCCTAATGCATTAAACCCATCTGACAGCATCTTTAAGTAGTGGCGCAGTCGTGGTCATAGCATTCAGCACTGGGGGTGGGCTTGATCATTTGGCTAATCTACCAACCCATCTTACCACTTTGCTTTGCCTGCATGTTTCCAGGACACCTGGATGTTCCCAAACATCCTGCTGTTTTACCCCAAAGCTGCCCGAGCCATCTTGGAGTACCGGATTGGCACGTTGGAAGGAGCTCTACTCAATGCGCAGGAGCAAGGCTACAAGGTAGGGATGGAAATATGGGGCTGAATGGGATAGCCAGGCTTTCCTTGAGCCAGGGGTTGTGAGCTGGGTTTTGCCTGCAGGTTGTAGACTAGGATGATTGTTTCAAGACATACTCAGTTATTCCGTGGATGTCTTCTCCCAACAGGGTGCCAAGTTCCCATGGGAGAGCGCAGCTACCGGCCGGGAGGTCTGTCCTGAGGAGATTTATGGAGCCCAAGAGATTCACATCACTGGGGATGTTCTGATGGCCTTTGAGCAGTATTATTATACCACGCAGGTAGAGAGAGTGTCTGTCACAGTTTAGACCCAGTTGAATCTCCCTTCTGCTCCCTGCCTTTGTCTCCTTCCAGGACCAGAAGCTGTTCAGGATGGATGGAGGCTGGGAGCTGGTGAGAGCCGTGGCTCAGTACTGGTGCAGCAGGATGGTGTGGAGCGAGGTGGAGCAATGTTACCACATCCGAGGTACTTCTGAATGGAAGGACCTGAGCTTGGAGCTAAGGAAAGGCACACAGTTATTGACTTAAAAGTTGCACTTCCTGAAGTGAGGGAGATGCCCTCAGGATGAGGTATTTGCTGCCTAATGGTCTGCCCTTTCTCAGGATCTGAGTCAGACCTCATGTATCAATAATACCAACACTATTCCCACCACACGAGTCAACATGGGCAGGCATCAATACAATGGGGGTGTTCCTGTTCTCGTGCCACTTCCCTGAGACACACCTTGGGTGTGCTGCAGAGTGAAGTGTCCCCTTCCTCTTCCCCTCCTCCAGGTGTCATGCCTCCAGATGAGTATCACCACCAGGTTGATAACTCTGCTTACACCAATGCCGTGGCACAGCGGAGGTAATGTGTGTGCTTTATTGAGGCTCAGGCCCATCTCGCTTCTCATCTGCCTAGCAGGAGGAGGAGATATCAAGCACCTTCCTTCTCTCTCCGTACCTCTGTCCAAGCTGGTTTCCTTTGTCTTCCTCTGCATCAGCAAAAAGAAGTAGGTGTTCCCATGCTGACGTATCTGATGCCTCAGGTGTCTACGTTAGACAGAGAGGAACTCCCCTTCTCAGCAGCGCTTATCTCCCTGCAGCGTGTGGCGTGTCTAAATAATTAGTCATTTGAAAAGTCCAAGTCCCAGCAATGAAAGTCATTAGACTCTGATCTCATGTTCTTTCTAGGAATCTTCCTCTTTGCAATGTTCAAACTTATCTTCCCTTCTTCTTTCTCTCTCTATCCAAGGGGTCCCAGCCACCCAGCTGTGACATGAAGCACTGTTCCTCACTTCTTTTCAGCTTGAATTTTGCAGCCAGCATTGCTCGGGACTTCTTGATCCCTGTGCCAGAGGAGTGGGTGGAATGTGCAAAGAAACTCAAAGTGCCCTTTGATGCAGAGCGGAAATATCACCCTGAGTATGATGGTTACAGCCCAGGTGAGCAGAGGGACTGAGCAGCTCAGAAGTCTGCTTCTTTCTTTTTAAGCCTGGAAGAGAGGAACAAAGGGCTGAAACAAAACCCTCAAGCATTGGCTCTCTCAGAGCAGCATTTGTATTGCCAGTACAGAGAACCTGATTTGCAGAGTGTTATTTTCTGCCTTTGGGTAGATCCTTTCTCAATGTAAGACTCGTCTAATTGAGAATTTGGGGTACAAAGAGGATAGGAAGAGGCACTGAGAGACTGAGATGCTGGGCTGCAGACATGGTGGCTACGAACCCATTGCTGACAGTGAAGTTTATCTTTCCAAGGTCAAGTGCTGATTGTTGAACGTTCTGTAACCACTCTTTACTCGAAGTCTGATACAAGAGGAAGAGCACACCCATCTTATTGCCCCTTTTCTCTGTCATTTGCCTTTAGAATGGCAGTGCTGAGCTGTCCTCCTGCTCTTCAGAAGGAAATTTCACCACTTTCCCACTGTGGACTAGACTTTATTGGCCTCAGTTTACGATTCTGTGTCAGATCCGTTCCCTGTATGAGTTAATTATCTATAGCAGGTATGTGGTGTGGATGAGTTTCGATCCCTTCTCCCAGGTGAGCCTGTGAAACAAGCTGACGTTGTCTTGCTGGGCTTCCCTCTGATGCACCCGATGCACCCTGAAGTGCGAAGGAATGACCTGATGATGTATGAGCCGGTCACCGAGCTGAGTGGGCCAGCCATGACTTGGGTAGGGGGAACTCACCCACAACGTGGTCCTTTCTATCTGAGCCATTTGATATCAGTAGGCACTGAACCCACTCTGCTCCCTCCTGCAGAGCATGTTTGCAGTGGGCTGGCTGGAGCTGAAGGAGATGGAGAGAGCACAGGGCCAACTGAACAAGTGTTTCAACAACATCACCGAGCCCTTCAAGGTCTGTTGCTTCCCTATGGCCAGTGCCTCTTGGTTCTGTCTTGTCTGCTCCCCAGCAGGCCCTGTCTCACTGAGAGCACTTGTGGCCCCTTGGTTATTGGGATATTGTACTGTGTTAGGTGGTTGCTCACTGCATCTCCTCTCTGGATGCTTTCAAAAAGCACAACTGCTGACATCTGTCTTTTTGTTTCCTCTTCTCCCTGGAACAGATCTGGGTGGAGAACTCGGATGGGTCAGGAGCCGTGAACTTCTTGACAGGGATGGGTGGATTCTTGCAGGTTATCCTCTTTGGTTACACAGGGTTCAGGTGAGACCCGTGTACTGGGGTTGGCCACAGGTGTTCCTTTTTCATGGTGACACCCAGCACTTATGAATGTCCCCGAGGGGACAATTTGTGATGCTGCTGAAGCAGCGGGAAACCAGGGAAGATTATTTGCTGTTCTCATGCCAAAAAGGCCAAAAATAAGATCTGTACAAGAGGGAAAATGTCCTGCTGAGCCCCAGGAGCTGTGTGAGCAGGAAGCTCAGATAATTTCAGGCCTGTGCCTCAGCTCTGGAGCAGCTGGGTGGTTTCAGCCCTGAAGCTGTAGCCGCTGGAGGGTATTCTTAGAGTTTAATTGAGGATGGGTCAGACTGAAGAGCCTTCTGGTTGCCAGCAAAGCCTCCTCGCCCTAACGATGTGTTTTTATGCTGTGCCACTAGCTGAAAGCCTCAATCTCAGCTTAAGCACAGCTCCCTGTCTTTAGAAGGAGCTGTGTGCATCCCTGTGCACAGCCCATGGGGCAGGGACTGGGAGAAAGGATTCCTCTTTGCTACTTAAAGCTCTTCAGCCCAACCATCACGTAGCTGAGAGCAGATGTTTGCTGTTAGCTTTGCTGCTTTGCTTGTTCTTGGTTTGGTTGGGTCTTGCTGAAGCCGAGCGTGCATCCCAAACCCCCCAGCTGCAAACACTGTGCTGCTTTCCTTAGCTATTTGGGTGTTCTTTTGCTCAGTGTTAGTACATGGACCAGAGCCCACACTTGCTCTTTGTACGGCTGCATTTCAGTGGTGATTGCAGCCAGCTCTGCCGCCCACTGCTTGTTCCTGCACTCCTTCCCCTCCCCATCCCAGAGCAGGGCATTCCTGACACTCTGCCAGCAGAGCTGCTGCTGAGGCATCACCAGAAGGTAAAAAAAAAACATGATTGATTTTGTGTGTGTGTGGTTTTGTGTTGTTTTAAATCCAACCTCAAGACTCTAAATTGAGGAACAGAAACACCTTTGGGCACTGGGCTGGGGAGTGACAACCCGAGTAGCCTTTTAACAGATGCTTGAAGATGTGAACACCTCATCGCTGTGGCCTCGGGCACCCTGATCTTGTGCCACATTTAATCAATGGCAATCCTGCCAGCAGCAGGGGGGTTGGAACTAGAGGGCCCTTCCAACCCAGCCATTCCATGGTTCTATAACCTTTAGGGTCCCTTCTAACCCAACCATTCCATGGTTCTATGATTTTTAAGGTCCCTTCTAACCCAACCATTCCATGGTTCTATGATCTTTAAGGTCCCTTCCAACCCAACCACTCCATGTTTCTTTGATCTTTAACCCTTCCAACCCCACCATTCTATGGTTCTGTGATGAGTAAAGGTGTGTTTGGGATTTGCCTGGATGTCTTTAGGATACACCTAGGACTTTTTCTGCCTAGGGGTGATGGGAAAGGGCCCTGGAATACTTCAGGGTGTGCTTACTCCATTAAGCTGTTAGCAAGCAGAGCTGACTTACCCTGTCTTTCCAGGATCACAAAGACCAGCCTCCACTTTGACCCTGCATTTCCCAGTGATGTCAGGAAGCTGGAAGTCACTGGTGTCTCCTACTTGGGCAGCAAGCTGAAGTTCAGTATTACCAAGGAGGAGATGAGGATTGGAGTGACTAAGTGTCCCCTTCACCCTGCCTTGGAGGTGGTGCTGGAGGAGTCTGGGCGGCGCTTTCCTCTTCATGAAGGTGCGACCTCTACCAGGGTTAACTCTATGCACTGACCTTGAGGTTATCAAACAGCACTTCCTGCTTTGCAGCTATTTAGGAAGTCTTTGCTTGGGCATGTTTGCTAAAAACTAAGTTAATACAAAGAGAAGCCATTCCTGTGTCTCACATGTGTTGTTTTGGTTCCAGGGCAGAGCATCTCCTTCCCCACAGCAGCTGGATGCATCCAGAGGGCACCCACTGAAGGACTTTGAACCTCAAGGGTTTGCATGATGGGCATCAAACTCACCTGTACTGATGAGTGGACATCCTGCACCATCCCCTTAATGGATATGAGATGCTGAAGCTGCTGAGGGAATTATCTGCTCTGTTAATTGTGACTGTGAGCATTGCTTCTGCTGCAGAACTTGCAGCACTGGGAAGTGGGAGGAGCACAAACAAAGCCAAGTGCCTGAAAAGGATTAATGTAGACATGTTTCCTAAACATCCTCCGTTTGTTTATTCTTGAAAGATCTCAATTTCTACAGCAGCCTCCAGATGCAAAGAGCTGCGTTCAGCCCTGGATACCCTGCTCCACTCCTCCTGCTCTCAGGTTTTATAGGGCTTTGGAGGCAGTGTGGACAACAGCAAGGCTGAAGTTGGGTGTTATTCTGGCCCTGTGGGTTCAGGGCTGCATTCCCCAGCCGCACACATTGCTTCAAGCAAGGGGAAGGAAGGGTGCTCCCTGCTCTGCTCTCTAAGCCAATTCCAGGAGTTTATAAAAAGCCCTGTGGCTGCTCAGCATGTGGGATCGCTTAGGGGAGGCGACATGGCTGGTCCTCTGCCTTGTAATTAGAGCTGGCTCTTCATCAGACCCTCATCAGTGGCTGTGGGGTGGGACGAACGCTCTCCTCTGTCCCCTTGCCCTGTGATAAGTGTCCTATGGGCTGCTCATGGGGGGAGTGGGAGATAAAGCGCTGCTTGTGGTCCCCTATGGCATCCATTCCATGTGGATGGCTGCTTTTGCCATTAGAGCAGTACTGCAAAGCACTGGGGAGATCCAAGCTGAGGCCGTGCCTGAAAGATGAGGATATTTTCTGACTTTTTGTGAGCTATGGGGAAGTTTCATCTGGAGTTAAGTGTGATGTACTGCGGGATGCAGCATCGCTCCCGGCTCACAGTCACCACAGGCAGATCCCCTCTGTCCTTGCCCAGGGACATAATGGGGGCTTGTGCTGTGCTGCAATGAGTTGGTGGGTCTCAGCTCCACCTGGGTGAGGTCTGCTTGGCCCAATTGTCGCCTTCCTGAGCCAAGAAGTTTCTCCCCTCCCTATTGTTTCAGGCTGGCACACCCTAAAGCAATGTGGATTAAGGCTCTTAGTTGTGACCCGGGACACTCCAAGTGTACAGAACACATTTGGTTATAATAGATGATCTTGCTGGTCTTACCGACTTTAATAGTTTTGTGATTTTAAGGGTTATATCACATGTTAGCACAGTTCACACACACACACACACACACACACACACACAGTGGATTTGAGATGGGTGAAACGATTTAATGACTTAAATATAAAGCACCAAGGAAGAGGTTTAAAAAAACAATACACCACCACCAAATAACCACAGCAAATAACATTGCTGCCCCAAGAGCCACAGGGCTGGGCACAGCAGGGCTGGACCTGCAGGGCTGCAAAGGAGCTTTTGCCACCCTTTTGCCCGCTGCTCACTTGTCCTCATCATCGCTGGCACCAAACTGGGAGCTGAAGAAGCCCACGGAGTCCTGGGCGAGCTTGGAGAGGTGGAGGACACCGGTGACCACCAGAGCAACGAGCAGGATTGGCAGCAGCACACTGCCAGCTGTGGCCAGTGCATTGTAGCAGCGGGCTTTGGAGCTGAAGTTCTTAGCGGCTTCCACATCCCCTGCAACCTTCCGGTCCCGTGCCTGCAAGAGTTGAGATTGGGAGCAGCGGTGGTTCCCCATGGGCACCCTTATGCATCCTCCCAGTTTCCTCCAGCCTGTCCTGTGGGTTGGGGTTGGATTTGGGTATCATAGGGGTTTTTCCTAACCTTAATGCTTCTATAACCCTGAACTCCCCCGCTCGGGGCCCAGCCGTGTCTTACCTTGACAGAGAAGGCGAGAGCCACGAAACCAAGGCAGCAGAAGTTCATGTAGATGGTGTTGAAGATGGACCAGATGAGGTGGTCACGGAGTGGTGCAGAGGTGACGGTGGTGGGAGATGAGACCCGCTTGTGGGATGTCATGGGCAGATAGTCCTCCCGTGGGTAGGATGTGTCCATGGCCACAGAGAGGGGCACCCCGCAGCTCTCCGGCTCCACCAGCCTGGCTGTAGGAGTGGGGCTGAGCAGACCCTTTTATATCGTCCTTGTCTCCAGCCCAGCCTCAACTCCTCTATATATAAACCAGAGAAATTACAGCCCTTGCCAAACTGTGGTTATCAGAAATGCTTGGCTGGAAGCTAGGAGAAACAAAGTTGGTTTTGGGAGCCTGCCTTCCTTCTGTGCTGGGGCATGGGTGGCTCCAGCCCTGCTGTGGGACAGAGTGGGGACCGAGTGGCCATCACTCCTAAGGATGTGACACAAAGCAGTTCATGGCAGCAGTGCCTCCACCAAACCCTTCAGGTCATGTTGGCTGGGAAATCCCTCACCTAGAAGTGGGAACAAAGCATTGTACTTGGCTGGAGCTTCCCCTGTGCAAAACTTGCTGTCATTGAGGATGTGTTTATGTCATCATGTGCTACACAGAGCAATAAGGTGAGATCGCTGTTGCTGCACTGCCTGCAGTAATGAAGCCAAGTGCTAGGAAAAGCTCCACATTTCTTATTCTCCCAGTCTCAAAAGAATGGAATAAATGGGAATTTAATGCTAAAATGCCAAAGAGCTGCTTCTAGTAAAGCCCTTTACACTTCCCTGGAAGGAAATGGGGGCTTTGCAGGAAGATGGGGGTGTTTATGGCCAGAAAAGCATGGAGATTTGCTGTTTCCTCCTTCTGCTGTGCTGGAATCTTTAGGACAAAATAGGACTTGTGCTGGAAATGCCTGGCAAGGCAGTGGGGGTGGAGGAGGATGCCATGAAGGTGCTCTGGGTCACTCTCCTCCATCCATGCTGTGAATCATGCAACAAGAGCAGGGCTTGGTGAGCAGGAGGCTTTATTTGTGACAGTGGCAATTCACGCATACATTGTAGCTTGGTTAAACACCATCATGGCCCAGGAGCAGAACCCATGTCACGTGCAGCAAGGGGACAGGGCTTTGCATTCCTTCCCCAAAGCAGAACTTCCTTGGGATGCGCTTTTGGTAAGGGGTTATGGGGGTGAGCACAGCACAGGACAGCGGGATGGATGGTGGTAGAAGTTCTATATCTATCTGGTGTTCATGGTGATGAGCACGATGGCAATGGCGATGGTGGACAACACACCGATGGCTATCAGCACAGAGAAGATGATGTTCAGCACCTTGGCCCGGGTTCCATATCGCCGGGCTCCTTCCATGTCCCCCAGCACTTTGCAGTCACGAGCCTAAGGGGGACAAACGAGGATTGAGTGGGGAAGACCCAACTTCAGGATGGGGGGAAGGAAAGTGAGGGGCCCAGCTTGGCTTTGTGGGGCTGTTAGGTGGAGTGGGGACATCGTGGCTGCTTTGCTGGGATCCTATGGGGAGCAGGGGTTGAAGATGCCCACTTGCCCACAAACAGTCCGATGTTTTTGGGTTGGAAGGCTCAGAGGGGTATATAAATACTGTGAATCAGGTGGGATAGGGGTTGGGGTGTTCAGTTAGGGCAGCATTAATCTAATGCTTGGTGTCAGAGGATAGTGCTATGCTGAGATGGGGTGGGAGCATTGTGGATTTGGTGGATCGTGGGTTGGGGGGGGTCAGGTTGGGCAGCACTGGTTTGGGGTTCTTGGGGTTGGAGGATCGTGGTGAGTTCAGATAGGTAAGGAGGCATTATAGATTTAGTGGGTTATGGGTTGAGGGACCCAAGTTAAGTTAGATGGGGTCAAATTGGGCAGCACCGAAACTGGGAATCACGTTCTGTTGGGATGCATTGGGGAACATTGTGGATTGGGGGGTAGTCCTGGGTTAGAAAGCCCCAAATAAGAGAGTTGGGTTGGATGGAGGAATAGTGGGGTGCCACCAAATCAGAGGGCATCAAATTGGAGCGGAGGGTCTGGGTTAGGGGGAGATCAGCTCGGGGGACCCCGAGTCGAGGGAATCCAGGATGAGCTGGCAAGGAGGCATCGGGTCAGGGGACAGAGGGATCTCACCTTGATGGAGAAGATGAGCGAGGGGAAGCAAATGCAGCCGAGGTAGGTGAGAGCGAAGCCTGCCAGGACATTGAAGAGGGACCAGAGGACGAAGTCGCGGGGCTGCTCGTCGGGGACGCTGGCGAGGGGCGGTCCCCGTCCGGGTGGGTGCAGCGGGATGCTCACCTCCGTCTGTTGCGGCTTCATGGCCGGGAGCGGAGCGGAGATGGGAGGGAGGTGGGAGCTCCGCGAGAAATGAAACTCAGTCCCGCACCGCCCCTGAGCCGGCCCCCGGGATCCCAGAGCTCAGGCGGAACGGCCGGCCCCCCCTGGGCTCGGAGCCTCGTCCCCCTCCTCTCAGCCCCCGGGCTATGGGGGCACTGACCGCGTGGGCGCAGGGAGACCTTAGAGTTCTGCTTAGGGCCAGGGAGCAAAACGGGGCGGGGAAAGGAAAAAAGGCAAAGCGGTTTCCGAGAAACTAAATTAAGTGCCAAAGCTGGGAAGCAAGAAAGGAAAGTAAGAGTGGAACCCTACAGTTCACTATTGTAGAGAGCATGGGGCTCCTCATCCCCGCTGCGGCCATCTGCAAGGGATGATGCAGAAACGAGTCTAAGTTTGGTGGCTTTGAGCACCTCTAGGAGTCCCAGGAGTGGGAATTACTGAACAGCACAGACACGGCACTTCCTGCCCAAGCACCTTGTTCCAGCTATGGGGCAGCCCCGACACCCTGAGCCCTGAAACCACAACATTTCCAGACAGAAATAGAACAAGGAAGAAGCTTTATTTGTCTTTAGTTCACCCCAAGGGCTCATCCCAAGAAGAGTCACCTCAGCAGGGGTGGTACCAGTGCACTGATGGAATCAGGGATAGATGGGAGGGGGAGAGTGGGACCACAGCGCTTCTCCTCTTCATCAGACCAGATCAGGGCTGCACCAAGTAGAGTGGAAGGTAGAGAAACACCAGGACGATGGAGATGATGGTCACGACAAGTCCCACACAGAGCGCGACGATGTTAAGGATCCTGGCTGTACTCCCGTAGCTGCTGGCACCCATAAAGTCCTTGGCAATTATCCTATCCCTGGACTGCAAAGGGGGAGAAGGGAGGTGGTGAAACCCCAAACACCAAAGGCTCCATCCATCTTATCACCCAACCGCCCTCTCTGTTAGTCATAGTGTGTCAGACCCTCAGGAAGCCCACCCTGGTGGGAAACACAGCTCACAGAAGCAGAACAGCAATTTCTTAATGGCTTACTAAAGGTCATTAGGGTCAGCCTTGTGCTGCCCGTTCCTCCTATTGGAGGTGGAGAGCTGTGATCCTAACATGCCTGCATGGCACTTCTTGGGGCTCTAGCAGCTATTGACCTTTCCTCCCAGAGTGATTGTTAAGGGTGTTTAGCTTTAAAGGGTAATAAAGGGAAAGTACTTGGGAAGCAGCTGCTCCTTACTGGGAGCAGGGGGGGCAGAAAGGATCAGGAGCTGGATTTGCTGCTTCATCGAGGGTGCCCGCGGGTTTGGGGCTCACTTAAGGATTATTTAGAGGAGTCAAAACTATTGTGCCTACTGGGAGACCCTCTTCTGTGGCTCTTGGAGATGGCAAAGCACCCAAAGATGGTGGATAGTCCTCCAAAGGTGGGTGTCAGGGAAGTTTAGATATAGAGCACAGTGGTAGGGATGGATGTGGCCGGAGGAAGGGAGATAGCAACGAGGTATGGGACAACATTGACAGGATGAGAGAAGATGGGATGGGATTGAGAAGGGATGGGGGAAAGGTGGGATACTATGGGATGAGATAGGATGGGACTAAGATGGGGGAAGGTGAGATAGAACAGAAAGGATTAAAAGGGATGGGGGAAAGTGGGGCACAATGGGAAGGAATGAGGAGATGTGGGATATGACAGATAGGACTGGGAATAGATGAGGGAAGGGGAGACACGACATAAAACAGGGATCTGGGGCAATATGGGATGGGACAAGGAAATATGGAATGTGATAGGATTGGGGAAGGTGGGTCACAGGAAGGCAACAAAAGGGGATGGGATTTGGGAGCCACAACATGGATGGCAGAGCTCAAAGATAAGCAGGGCAGTGCTGGGTTGAGTTTTTCCTTACCTTGATGGAGTATGAGAGAGCACAGAAGCCGAGGCAGAAGGCGTTGCACAGCACAAAGTTGAAGAGGGACCAGAGTATAAAATCCTTGGGGGGCGGCTGCGGCGAGACGGGAACGGTGGTGATAACATTCTGCCCATAGGGAGGCATGTCAATGCTGGTGTGCTGCGGGTAGGTCTGCATGGTGCTGGAGGGCAGCTGTAATACCTGTGCCCTTACAGCCTCACCTATTATAGGTGAGCAGAAGGGTTTGCTGGGGTGGGGACACCCTGCCCGGCCCCAGGGTGTGGGCAGTTCTCATCCTACCAGAGACAAGCTTCCTCTAGGGATGTTGGGAACTGCCTCATGCCCACAGTGCCAGCATGGGCATGGTGATCTGAGAGCTGCAGTGTAAAGTATGGCACGTTGGTGCAGGACAAAGTCCCTTGGGGCAGGTGTTTAGGGGGCGGGGGGGGGGGGATGTGGGGTGTGCTTGGCCCCTGGGGGGGGGGGGGGGGCATTGAGGATGATGGCAGATGTAGTTTGGGTCTTGAGGCCCACTCAGACAAAGGTTCATGCCTGGGGCATCAGCCCCCTGCTGTAAGGACCACCTGTGTGCAGCCCCATGTGCTCTGCTTGTACTAAAGCTATCAGCTCTTTTCCTGGCATTCTGTCAAGTTAATGGGGCTCATTAGGTCACGGTGGTAATTAAGTGGAGAGGCTGGAACAGAGGGGAAAGGGTGCAAATGGAGGAGGGTGTTCAAGGACTGGCTTTGTGCTCAAACTCCAGCACTGACCCACAGCTGTGCCCACCAAGAATCCACGGGTGCCCTTCTTGCTGTGTGTGGGGTTAATTGCTGTCTTATCTTAATGAGCTTGGAGCGAACATCCTGCTGGCATCACCACTCCTCCATACATTTTCCTCTATTTGTTTATGCACCTGAACAAATGATAGGATGGGAACTCATCGGGGAGACAAAGTCCAGCGGTCCCCACCAGCCCTGGGGGTGTGGGCAGGAATAAGGAGCTGAGCAGCACAGGGTTGGGGGGGTGAAAAAGGAAGATGCAGGGGTAGCAAGGAGGGGAAAGCGCTTGCAAAACGAGGTCAGGGTTTGGGGTCTGCTTTTGGGGTCAGGTCTTTTGGGGGTGGGTTATGCAGGGAACCCAACCCACTGCTTGCTCCCTGCTGGCGGAGCAGGGAGTTCAAGGCTCATTGGGCACCTGCCAGCAGCCTGGAGCAATTGCTGCAGGAGGAGGAGGAACAGTCTGTCCTTATCCTGGGAGCACCCCTTGCCCTGCCCCTGCATCATCCCCCAGAGCCTCTATCTGCCTGATAATGCCTGGTCCTGGGAAGCATCCAGACATGCAAAGTCCTTATTGGGGCTCATTGGGGCTGGGGATGTGCTCCCATGGGATGAGCAAAGGGGAGGTGCATAAAAACACCCCTGATTTTGTGTGTGTGTGGGTCTCAGCCAGATGAGGTCAGTGGGGATGGAGTGAGAGGGGGAGGACATGATCCAGCACATATCTGTTTGCTTTTACGGGAAGAAGGGTAGGAATTGATGATTCACCCGGCTGAGGTTGCCAGGGATCCTGCAACAAATGGCTGTTGTGTTTTTGCAGGAAGGCTTTCTGACGTCCTGCTCCATGAGTGCAGCTTCTTGGCAGGAGTCATTGTTCTTCAAGGGGGAAATAAAGAGAAAGGCTTTCTTCATCCAGCCCTGTGGGGCCCTAACCCTCACAGAGCTGGGGAGCAGGAAGCCAGGCCAAGCACATTGCTGAACCAGAGCCAGGTCAGCTCTGTTCAGGGTTATTGGTGGGGTGTTTGGGGCCTTTCCCGGGTCATTTTGGACATGGCTGGAGCCATAGGCGTGATTTCTGCCTTGCCCTGAAGCTGGGATGGTGTTGTGACACTGAAAAGCTCCAAAGAGGAGGGAAGAGGCATCATCATCTCACTTTCCCATCAGAGCATTTCAGGGAAGCACAGCGCCGTGTGTTTGGGGCCACCCCACCCACAGTTTCCTCATCTTCAAATGAAGCCCACTCACACATAGTACCACCCATATGGATCCTGATGCATCTCAGAGCTCAGGGACACCGTTAGTGAGCACGGTGGTGATGGGTTGACGGTTGAACAAGATGATCTTTGAGTTCTGTTTCCAACCTTAATCATTCTATAACCCCCATTATGCTCCAGAGGGGGCAATTGTTCAATAGCATCACTATGGAGACTCCCCTGCTCCCACCCCCATCCTCTAAATAAAGAAGAGCCGTGAGACAAAACTGAAAGACACCTTTATTGTGTTTGTTAACACACCAGGTGCTTCCCTTAGGGCTTTTACAGGCACTTGAAGCAATAACAAAAAGGCAGAGTGAGGTGGCAAGCTGCAATGTCTGCACTACAGCCAGTATTTGCAGGCTGCAAGGGGTGTCTCAAGGTGCTTTTCCACATGGTGACTGCAGAGGGGATTGGAAGAAGCAAGGAAAGCATGGCCCCAAGCAAAGCTCTGCCCATGGAACAGGGTTAAACGGGTCCAATGAAATCAGGGTGTTGCTGCTGGTGGTTGAAGATGTTGGCCAGCACGATGGTGCCGCTGGCAACCAGGGCGATGACAAGAATGATAAGGAAGATGTTGATCAGATGGGCCGTGATGTTCAGGTACTTGGCAGTGGAGCCGTAGCTGAGCGCCCCGCTGTAGTCACCCAGCACTTTGCGATCCCTGGACTGGGGAGATGAATGGAAAAGTCAGTGGGGTTGGGTAAGAGAGGTTACCTGGCATGGGGCAACCTGGTTAGGGCTCTGTATGGCCTATGGGTGGAGGGTTAGGGCTCTGTATGGCCTGTGGTGGAGCTGTGGGTTCCATGCTAGAACCCCGCATTAGGGGTTTCCTGGGAGGGCTATGAGTCTGACCAGGGCCAAGGGCTCAGTGGAGATCATAGGGCACCTCAGAGCTGGGGCTTTTGGAGATCCATAGGATTCTGTGGGGTCTCCCCTAAGACTGGAGGTTTTGAGGGCTCCACGGGGCTGTTCTAAGGGTCCCTGGGTCTCTGTGGGGTCCACGGGGCACCCAGGGCTGGGACTTTTGGAGCTCCACGATTCTATTTGGGGTCGGGGAGTAACGTGAGCCCCACGGGGTCCTCCGCAGCTGCCCCCCTCCCACTCCACCCCTGATACCATCACTTCCCTTTTCCCTTTCCCCTTTCCCCTTCCCTCTTTCCCATTCCCCAACCTTCACGGAGAAGACGAGCGCCAGGAAGCCGAGGCAGCAGACGTTGGCGTACAGCGTGGTGCACAGCGACCAGGCCAGGTGGTCTCGGGGAGGAGGCACCACGGGGGTCTCCATCGTCACCACCGTGCTGCGGGTCTTTCCCTCTACGTCCAGCCCGTCCATCAGGGGTTCGTACGGTGGAAGCGCAGGACCTGGATTGCGGACCCGCTCCATCCCAGGGCTCGGGGTCTATGAGGCTTGGGGGCTATGAAGCTCGGGGGCGGCGCTGGGAGGGGAGAACGAAGGAAGTTAGTTTCGTTTCCTCGCAGCCCGGTGATGGGGAGGGCTGGGAGAGGGGGAGGGAAAAAAGGGCCGCCCGCCCCCTGTGAACGCCGGACGCTGGCCCCGAGGGTGCCCCCCCCTGCTCGGCCTCCACGGGTCGGGCTGTGGAATGATGGGGCTGGTGGGGAAGCGGTGAGGTCGGGAGGTCGCCGAGGTAAAGGCTGAGTCGTGTCCCCACCGTGTGGCATTGGGGCACCCGTGGCAAGCGGTGAGCCTGACTGTTTGGTGGAGAAACCCTGTATCACATCCCTATTGCAGGGCACTGGGACTCCCATCCCTGAGCTTGACCCCATGGAGAAATCCTAAACTGAGTCTCCATCAAGTGGCAATGAGGCTCCCATCCCTGCTTGGTGGAGAAACTCTACGTTGTGTCCTTGTGACTCCATCATACTGGGAGCCTTGAGGTCGGGCTCAATGCTAACCCTACATCATGTCCCCACCGGGTGGCAATGGGACCCAACCCCTAGAGTAACCTGTAGGTGCTTGATGGAGAAACCCCACATCACAGCCCTACCTCGTGGTACCTACCCTCCCCCCTCCCCCCCACGTTCCTCATGCTGTCCCTAAGGGCGCTGGAAACCAAAGCTCAACCCCACATCCAGCTCTGGGGAGATGCCGTGGGGTGGCCGTAGAGTGACGCTCCCTTAATGTCCAGTCGGACACTGCAGCCGCTTATCTAAATTACACCTAATTACGAGCCAATTAACCTCCTGCACTCGCCTGCGAGGATGCTCAGCCTTGGCGCACGGGTGCCCTCTAGTTTCCCCAGCTGTAGGTATAGTCTCTTTGTAATTCATCGCTGAATTCTAACCCCTGCTTTCATTTCCAGCTCCGCACTGCAGCGAGGGGGGGTTGGGGAGGGGGGGGGAACGATTCTACTCGGGCAGCAGCGGTGCGGTGAGCTGTGGGATGGAGATGGGATGGGATGGGGGTGGGAATGGGATGGAGGTTGGGTTGGAGATGAGATGGGGTGTGGGGGGGTTAAGTATGGAGATGGGTTGGCATGTGGATGTGACAGGGACGGAAATGGGGATGGGGATAGAGGTGGGATGGTGCTGGGAAGGGAATGGAGATGGGATGGAAAGGGGACGTAGAGGGGCACGGAACGGGTCCCATCTCGCACCGCGGCCGCCCCCCATTCGGGCCCCGCATCCCGTCGGCACGCAGGGCCGTACCAAGCCCCCGCTGGGGGGCGATGTGGTGACACAGCCGGTGCTCGCACGGCTGCCCCACCCGCCCCACGGGACGCGGACACCCCCGTCCCTTTCTCCCCTATTACACCCCCAGCTCCCCACGCTGCGGACCCGGATCCGACCCGCTCCCCCCGCCGCCCCCATGGCCCGACCCGTTGGCGTGGCGACGCGCGTCGCCCCCTCTAGCCCCGCCTTCTCATCCCTCCTATTGGCCGAGACTCCATCCCGGCGTGCGGCGATTGGTCGCCTCCCACGTCGCTCTGCCCGGGCGGCGCCGCGCCCCCTCCCTCGGCTCCCACGGCTCCATTCATTCTGGTCCCGGCCGTGTCCGCTGCCGGCGCTCCGGGGCGGCGGCGATGCACCGGGCAGCACTGAGCTGCCGCCGCCGCCCCCCCCGCTGCCGGCCCGTAGCGGTGGGCGGCCGGGGGAGGGGGGCCTAATGGGCGGCTAGGCCGGCGGCGGGCCGCGGGGACGGCGGGTGGGGGGGCTGTGATGCCGCGGCTCCCGGTGAAGAAGATCCGCAAGCAGCTGAAGCTGCTGCTGCTGTTGGCGCTGCTCACCTCGGCCGCGTGGTTCACTTACCTGCACATCAGCCTGGTGCGACAGGGCCGCGCCCTCCGCCTGCCCTTCACCTACGGCAGAGGTAACAACCCCCCCATCCCATGCCCCCCCCCATATCCCACCCCATTTCCCCCATCCCCCGGGTTATCCCCCACCTTGGGTTCTCTCCATGGGGGCTGTCTGCAAGGGAACCCAAAGTGTGTCCAAGACCCCTTGTCCTGCTATGGAGGATGCTGCCTGCCTTGCGTCAGCCAGCAGAAGATGCTGGGAAAGGTTAATTGCTTGTTAAATAGAGCAGCACCGAGCTGATGTGTTTTCAGCCTCTGGAAAGCACTGGGTGTGAGTTTCAGGCAGGAAGCCAGGCTGTAGGGTGTGTGCTTGGGGGTTGTCTGGGGTATATGTGTCTCTGTGGTGTCCCTATGGTGGCCCTGTGGATGCTGCTCACATGGGGACTGTGGTCAGCAGCTGGGATGGGAAGCTGCTGTTCTGTCCCTGCTAAAATGCTCCCCCTTGTCTTCTACAAGTAGATAATTACCTTTCTCTGCCTAATTTAACACACAGGTTTCCTCATCTGAAATAATGAGGCCATTACAGTGTTCTCCCAGCTGGAAACCGTGCCTTTATTTCTTTCTTTAGAGGTGCAGATAGGAGAGAAGATTATAGACAAGAGCCCTTTAAGAAGTTTTGGTGGCCCATGCAGAAGAGCAGTGGTGCCATCCGTGGGCTGCTTGGTTTCCCCTTCCATCTCTCTCTGAGAGAGACCTCGTCCTCCTCATTGCTGCCCTGAATTGGCTCTTTGTGAGCACTCCCACTCTGCCAAGAGCTGCTGGGAGGGGAGGAGGAGGCAGGCAGACAAGCGAGCCCTGTCCTTGGGCAGCCAGGGCTGTCTCAGGGCTTTGGGGCTGGGGAACAAAGTGGCATGGAGATGGGAAACATGGGGCTGGAACGGCTGCAGGGCTGAATAACTGAGTGAACGTGTTACACTGCATTTATCCCTTTGCTTCCCCCACTGTGTGTCTGGAGGGGCTGAGAGCTCGTGTTTATATCTCCAGTGATTTCAGCATCTCCTCTGCATCCTGAGACATAATGGGTGATGCTCACCCCTGGGCTTGTCCCCAAAGGAAGCTATTGTGTCCCCAGCTGCACGGTGGCACTTGATCCTCCTCGTGTGCCATCAAAAACACCGTGGCCAGGAGCTCAGCTGTCCCTTTCTAAGCGCCTGTTGCCTTGGCAATGGCAGGACCGAAGGGATTTGGGCTGGGCAAGGAGATTGATGGGAGCTGGCTGCTGACCGATGGCTGCGACATGAAGGGAGGCTTGAGGGGGGGATGCACAGGTCCCCTGTCACCTCCTTAAGGGAGGTTCTGCTGGATTGGATGCCAAATTTAGATTAAAAGTGAAGGAAAGGATCAAAGCAACCAAGCCTGGGGAACCAACCCTGGCACCCTGTAGGCATTTAGGAAATGCATTCTGTTTCCAGCACAAGATTTCAGGGGCTTGAATGTGAACTCCATATCATTTGCCCCGACACCCACCTGGTTGGGGTGCTCAGGTATTTGTTGCTGGGCTGCATTTCTGGCAGCACCCAGATGTTTGGCACCCTTTGGGGTAGGGAGAGAAGGGAGGATGCTCCTCCCCGGCCAGCATCTTGCAGGCAGGAGCCTTTTATTCTTGCTGCTGCCTCTGCTGCTGCAGGGCCAGGAGCCGAACAATACCACTCCATCGAGCCTTTTGTCCCTGCTGCTGGGCTGCGATTCCAATGGCCCTGGCTTTGGAAAGTGATGGGGCTTGGGGAGGAGGGAGAGGGCTCTGGGGCTGGAGGGTGAGATGAAGAGGGTTCGTTCCCAACTTGCTGGTAGAAATATTGGCCTTTCCCTCCCTTTCTCCCTTTCAAGCTGGATCCAGTCCCACTCTTCCCTGTGATGCTCCCCATCCCCATCGAGGCTGAGACAGGGCTGTGGGAAGAACGATGTGGATCTATCTGAAGACATGGGAGGGAGACAGGGAGCTGGCAGCAGAAAGGTTGGGCTGCCAGGGCTGAATAATGGCTGAGAGCAGAATAAGGGGGCTTTAGAGCTTAATTTCCTGTTCCCGCGCTGCAGCCGCGCTGAGGATGGGATTTGTGCTGCCATCTCCAAGGAGATGTGGGCTGCGAGGCCGCTAGAATGCTAATAGCATCAGTGCATGTAGATCAGGAGGCTGCTGGGTCTGGGGGCTCCCCAGCCCTGTCCTGGGGCAGGCAGGAGCTCCCCAGAGCCATCAAGTGAGATGATGGAGAACACGGAAGAGTCTTGTTGACCGCTGCCTTGCTGTTCCTGTTGTCCATGGGAGCCCAACGCTGCTTAGTACGAATGTAATGAAGGGAATCATGGCCAGGACTCACCGTGTCCATCTCTTCTGCAGCCTTAGGAAAGGCCTGGGAGCATCTGGTGATGAGGCTGGAGGAAGGTAGCCGTGGTCTCACTCAGCAGGTCCCTGTGTTTGCATTGCAGATGGAGAGCGGCTGGGGGAGGTGACGGACCCTGGCAGGCGGCTGGTAGTGGCCCAGGCAGCAGCACGGCAGAGGAAGGCTGAGGACTCCAGCGAGAGCCACGAGGAGGAGCAGGTAGGAATGAGCCCAACTCTCTCTTCAGCAAGCTGGGGGCAGGTGACTGCTCCCCTAATCCCTCTAAATTACGAGACACGAGTGATCGGATTAATCTAATCCCCTTTAAAGGAAGAGGGAAAGCAGGGAGGCACCCTGCTGCCTTTGCCCGGAGGCACAGTACAGATGGCATTATCGCCCAAGCTCCTGCTCTTTTGGAAACACAGCCCAAAATAGCCCCTTTCCTGTAGCCTGCCGGACCAGCATTTAGGATGAGCAGCAAAGTGTGCTGTTATGGAGCAGGAGTGCTTTCGGCAGAGGATGGGAAACGAGTTGAGCTGGAATGTTTTGAAGCTCTCTGGGGTGCCTTGCCAACATTCTTCTATAGTGAGGTGCCACTCGAGGCGTTCAGCCTTGAAAGCTTTCCCCTTGGTTTGGAAACGCATGGCATCTCAAATGAGGTATTTAGGCATAAGGAAGTGTCATACAAGCACATCTGAGCAGTGTGCTGGCACCTCTCACCTCCCATCTCCTGCTTCCCTGGCACAGAATGATGGACAGGATTTGGATGGACGGTTTTCCAGAGGCTCACGAGCCACCAGGCACCCCAAACTTAACCTGACCAGCCAGGCTCTACCCTGGGATGAGAAGGTACATGGGCAGGGGGGTGATGGTGGGAGGGAAGCATGTCTATGACCATGGTTTTGAAGGGCAGGGTAGAATCATGCAGTCTCTTTCACCTGGTTCCAATGGGATGGGTGTTGGTGGAGCTAGGCTTTTGCTGTTGTATCCAGAAGGGAAACAGTCCTTGTGTGAGCCTGCTTGGGAACCCAAAGGGTGCCCTCGCAGCAGCAGGAGGAAGACTATCCACTGGGTTTTGGTGTTGTGAGCATAGGGTTAGCTCTAATGCTGTCCTTGGGAGGTGACCCTCACGTCTCTCCCTTCTCCTCGCTCTGCAGTACAAGGGGAAAGCAAACCTGCATGTTTTTGAAGACTGGTGTGGAGGAGCCGTGAGGCATCTGAGGAAGAATCTCCATTTTCCACTCTTTCCACACGTGAGTCCCAGACATGATGGTGGTGGGTTGGAGGGAGGGCCTGCTCATCTCTCCCTCTGGCGTGCAGGCTTTTGGGTTCCCTTTGGGGCAGGTGATTGCCATAAGAGCCAGACAGGCTCCAGGGCAGAAATTGAGAGATCTGAGTGGCGATGGGACCTCTGTGACCCCTCTGGTTTTTGGTGTACAGAGCCCCAGGAGGATGAGGCGTAGATAATGTTGGCACTAGATGTGAACTGTTTGTACTTTTGCATTCCCAGACCCGCACCACAGTGAAGAAGCTGGCAGTGTCACCCAAGTGGAAGAACTACGGGCTAAGGATTTTTGGCTACATCCACCCTTTCAAGGATGGTGAGTGGGGATCTTAAGCCTCTTCTCCCCTTGCAGTGGTGTGGGGAAGCTGCACACTTCTCCTTCTTGGGCCATCTGATGTCAGAAGGGGTATTAGAGAGTCCTTGGCTCCCAGGCAGGAGGGTTTCTCTGGAGTAGAGATCCTCTTCCATGGCTTTGAGTGAAGCTGAAGCGCTCATCCTATCCAGGACAGAGCACAACATGGGGTCCGTGGCACCATGTTACTTCTGTCCATCCATCCCTCCATTTCCTCATGCCCCAAGGAAACACTGTCACCTTCATCCACCCAGCCCAGGCCACCAGCACTGCTGTATACCTCTCCTCTGCTGTCCTCAGGAGACTTCCAGTTTTCCGTGGCATCAGATGACAATTCGGAGTTCTGGCTCAGTTCTGATGAGAGCCCATCCAACTCACGGCTGGCTGCCTTTGTGGGCAAGGTATGTACATTCACCCTCCAGACTTCCCTGTACTGGGAAAGCTCCTGTCCCAGAGTGGGAGGTGTAATATATGCTGTTGGATTTTCCTGGGGAACTGGGAAACCTATGGTCTTGATTCACACTTCTGTGTTTGGAATCTTGCTGCTCATGTCTGGTGACAAGCTCCTGTGCCAAGAGTGCCAGCAGAAGGGGGTGGGGGACAAGGGGATGCTGGGTTGGAGCCCCAGGACAGAGTTCTGCCTGATGAGCCTTTCTGAAGCGTGGCACGGTGCCCAATGGAGGCAGAGGAGAGCTTCTGTCTGTCTGCGTGGCAGGGTTTGGGCTTGTGCCTGCTTAGCTGGCAGCTCTTAGATGTTCATTTTTCCTCTCCTCAGCTGGGTACCGAGTGGACGGCTCCAGGGGAGTTCACCAAATTCAGCTCGCAGGTTTCTAAGCCTCTACGGTAAGCTCCACACTGATCCTGACCAGCACCCAACACTAGCCCACACCTTAAAGGTGTTAGACAACATGAGTTAGGGATAAGGTTTCCTGTTCTTTTTCTTCTATTAAAACAGTAGAACTAGTTGCATATATCCCTCTCTCCCTGCTTTTCACCTTACCCCAAGAAGTTTTAGCCACACATGAGCAGGACAGAGATGGTTTCCAGAGATAACCCCCCTGATACTGAGGGTCCACCCCATTGCAGTAGCAGCAATGTTTCCTAACCAGCCTCTCCCCCTCTTGTGCAGCCTTATGTCATCTAGACGCTATTACTTCGAGCTGCTCCACAAGCAAGATGACCGAGGCTCGGACCATGTGGAAGTTGGCGTGAGTGAATGTCCCCTGTGCTGCTCTCAGGCTTGTTTCTGATCAGCAGCTCCCCATGGCCAGTCCCATCCTCTCTCTCTTTTTCTTCCCCCTTGCCATGTTCAAAGAGAATTGGGCTGACAGAGGAGGAGCAGCCCAGACTGTGGATAAGATGAGGACAGACAGGTACCATCCAGGACACTGACTGCTGCTCTGTAGAGATGTCAGCCCATCCTACTGCCTTAGGTCCCCCTTTTTATTTCTCCACCCTTTCTTTAGAGATATCAGCAATTTCAAATCTGAACTTGCCCACCTGGCTGCACAGCCCTGCTGTTCTCAGGAGCTCAGGCTTTTATTTTTTGGGGGGGGAGGGAAGAGAAGATGTTGACTCTTTTGCAAAGGTTTCCTTTTCCCGAACCACTCATTAATCACAAGTGTCAGACTTGTGCCAGCAAAGCATCTCAGAGGCTGACAGCTCCCCTTCCTGGCTGTTTCTCCTCTCCCAGTGCTCTGGATTGCTCTGTCTGCGTGCATGCAGTACCGATAAGATCTGCATTTCTGATATGAAAAACAAACAGGGAGGGGGAAATGTTTTCTTGCTGGAGGGAGGGAAACCTCTCAGGTGCTTGTAGAGAGACAACAAAGGACCCTAATGCATCCCTCCTTTGAGGTATGTAAGGGCTTGTCTGTACAAAGGCTCTCATCCATTCAGGGCATGTTTCTAAATGGCAGTCAAATCAGTGCAGGCAGCTGTGAAGACCCTCTGAAGTCAGTGCATATTTGCTTGTTAATGTAACCCAAATCAGCTGAGGCTGGTCTAAAAGCAGCAGCAGGGATCTGCAGGGGGTTGCTGGGCTGGTGGGGTTGAGGATGGTTCCTGGGAGCTGAGCATGGAGAAGGACCCATCCTCCCACTGATCCTCCATCTCCTTCTTTCCTAGTGGCGAGTTTTCCTCCCTAGCTTGAAGTTTGAGGTGATTGACTCCTCCTACATATCTCTGTACACAGGTAAGGACCATCCCAGGTGCTAGCAGCCAGCAAAACCACCATGCTGCACTCACCTGGGCTCAAAATGTTGGTTGAAACCAGATGCAAGGGAAGATGGGTCCGAACCCACCAGGGCTTCTGCTGGATAGGAGGAATGAGGCTGCAGCAGGTAGGGGTGATGCTGTGGCCCTCGCAGACATGGGATGTAGAAGTGGTGTGCCATGGAAATGCAGCTCCTATGGCTGCTGCTCTCCAGCCTCCTCCTTGCTAACAAGGCTTGGCTCCTTTGGCAAGCAGCTCAGCTCCTTGGCCTTGAGTTATGAGGAGCTGTCTCGGAGGTGGGAATAGATGGCATGAGATTTAATTAAACCTATAGATCTTCTGCTTCCTGCCCCTTCCCCGGTCTGGCAGCAAGAAAGAACATGATGGATGGGCCCTACCCTGGCGCTCAGTGTGCATGAGGACTGGTCATCAAACACGCCCTGGAAGTCGCCACTGAAGCAACATGCAGGGATCAATGGGGAGAAGAGGGGTGGGGGGGGGCAGGAGATGAATGAGGTGCAGATAAATTTCCCCCCAGCTGCTATCCATCAGCAATGATGTTCTCTCTCTTCCCAGCTCCCTTGGAGCCCAGCAGCATTTCCCAGGGTGCGAAGCCAAACCACTTTTGAGTGCCCATCCCCAGGGCTCAAAGCTCTGCCCCTTCCCTTGCCCCAGCATTTTCCTTATTTGGCTGCATGAGGATGCAATGTGATGTGTCCCACATCTCCAGCATGTCCCTATTGCACAAAGAGGCGTTTTGGGTGCTGCATTTGGGGTCTGCCTGCTTCCCTGCAGTGGCTTTGAATACTGGGAACAGGCAACCCTACCTGGGACCAAGGTGACCAGGGCATGGTGACCTCACTTAGTGGCACTCTGGGGGGCTGGTGAATAGCCAAGGACAATGTGTCACCCAAATCCTTAAACAGGAGAAGGGCAGAAGCCAAGCTCGTGTTGTATTTACCTGAGGCATGAAGGGGAAAGCTTAATACAAGGCTTAATCCCTGTGTCCCTGGGAGCCCAAGCCTCCAAGTGTTTCCACCTCTTGTGTTTGTAGCGAGCAATGCTGTAATCAGAGCTGGGGATCCTGGCTGAGTTCACCTTGTACCCTTGTTCTGTGTGTCATTAGTTGATTGCAGTAATCATTCATCTCATTAGTCACAGGGTCTGCAAGCCTGCAGGTGGGCTGGAGGGGCTGGGTTTGCCCTCCCAGGAACTGGGGACCTATGGGATGTGCTGTTCCCGATGGGGGACACAATCTGGGGTCACTGATCATGTGTTTGTGCACATGCCTTCTTTTGTGGGGGTGCATCCCTTGTGTCCTGGGTGGGTATCCCTGCTGAGTCAGGGGGTGTAGGATACTGAGTGGTGGGGTTCAACCAGGAGCCTTCCTGACAGCCTTCTGGGGCCAGGGCTCCTCTCATGCAGAGGATGAGTCCTGTGGTGTACTGGGGGGTTCAGTCACTATCCTCTCTTCCCTCAGATGAATCATCCTTGAAGATGAACCACGTGGAGCACATCCCGCAGTCTCTGGCCAGCCACAGTGGGAGCTACCTCTGGGAGGCACAGTGGGATGAGCATGGGGCTGACATGCTCAAGTCTGACCCCAGGGATACCTTCTTCCTCAGTAAGTGGCTGAGTCTTTCTGCTGCTCTGTGACTTTCTTTGGACCCTTCCAACCCAAACCACTCTGTGATTCAATGAAGAAGGCAGGACCTGGATGTTCCATGTACCCAGATCATCCTCCCTACCTTCTACCCATCTCTAGGGTGAAGGACATCTCTTCTGGGGGCAATTTGGGATGGTTTGGGCTACAAACTGTAACGTGGGATGGGCACAGGTTGGGCTGAGCTACACCTGCCTCTCCTCAGCCCCCGCGATAGAGCCGTCCCGCGTGGAGAATGTGCTGGTGCCCTGTGCCTACAGCCCCACCTACGTGGTGAAGGACTTCCCCATCGCCCGCTACCAGGGCCTGCAATTTGTAAGTGTCTCTTTGTGATGCCTGGGAGGGGAACTTGCTGAAACTGTTGGTCTTGGTGGGTCTTGGTTTGCCTGTGATGTTTCAACCTGATTAAAATCCAGGAGAGGGCCAAGCTGAGCCTTTCTTCTTGACCTAAATGGGTTTGGGATGAGCACTGTGTGGTGTGTTTGGGGTGCTGGGATTAAGCCAGCTGTGTGCACTGGTGATGTTGGAGTGCTTGGCTCCCCAGGTCTACCTCTCGTTTGTGTACCCCAATGACTTCACGCGCCTCACTCACATGGAGACAGAGAACAAGTGCTTCTACAGAGAGTCCCCGTTCTACTTGGAGAAGTAAGTGTTGGTGTGCATCCCCAAGCCCTGTCTGTAGCAAAGGGCCACCTCCAGGCTGGCTCCTGCCAATCTCTTGGGGATTTGTTCAAGAAAAGGGGAGACGTAGCACCTGAGGACACCCCTCTTTTATCTCTGGGACCTCATCTTTCATCTCTGTCTCACAGGTTCGGTTTTTATAAGTACATGAAGATGGATGAGGAGGACCCACGTCAGCGAGCATTTCTCTTCCTCAACCCAGACAGTGAGTCATGCCTGCCCACTGGCAGCTCTCAAGCATCTTTCAGTGACTTGGCACAGGGCTGAGGACCTGGCATCCCAACCTGCCAGTCCAGTTGATGGGAGGTGGAATGCATCAGTGTGTCTCCAGTGATGTGCTTAGAGGGGTTAATTAGCCAAGGTTTGGGGGGCTTAATTACTGGAGTCTTTAGCCCCCATCCCTGCTGAGCATCACTCAGAGCCTGCCAGCTCTCAGCCTTCCTCACCCAGGGACAGTTTTCATGTTGATCCCCTTAACAGAACAGCAGGGACCCTCGAGAAACTTATTTCTGTCTTTGTTCCCTAGATTTCCTCGAAGATGATGAGGAGGATGAGGATACTGTGGACAGCCCTGAGGCCACAGACCCACCTCCCAAAGCCAGGAAGAACCTCGAGCTAGCACCTGAAGCCCAAAGGAAAGAGATTCTGCCAGTCACCAGAAATTATGGGGATTACTTGGATTACTACAGTTTCCACCGCAAGCAGAGTCAGGCACGGGATGAGGTGGGCACGGGAAGGTGGAGCATACCCCCTGCCACTCCCAGCCCTACAGCCACTCCTGTGGGTCCCCATGGCAATGGGAATACAGAACCTGTGCAGGAGAGAGTCCGTGGGAGAATGCTCCGATGGTTACCCCAGGAGCCCAGTGAGGAGGATGAGCTGGGGCTGCTGGTGTCCTCCAAGCGTACTGGGGCCCTCAGCCTCCAGTCTCACCTCCCTGTTCCCATCTTTGGTGGCAAAGCCAAAACACCAGATCCCAGCAAGTCCGTAGTATCCAAGGAGGACAAAAAGACTCAGAAAGCCCAGGAGAAGGTGTATGTGACCAGGCTGCAGCCAGGCAAACGCAAAGCCCCAGCCCAGGAGCCCGCCTTCCCCAGCATCTTCCTTTACCCAAAGCTTCTGAAGAAAATGCACCTTCGCTCCAGAACCCCTCAGAAGCATCCCATCACCTCCAGCAAGCTCCGAACTGCCCCTGGCCACCGGACCCCTTGGCTCTTGAGTAATATGTCCAAAGAGAGAGACACAGCCAGGAGGAAGACCAGGCGGGTGGGTGACAGGAGGTGGCAGCCGGTGAGCAAGCGGGAAGAACTGGGGGCTGAAGGGATCTTCAGCAAGGAGACCCCCGAGGATGTGACCGCTGCCCCGGGTAGGATGGTGGTCACCACTGATTACAACTCCTCTGAGGTGACTCGCTCGCAGGGGACACGGGTGACATCCTTTCTGAAGACATCAGAAATAACAGCATCCCAGCAGGAGGGAAAGGACCAGGAGGAAGAGGAGGTGTCAGACTACAGCTATGAGACAGGGGAGCTGCCACAGAGCTGGTTGGAGGACTCCATCAACTGGCAGAGGACGTTCAGTGTCAGCTCGGTGGACTTTGAGCTCCTGCGCTCTGACTGGAATGACCTGCGCTGCAACGTCTCGGGCAACCTGCAGCTGAGCGAGAGCGAGGTGGTCGATGTGGTGGCCCAATACATGGAGAAACTCAACGAGAAGAATGGGGGGTAGGGAGGCAACAGGGTGTAGGTGGGATGTGGGGGGATGTGCCCTGGCCCCACTTGGCTTTTTGGGACCAGGTGGGCTCGGTTAGAGTTGTAGAGCGGCCCATGTTGGAAGGGACCTCCAAAGATCATCAGGCCCAACCTCTGTCCTCTTTCTAGCTGCCCTTTAAGAGCTGGAATACAGTGATGAGCCCCTCCTGAGCCTTTTCTTCTCCTGTGTGGGGGAAAAACTCAACTCCTTCAGACTTTCCTCATAGGACAGAATCTTGAGCCCTTTGGCCATTTTTGTGGCCATCCCTTGGACCCTCTCCAGCCTGTGCTGAGCACTTTGATTATACCTTTCCAGGTGAAGGAGTAGGCACTTGTTAAACTTCATGCAGTGTCCACCTTGCCACCATGCTCAGACGTTGAATCTGAGGGTGCTTTCGATCCCATTGTTCAGATCATTGATGAAGATACAGAATGGCATGGAGGCCAATGTCCATATTTGGGCTGTTTCACCTGTTTCTCCTTCCCCCACAGCATCTACACCCTCCTGAGGATCATCAATGTGGAGAAGCGCCGTGACACGGCCCGGGGCAACCGTTACCTGCTGGAGCTGGAGTTGGCAGAGCGGGGCCAGCGGACGGTGCGGCTCTCTGAGTATGTCTATGTCCTCTTGCACCAAGGCAAGCAGGACAACAGTGCTGAAGCCAACCCTGAGGGACCAGCCCTGGGGGCCACCGATGCCCAGCCAAGCACCTGGAGCATGCTCTATGGGAAGCCCATTCTGTGCCGGCCGCTGCAACTGAGCTGGAAGCAGGACATCATGGTGCACTTTGTGGTACCCGGTAGGTGACAGCAGGACACATCTCTCTGTAGTGTCTCTTGCCACCCACAGTGTTCTCTGGTGGGATTTTGTGTCCTCTTGGCAGGTCCAAGGGGCTGCAGGCAGGCAGGAGGGCATGGGCCATGACTTGAAGCCCAGTCTGTCTCAGGCATTGGGATTGAGGGACTGCCCATGGCTATGGTACTGCCAAGTGCCTTTCCTAAGGCAAGTGCTATCAGGGCTCTCAGGAGGCCAGATCCATAGCAACGTTGAGGTTATGTGGTGTAATTTAACAGGCTGCTGGTTTGGGGGTGTTTGGGGGATCTCTAGTGTGTGGATCCTGTGGTCTGAGGGATGTTTGTGGCTGTGCCCGGCAGTGAAGAACCAAGCGCGCTGGGTCCAGCAGTTCATCTCAGACATGGTTGGCCTGTATGACGTAACCAAGGATGCCAACTTCAACGTTATCCTGGTGGACTTTGACAGCGATGACATGGACGTCGAGAAAGCCCTGCAGGATTCCCGGCTGCCTCGGTAACTTATCCCAAGGACCCCCACATCCTCTCCACATCCCACCGTGGTCCTGTGATGGTGGTCTCATAAATAGACAGGCCATCCTGGTGGTGCTGTCACAACTGTTGGCTTGAGGTGGCCCCTTTTTTCACAGTCATAGGATGATTTGGGTTTGGTGGGGCCTTACAGCCCACCTAGTTCAACTCCATGCTGTGGGCTGGGATATTTTCTACTAGACCAGGTTGTCCAAAGCCCCATCCAACCTGGCCTTGAACTTATCTTGCACTTGGCCTTGTTGAACTTCATGAGGTTCACACAGGCCCATCTCTGCAGGCCTGTTGAGGTCCCTCTGGATGCCATTCCTTCCCTCCTGCATGTCTATCCCCGCATGGCTTGGTGTTATCCACAGGCTTGCTGGAAGTGCCCTCAATCTTGCTGTCTGTGTCACCAACAAAAGGTGTTAAATAGCGTTTGTCCCCTTGGGGAGGTTTCTTCTCATCACCAAAGCTAACTGCCCTGCTCTCTCCCCTCAGCTATCAGTACCTACGGCGCACAGGGAACTTTGAGCGCTCAGCAGGGCTGCAGGCTGGTGTGGACATGGTTGAGGTGAGGACACCCTGCTCCCCTTGGGGTTTCTATAGATCCTAGCGTGGCTTGGCTGCGAGTCTCCCACTTGTGTCTGTTCCCACCCTCAGGATGGGCACAGCATCGTGTTCCTGTGTGACCTGCACATCCATTTCCCCCCCAACATCCTGGACAGCATCCGGAAGCACTGTGTGGAAGGGAAGCTGGCATACGCACCTATTGTCATGAGGCTGAGCTGTGGCAGCTCCCCACGGGAGCCCAACGGTGAGCAGTCCCCTTCCTTGTGCCATTTGGGTGGGTTTGTTCTGCTTTGGTGAGGTGAGATTAGAGCCCAAGAGTTCTCCAGAACTTGGAGTGTTACCCTTTGGACCCCAGTAGGAAGTGGTAATTGTGGGGACAGAGCTGTGGTAGGAAGGGAGGACTGGGGGAGCGATTGAGTTGTGAGCGTGGATGTGGCTTCCTGGGTGCACCAAGGGCAATGGTTTGGTGGGATGGGGAACTCATTGCTCCTCTCTCCAGGTTACTGGGAGGTGAATGGCTTTGGTCTCTTCGGCATCTACAAGTCAGACTTTGACCGCGTTGGAGGGATGAACACAGAGGAGTTCAGGGACCGCTGGGGTGGGGAGGACTGGGAGCTCCTGGACAGGTGAGGCTCCTGTACCCCCCCACCTGTGTGATGGGGATCCCCATGCTCCCAGCCATACAGGGCTTTGGCTGTGTCCATCCCCTTGTTTCCCTCAGCAGCTATCCATCTGTCTGGCTGCAGGGTCCTTCAGAGCGGGCTGGAGGTGGAGCGCTTGCGTCTCAGGAACTTTTACCACTATTACCACTCCAAGCGTGGCATGTGGAATGCTCACAGCAAGAAATCACCCAAGGACTAACACCCTGAGCCCAGACCACAGCCAGAGGTTGGCCACTGCTGGTGTCCTCCTGTCCCCAACTCTTGCTGGTGGCCATCAGTGCCAGCACAGAGGGCACCGTTGCTGCCAGGGTCTCCAAATGAACCATGATTACTTTGGGGTGGAATTGGGGAGGGAGGGTGGGGCGAAAGTGGGATGGTGGATTTTTTCTTAAGGGTCTAATTTCTTAGTCAGCAATGAATTTATTAACTCGATAGTGCCAGGCAGTGGGCGTCCTGCTGTTGGGAGAGCAAAGCCTTGAGGCTGGGGGCTATGTCATGCTGGTGATGCTGGAGGGAGTAAAGTGGCACCTGAACTCGCAGCCAGCACTAGCTCAGTGTCCCCTGCACGGTGCCCAGTGCTGGAGGGCAGAGCCTTTGTGGGGGGGGCTGCTGGAACAGATACCCTTGGGGTGGTGGGGGTTCCCCTCAGGGCTGCCTGTACCCTCTGTGGCATCCCCAGAGCCAGGTGGTCACCTTGGAGGGGAGAAAGCTCTGCCCTGGCTGCTCTGGCTGAAGTGGGCAAGGGGCAGAGCCCCTTCCTGGCCCCCATCAGCAGGGTGGGTTGGTGGGAGTGGGGGGGAGAGGGGGGGAAAGGGCAGAGCCCAAAGCAGGTACAGGAGTGGGGCGAGCAAATGATGTTTCCAAGCTAATTTCTGTGAAATTATGAGGTAGGAAGCTGTTTTCAGGAAGTTGTCTGTTTTCTTTTTGTTCTTTTAATTGCTGTTGTTCTGTTGTTTTGGTTTTTTTTTGGTTTTTTTTTGTTTTTTTTTGTTTTTTTTTTTTTTAATTCTTAAAAATTAAAATCAATGTCTTGGCTGGGATTTTCTTCCTGCAGTGTCACCCTCTGCCTTGTGGCTGCAGTCCCAGGCTGATCCGCCTGCTGTGCAGCACCCAGGAGGGCTGGCAGCGTGCAGGGAACAGGAGGAGGAGGCAACCAGCTATGTACCTTTGATGCCCCGATGCACGCTTGGGCTTGCAGGGAACTTGGGGAGCCTCCGCCCCACACCTGGGTCTCGCCCCATTGCAGGAGCATGGGCTGAAACCACCCCGTGGTCTGGCAGCACTGGGCACTGCCATCCCTGAGAGCATCCCAGGAGGTGTCCCCCCTCCAAGTTTGCCTATGGGGTCAGTCTCTGCAGTGGGATTTTTCTCCCCCCTGGTGTCACTCATTTACTTCTCTCCCAGCTCCCTGTATTTCTGAGCTTTCTTTAAGCACTTTGTTGTGGGCAAGGGCTTTGCCCGCTATGCCAGGAGGTGGCCTGGGGGTGGAGAAGTGCTGGGCAGGGTGGATGGCATGATCCCCAAAGCCGCTTCTCCTTAGGCACAACTTTTTAAGCCATCGGAAGGGGCTGAGCTGCTTTGGAGCTCCCAATGGAACCATCAGCACCAAGGGATGCTTAGCATTGGGCTGGCGTGGTGGTGATGGGTTGATGGTTGGACTGGATGATCATTAGAGGTCTTTTCCAGCCTTAATGATTGCTAATTTTCTATGACATAGAGCCTCTCCAGAGTTGGAGGTCTCTACTTTTTCAAGGAGCAATAGGGAGAGGCATTTGCTGAGCAGCTCGCCCTGCCCCGGAGGGAATGTCACGCTGGGGCTTGTTGGGTCTCATAGGGTGGGGGGGGACAGAGTTGAACCCCAGCCCCAAGCAGGTGGCTTAGCATGTCCCTATAGGGCTGAGCAGAGGAATGGCGGTGGGCAAAGGGGATCGGCCAGTGCTGGCTGTGGTGCCATTCGGTGTGATGGCCCTGGAACTGGTTTGGCTTGTTTGGAATGCTCCCTCTCAGCTTATCTGGGCTTCAAAGGGATTCTGCTCAATCCCACACATGCAGACATGCTCCTTGGGAGCCTCCAGGGTGAGGGGGAACCCCCCCTGCCCCATAGGCTGTCCTCCCCACTTCTGCCTCCACTCCCTCTTTTCCTTTTGGAGCCCTCCTTGTTGGGTTCCCCATGCCAGGCCAGGGCATTCAATGGAATGTGTTGGAATGGATGCTTTGGCCAAAGGCCATGGAAGTGGGGGACCAAAGGTGCTTTCCAGAGCATTGCGAAGGTGGGACCTCCATTGGCAGCAGATCCAGGAGGTGGGTCAGTCCGGCATCGTGCAGAGCCACCACGAGCCAAAACCCCACCGCAAAGCCCCGAAAGCTCAAACTTGACTGAGAGGCAAGTGGGTTTGGAGCACACATGCAAAACAACGGTGAAGGGACTGGTTGGGTAAGCTCCTGGGGCGGGCCCTGCCACAACCCCACGCCCACCACCGCACAGACGGCATCGCCGACCCCACGCCGGGGCTCCCCGACAGCACCCAGGGGTGCACCCAGCGAGAGGATGCTGCAGGGCACCAGCAATGTGGGGCCACCCAACAAGGTAAGTGTCTTGCGAGCGTGGCTGTCCCCAGCGCGGGTTGACATCATGCCAGGGGACGTGGATGCTATTGGGAAACTGATGGAGTCATCCATCAGCTGAGCGCTCCTGGGCAGCTCTGGCCAAGCAGCGTTGTTGACCTCTCCCCAGTGTCCTCGTGCCTCAGTTTCCCTGCTGTGAAAGGGACAGTCTGGGCATGTGTGCTGTTGGCTGCTCCCTGTTGCTGGTGGCATCGGTGGCCACAGGACCTGCTGTCTGGGACGAGGCACACAGTGGGGCTTTGGGGACAACAGGCATTTGTGTATTGTGCTGGTCACCCCATAGAGGGGGGGATTGCCCTTAGGGCACAATTCATGGTGTGTCTATGCTGAGTTTATTCATCTCTGCATCACTGCGTGTGGTCACATCTCAGTTGTGCTCCAAATGGGGGTCTTGTAGCAAATTGCTGTACTTGATTATTATTATTATTATTTTTTAAGCATCCAATCCAAAGCCTTTTTACAAGGCTGTAGAGCCCCTGCTCCCTGCTTTGGGGATGTAGGGATGTACCTGGGGGTATCCCCCCACCCCTCGGAGCCTGGCATGCAGCCATAAGCAAGCAGCAACATGCATGGGGAGTGAACCTCCTGCTTCGAAGGGGGGGGGGGGAGAATATGATTCATGCAGGCTGGGAGTGCCCTGCTGAGCACTGCCAAGTGTGGGTGGCACGGAGCTGGGAATGGTCCCCTTAAGGCTGTAGACCCCAAAAAGGATTGACTGTTGACCCATACCCCCAACCCTATAAAGCCTTCCAGAGAGAGACAGGGAGGGTCTGGGGGGGGTCATAGGTCCCCAGGCACAATAGGGTTGGCCACCAAGATCGGGGGCCTTTACCACTGCAGGGAACAGATCCCCGTCCTTGGAACACTCTGCTGTCCCGCATCGAGCTCCTGCTGACAGCGGCACATTCCTCACTGCTCTTTCCCCCCTCCACCAAAGGACAAAAGCCATCCTGAGCTGTCAGCGCCCGGTGTTGCAAGCCTGAGCCAGATCATTAGCTGCCAAACCCCAAAACGCTTCTGCCAGGTGGTGCCAAAGCCGCCATGGGAGCTAACATTCCCATTTCCCCCTCCCCAGCCCTAAGGCTGAGAACGTACACAACTTGTGTCAGGAGTGCATGGCTCCCTCCAAGAATCCAGGCAGGGGGAAAACAGTGGAACAAAGCCACTGGGGATCCTGGGAGCAGGCGTGCCCTACAAGCTCAGGTTGGTTGGGATGGCTGGGCGGGTGGGGCGAGCCTAATTAGTACCTGCATGAAGCAGCCACTGAGTCACGCTGCATTCATTGCCTCTTTGCTCAGAGCCAGCAGCACTCAGCTGCCCCATGCTTTGACTTTTTAATATAATAAACGTATTATTGTTGTTTCTTTGGCAAATCCCAACTGATTTGGAAAGCAAAGCAGGGAGGGCCCAGCCATCGCACCCTAACAGTGGTGGTGGGCTCTTGTAGGACGTGGCGTAGGACTTTATCAGGGAGACTGCCTGGTGTTGGCTGGGGGCCTCTTGGAGGTCTAAGGGCTCTAGGGGTCAATGGGCAGTGAGCCTGGGTGATAAATGGGGGGATGTGGGGCTTTCCAAGGGGGGTCTAGAGATGCAGGTGAAGCCACGTGGGAGTCTGGGGGAGGTTGTTGGTGCCTGTTGCTCACTAGGGGTCCGTGTGGAGGGCGGGGGTCAAATGGAGGCTGCAGAGTGTTTCGGGTGTTGATGTGCAGGTTAAGCCTCGGGCAGGCTGTCAGGAGAGGCCACGCGGTGGTCCAGAGGTCAACTCGGAGGCCACACGGAGGCCTGGGGCTTTTGTATCCTTGGATCTTTTGGGGTCTGTGGGGGATCCAGCCCCAACAGTGTATCCAGCTCCCATCACTGTGTCTGTGGGCACCCCATAGAGCTCCTTTGGTCTTGAGAGGGGCCTGCGTTGCCTCCATGTCTGCTCAGGTGTGCGCGGCACTGAGGCGTGGCGGCGGCGGGGCGGGCCGGGTGCCTCCCTACAGCACAGGGAAGGCTCCGCCGCCGCGCACACGCACACATACACACACACACCTGCATAGGGCGGCCGTGCTCTGCTCAGCCCCTCCGCCGTCATGCAGGAGACTAATGCCTTCTTGCTGTCGGCCCTGCAGCCTGAAGCCGGTGTTTGCTCACTGGCTTTGCCTTCAGATCGCCAGCTGGACATTCGCGGCCGAGAAGCAGCTGAGGCCCAGCGGCTGCGCAATGCTCGCGTCCAGGAGCAGGTCCGGATCCGCATGATGCTGCGGGGACAGACGGCCGCCTCGCACCCCGACACCGCCACGCTTGACCCCATGGATAGCAGAGGTGGGAGATGGCGGGGCGGCTCTCTGCGGGTGGGGGGTTCCCGTCTTCCTTTGATCCAAATGGGGGCTTCCTACGCTTGCTCCAGCCTGGGCTGCTTGTCCCCAAGCCTCACTTTACCCCATGAGGGTACTGGGACCCCATGCCCCACTTTGGGCCGCTCTCGTTGGCTCCTTCCCTGGGCTCTCGGCGCTGTCTCGCCTTGCTGGCTGTTCTCCAAGTGCCTCCATTTAACATCTGAGCTCACGGCCTCCGCCCTGTTCATTCGCCCCATTGCGCCTCTAGCTGCGCCCTAATGACGAGAGAGCCCCCCCGGCACCATGCACCCCAATGTGGATGTCCCCAACCTTTAGCTGTCCCTGCTGTGGTGGCATCCAGATGGCAGTAACCCAGTGGGGCTAGGACACAAGTAAGCCTTGCAGCAGAGCATGGCTGGCCCCCTGAGCCCCTATCCCAGCTGAGTGAGGTCAAAGGGAGCTGTGTTGAGCCCCCACCAAGGTAGCAATTACTGCTCTCACCATTAGGGCATCCTTGAAAGGTGGAGAAGCTGTGGAAGCTGTGCTGCCTCCTCTGCAGCCCCTTCCTATACCCCATGGCTGGAAGGAAGGCACATCTTCAATCCTCTGGCTCTCAGCCCCCTATCCACCCCCCTGAGGGCAGCAGGGTTTATCCCAGTGTTTATCCCAGCTTGCACAGACCAGTGTGTTATCTCCCATCTCCATCCTGCAGGTGGTCCATATGGCACGACCGTGCGCTCCTCCTTTAGCTCCCGCTCCCAGACCAATGGCTTGGACTCCAAAAGCTCGGTATGTCTGAACCAAGCACACATCTCTGTGCTAGCTGGGGATGGCTTAGACAGCCTAGTGTTGATAGACAGCTTAGTGTTGACCTATGTGAAGGTAGAAAGGCCCTATAGATGGATCTGGAAAGGCTGGATCAATGGGTGGAAGTTCAACAAGACCAAGTGTTGTGTTCTGCACTTCAACCTGCACAACAACCCCCGGCAGTGCTACAGGCTTGGGGCAGTGGAATGCTGCGTGGGAGAAAAGCATCTGGGATTTAGTTGACAGTGACTGAACGTGAACCAGCATTGTGCCCAGGTAGGCAAGAGGGCCAATAGTTTGTATCAGCAGTAGCACAGCCAGCAGGAGCAGGAGGTGACTGTCCCCTTGTACTCAGTTCTGGTGAGGTTACACCATGAGTATTGTGTTGGTTGTTTGGTCCCTTACTATGAGAAACACATAGAGGCCCTGGAGCATGTCAGAGAAGGATAATGAATCTGGTGAGGGGGTCTGGAGTGCAAGTCTTATGGGGGAGTTGGGATGGTTTTGGCTCTGTCCTTTCCTTTTCCTGTGGTGAGGATGAAGGAATGTCTGTGTTCACCCTCCCTTAACCCCATGCTTCCCCCCTAGCTGTACCAACCCATGGCCAAAAAAGACTTTGGCACACTCAAGGGCAGCAGCTGGTCATCGCGGTCGGCTGTGGACCTCACGCCAAACAAGAGGATGGCAACTGTCAGCAACGGGGTCATGCCAAAGGGCCGGAGCTACGGCGTGGGCTATGCCATGTCACAGGCTGCCAACACCTCCCCACGGCCCAACTCCTTCCATGAGCGCAACTACCGGGCCCGTCAGAGCTTTGACACGCTGTCTCTGCGCTCCCTGCGACTGGCTGATGGGCCACTGCCTCCCAGTGCTGCGGATGACCGCTACAGTATCATCTCAGAGCAGCTGGACCCCATGGGGCACCAGTCCCTCTATAAAAACCAAGGCAATGGTGGCTTCAGCCGCTCGTACACCTTTGAGAGGCGGATGAGCACTGGTTCCAATGCAAAGGGCTCCGACTGGTTGGATGGCGGAGAGGTGCCCCAGAGCCGCACCATTCGGGCACCAGCCATGCGCACGCTCCAGCGCTTCCAGAGCAACAACCGCTCACGGCTCAGCACCAGCTCCTTTGGCAGCATCCAGCCGTCCTCGCAGGCGCCTGTTGGGAGTTCCTACATGGGCATGGTGGAGCACAGCTCCCGTGCACCCTCTGTGCGCAGCCTGGCTGAGTCCAGCCACCACCTCCAGGACCAGCGCGCCATGGATATTTACAACGGGCACAGCACGCTGCTCACACAGCAGTCAGGAGGGTGAGTGCCAACCATCCCTGTCCCTTGTTCTCATGAGTCACTCGGCTGGTTTAGGATTAAACTCCCTGGTTGTTGCTTGTCTGCAAGGGAAGGAGGAGGAGAAGTGAGGTGGTTGGCATAATTTGGCCTCACCGTCATGGAGTGTGGTGTGAGTTCATCTTTAAGTGTGTCCTGCATATGCTTTTAGGTCCTAATGTAAAACCATCCTGAGATGTAGAGGTGGGAAGGTGCCTGCTAAGCCAGGAGGAGTGTGATGAGGAGGGAGATGGGTTGGCATGTCTCTTTTGAAACGTGGGTTGTGGTGGGGAGCAGAGATGGAAGACCTTTGGGGGTGTCTTTCCTTTCATGTGGCTTCCAGGTTTGATGACATTGACCTGCCCTCAGCGGTGAAATACCTGATAGCCAGTGACCCCAACCTACAAGTCCTGGGTGCTGCCTACCTCCAGCACAAGTGCTACAGTGACAGTAATGCCAAGAAGCAGGTAGGCACCAGAGGTGAAGGGTCTCCTGAGCCCCTCTGATATGGTGGGGCACACCTGGGAGGATGAAGGAAATGGAGGGAGCCTCAGATCCCATGTGAAGCTGGCTTGGCCTCTCCATCCAACCTGTTTCCCATTGTAGGCTCGCAGCCTCCAGGCCATGCCCAAGCTGGTGAAGCTCTTTAACAGCCCCAACCAGGAGGTGCAGCGCCATGCAACAGGTGCCATGCGCAACCTCATCTACGACAATGCTGAGAACAAGCTGGCTCTGGTGGAGGAGAACGGCATCTATGAGCTCATGAGGACACTGCGGGAGCCCGATGATGAGCTGCGCAAGAATGTCACAGGTCAGAGATGGTCACAGGGCTGGACTGGGGTCCTCCTAATGAGGTGGCATCTGGTTCCCCTGGCCTGTGAGTAAGGCCAGGGTGATACTGTGTGAGGACAGCTCTGTGTTGTCAGCACACACCTGGGTGGTGTCCCCAACCATGAGTTGCCTCATGGCTGTGAGTGGCCAGTGGGAGGTGGGCCAGGATGGACGTGCTCTCTATCTGTCCCCAGGACTGAGGATCCCTTTTTTTCCATGCAGGGATCCTATGGAATCTTTCCTCTAGTGACAACCTGAAGGATCGCTTGGCTCGAGACACACTGGAACAGCTCACAGACCTGGTCCTGGTCCCCCTCTCTGGCCTGGGTGGCTCTGGTGTCATCCAGCAGAACCCCTCCGAGGCAGAGATCTTCTACAACTCCACGGGCTTCCTCAGGTACGCACCTCAGTCCTACTGTGGATAAAAGTTTAGATGGGAGAAAGCACCACCTGCACTGCCAATCTAGAGAGCTTGTTTTTGAGGTCCCCATTCCTTGCAATGCTTGTGCATCAAGGCAAAGTGTTGTCAACACCACGGGACAAGCATTAGTTGACCTCACTGCTGTAGTGGGGCACAAGGATGGAGTGGCTGTAGTGCCACTTCTCACTGTGATGGACCCTTTTTCCCCATGCAGAAATCTGAGCTCTGCAAGCCAGCAGACACGGCAGAAGATGCGTGAGTGCCATGGGCTGGTGGACGCCATGATCCACTATGTGAACAGCTCTCTAGAAGTTGGGAAGTCAGAAGACAAGGTGAGCCTCGAGATTTGCTCTGCTCAGAGGGCTTGGGGCTTTAGTGCCCTCAGATGGGGTGTTACTTATGTCCCCTGGGATTACCAGACATCCTTCACAAAGCGGGGAAAAAGAAGCTGGATCTGTCCAAGCTTACAGGGCATAGTGGGGTACTGTCAGTGGTGGTGCTGCGGATGTGGCTCTGAATGTGGAGCCCAAATGGAACTCCATAGGACTGGGCCCTGGAGGCTGTGCCAGCTCACCAGGACTGATTCCACCCTTTATGTCCCATTTCTTTCCCCAGAGCGTGGAGAACGCTGTCTGTGTCCTGCGCAACCTCTCCTACCGTCTCTACGATGAAATGCCCCCCTCCTCCCTCCAGCGCCTGGAGGGCCACCGCAGGAACAACGGTGGAACCATGACAGGGGAGCTGGTGGGCTGCTTCAGCCCCCAGAGCAAGAAGGCTCGAGAGGTCAGCAGGTTTGGGGGGTGGGTGGGACAGTGGCATTTTTGTGCTGTGACAGCTGCATCACATGGGATGTAGAAGCATGGGAAAGCGACTGGTGAAACGTGATTGTGGGTGGAGGTGGACACCAGCCCTGGCTGCTGGGTGGGACGCATGGGTGAACTCAGAGGATGAATCAGGTGCTACTTGCATGTAGCAATGGGATTGTTCTCTCTGGGCCTAACGCTGCTCCCCTTGTCCCCACAGCACTATCTGAATGCAGACATCGTCACTTTCACGGAGGTGTCCAAGGACCCCAAGGGTATGGAGTGGCTCTGGAACCCACAGATTGTAGGTATCTACAACCGGCTGCTGCAGCGCTGCGAGCTCAACAAACACACCACCGAGGCGGCCTCAGGAGCCCTGCAGAACATTACGGCTGGGGACCGCAGGGTGAGGATGCAGGAGGGGGGCTTGTCCCATTTTGCTTGGCTGTCGCTGCTGGTCACAGCCCTATCTGGGTGGAGGAATGTGGCCATCACGCTCCTTGCCACTCTGAGCAAGAGGAGGAGGAAACATGAAGCAAATCTGGTGGGTGCCTCTACTGTGTGTTTTTTGCCTCTGCAGTGGGCAGGCGTGCTGAGCCGGCTGGCTTTGGAGCAGGAACGCATCCTGAACCCTGTGCTGGACCGCGTCCGCACCGCTGACCACCACCAGCTGCGCTCCCTGACAGGGCTCATCCGCAACCTGTCCCGCCACGCACGCAACAAGGACGAGATGTGTGAGTGCTGGGAAGGGCAGGGCTGGGGTGGCACAGAGGAGCCCACTGGATGCTTTCCATCCTTTTGACCCTTTGTTTGGCCTTTGCATATACCTCCAGCACCTTCCTGTGTCCATGTTCACAGCTAAATGCATGCGTGTGTGGTGCCCTGTCTGTCTCCAGTGATCAAACATCCTTGGCATGCTCTGCTCTGCCTCCAGTCCCATTTACCTTCCTTGGCTATGCATCTATTGCCCCAGCTCCTCTCCCAAGTGCCACAGAGTCTCAGCATAGAGCTTGAAGCACCCCCTGGTGCTGCCTCATGGGTCCTTGGCTGCATGGCTCCTCCTTAGGTCACCATGCATCCTCTGAGGTTGGCCACTAGACCTGATATGTTGCCTTTGCCCTCCAGCCACCAAGGTGGTCAGCCACTTGATTGAGAAGCTGCCAGGGAGCGTCGGGGACAAGGCACCGCCTGCTGATGTTATTGTGAACATCATTGCTGTGCTCAACAACCTGGTGGTGGAGAGCCCCATGGCTGCTCGTGACATCGTCTACTTTGATGGCCTCAGGAAGCTTTTCTATGTCAAGAAGAGGAGGGACAGGTGGGAACCCGCTTGTCTATTTTTCCATCCCAACCATGGTGTTGTCCATCACTGCGGCCATCTCTTCTCACCACTCCTATTAGAAGCACTTTGCTATCAGCCCTCAGACTTTATGGGGTGGTATCCTTGGGCTGGTGAGGTACCATCCCATGCCCTGTGAGACCCAAAACATGACTGTATTTTCTTTCCCTGCTCCAGCTCAGACAATGAGAAGTCCTCCCGGGCAGCAGCCAGCCTCCTGGGCAACATGTGGCAATACACCAAGCTCCACCGGGACTTCAAGGTGGTAAGTACCTCCCTCTGGGGTGGGAGCCTGTGGAAAAGCCCAAGGGAGTCATGGCTGGGGGCTTCAGCCTGGAAATATACTCCACCCAAGTGCTTGCAGGCGTATGACTTGCCCTGACTCCACACCTTTACCTCATGTAGAGGTGGAAATGTCCCCAGAGCATCATCCTTATGGTTCCCAGGGATGGGAACACCCATGTGTCCCCCAAACAGTGGGTGATAAGTGGCCTGTTTTCTTGCAGAAGGGGTACCGGAAGGAGGACTTCCTCAGCCTGTAAGAACAGCCCCAGGGAGAAGGGACTGCACAGCCTTCAGCCTCCCCTCTGGGACGTGCCTTGCTGCCTCCTGTGACCCCAAAGAAGCTGCTCTGTAGCATAGTCCCCACTGCTCTTCTTGTCCCTTGCACCTACCACTGCTGCTGGGCGCCCCATCTCTGGGTTTGGGATGCAGGGCCTGAAAATGTCCCCAGGACCCAGGGCTGTTCAGGCTGGTGCTGTATAAGCAAGATCCAGGCAGGGCTGGCTGGCTTGTGTTTGCTGGGTGGCGTCTCCCCGCAGGGTGGGGAGATGCCCTCGGTGCCCGCTGCAGGTGGGGCCAGCACAGGTTCAAAGCTCACCCAGCAGAGGAGGAGGGCTGGGGTGTGTGGGAGGCTGTGGGTCGCTTGGGGTCTGTCAGTGGGGTTTGGGACTGGGGAGGGAGACCCTGCGCTTGGGTGTGCCCCATCTGGGAAATGGGGTAGAGTAGGTACAACAGGGGCTAGGAAGTCAGCAGATAGGGGGGCTGGAGGGGAGTGGGGGGTGGGGTGAGTGAGCAGTGGACACGAGGGACCTCCCCCATACTCAGTGTGATGTGTTGGGACCCGCTGGGGATGGGGCAGTGCATTTGTCCCACCAGCTCTCTGTGTAGAGGCTGTGCACTGTGTATCTCCTAAATAAATACCTTGAATAATATCATTGTGCTTGGCCAGCACCTCTGGACACTGCCTCACCACTCACTGTGGAATCCACGAGTGTCACCCGTGTCCCTGCAGATGGACGAGACCCACTGGAACAGCAGCATTTTATTGCCACCAGGGTTTCTGCGGGGGAGAGGGTGACTGCTGCCTCAAGCAACTAGGGTAGGGGAAGGAGGTGCAAAGGGATGTAGGTGCGTGCTGCTTCTCCAAGGGCATCACCAATCCCAACGCTTGTCCATCAGGCAGGAAAAATGTCCCTTCTGCCCAGGGTGAGGGAGGAGGACCTACCACTCAAGGGTGCCCAGGTACTGTGAACAGGAGTGTTCCCCCGTGATGGCTTTCCACCATGGAGCATGTTACTAGGAGCCAGCTCCTCTCCTTCCAGCTTCATTTCTTCACTGTGCCTGGGATCCTGGAACCATGACCAGCGTCTATGCAATCCCACAGTGAGGATGCTGAAGTTCAGCAGCTTGGCTGTGGCTGTGTTCAGATGTCATCCTCTGTCACCAGGCAGTAGAAGTCTGTGCGGGCACCATAGTTACGTGAGCCCAGGTCGGAGACATCAATCTCAGATCTGTGGTTGTCCTTCAGCTGTGTGTCCTCCAGTGTGCCAGCAGCCAAAGCTGTGGGCCCCCCAGGACCACTGATGCGGGGAGGAAGGGGACTTCTGAAAGCATATCCACGGAGGCCTGGAAGGAGCAGAGAGGGGGTCAAGTGTTGGAGGAGGGGTCAGCCCAACCTTCGCACCCAAACCAGGAGTGGAGGTGTGTGACAAGGACCTGTACCCAGGTCTCCATCTGGGTGGGGGTCTCCCCGGCTGTCCAAGTAGCTGCTGTGCAGGATGAGCATGGGGTCCTTGTCCTCTTGGAGCTGGGTCTGTGGGTCCCCCATAGTCCCCCGGAAAGCCACCTTGCGTGGCAGGGCCAGGCACAGCTCCTTCCAGAAGTCTGACGATGGGGTCTGCATTGGGTGAGAGGGAGATGAGCTGCACTGGGCTGCAGAACAGCCCTGGACAGGCCTTGCAGCTGGGAGCTCAGCCAAGGTGAAGGCTGTGCTCTACCATGGCAGCATGCCCACACAGTGACGGAGAAACCAGCCTGACCTGCTGGAGAGCTGCAGCTCCCAGACTGGCCTTACAGTGTGAGCTGTGCTGCCCTGGTTTCCCTGGCCAGGGGACAGGTTCCTTCCTGTGCACATTTGGGATGTGAGTGTGCAGATCTGGAGACTGATATGAAATAGAGCACCAGGGTCTTACCATAGATCCTGCTCGCCAAATCAGCAAGGTGACAGCACTCCTGTGATGCTTCAGCAGGTTGATGGCAGGGTGTGAGATCTCCCGGTACTGGCTCTCAAAGACGATGAAAATGGGTTTCTTGGAAAGCTCCAGCAGCCTCCAGAGCCCTTCCCTGTGAGACAGGCGTGGGGCAGGAGGTGAGGAGCTGCCAGACCCTCTGTCCTAGAGGCAGGCAGGAGTGGGTTCATATACCTAAAGCTGCTGTTGCACCAGTCCTGCTCCAGGTATGCTACAGAGAGGACCACAATGAGACGCCGGCACCTGCTCACATTCATGATGAGGTCTGCTGATGGCTCTGTGTCAGGGAGAGAAAGCATCTTAGCCCCTTACTCAGTGCATCCTCTCCCCTCTTTGGGATTTGAGGTGCAGGTGATAGCACCGTCCCTCTGCCCAGTGCTATAAGGATGGTGCCTACCAGCATTAGGCAGGATGTTCTGCTCATCCAGGTAGAGCTTGTAGCCATAGCGGTTCTCCAGCTGTGGCTTGACAATGAAGTGGACAAACTTTCTGTCATCGGGTGAGGCGGCATGGGACACATAAGCATCATACAGCTTCCCATCTGTGTGGTTGGGGGGAAAAGGGGAGGTTAGTGCCAGAGAGGAGCCTGCCCAGGCCCAGAGGTAGCTCACCCTGAGGCTCTCCTTTGCTCCCTTCTCACCATTCATCTCCAGCTCGCCGTAGTGGTTCCTGTACCAGAGGAGCACGCTCAGACGGCATCTGATATAGAGCCCAGCCAGCAGCACCAGGAGGGCCAAGACCAACAGGGCAGCCAGCACTGCATTCACATGCCCTGCAACATCTGCAAAGGTAATGAAGAGCATGGCTGGTATCCCCAGTCCCAGCTTTCTGTGTTTCACAGCCCAGTGTGCAGCCATTCCTCTTACACCCGCTTCGTGACACCTATGGGGCCACCGCTGCCACCCCCATGCCAGAACCCTCCTTGTGTTTCCCAGGGCTGACTCCCAGTCCATTCCTACCCCCTCTCCGCAGGGTGAAGGTGGCTGTGGCGTTGCTGATCCAGCAGGCAAACACTCCAAAATCAGCATCCTGTGTGAGGTTGACCTGCAGGACGGTGGCAAGAAGGTGCTCTGATGCATTCTGACCAAGCCTAGGGGAGAGAAGGAGGGTGGGTTGGGCAACCCAGAAAGCCAGACGGACGAATTTTAGGGCAGGCTCCTTACCATGTGCTGTCTTGTCTGCTCTCACTTCCCAGCAACTGCCCATCCTTGGTCCAGATGGGGTCGGGCTCACAGTGCTCACCGACTGCCCAGCGCATGGTGCAGTTCAGCACAACCTGGCTTCCCAGGGCCAGCTCCAGTGTCTCATTTGCAGCTGGGGCAATGATTTCAGGAGGAACACTGCAAAAACCTGGAGGTACAGGGGGAAAGGGAAACCCTCAGGGGTCCAGATTCTGGCAAGGGGGAATCATAGAACTGATTCAATCATTAAGGTTGGAAAAGGTCTCTTAAGATCATCAGCCCACCCCCACCACAGTCATTAAACCCTGTCCCTAATTAGAACCACAGAATCATTAGGGCTGGAAAAGACTGATAAGATCATTGAGCTCTTCCTGCCCAACCCCACCATCCCCACTAAACCATGACCTCCAGTGGCATATCATGGTTCTCAAACACCTCCAGAGACAGTGACCCCACCGCCTCCCTGGGCAGTCTGTGCCACTGCATCACCTGCTATTTTAACCTGAGGCATGACAGCCCTGCTGCTATCCTGGCTTCCCCAGAAGAACAAGCTCTGCTGCCAGGGTCTGGTAGGGAGCAATGCTCTGCAGCAGGCTGGGCTGGTTTTGGGGGCTGGGAATCACTCCATAGCAGCAAGTGGGACCTGCACCGTGCTTGAGACTTGAGGGGCCCTTTCTGTCTGAAAGCACTTGAAGCATTGATAACCTACCTGCCATGGTGTGGTCAGAGGCATTCAGCTACCAGCGTTGTGGAAGGAAGGACCTGGTGTCCTGTTTTCTGTGAGGACAAAGTCCACCTTTTGCTGCCACGGGTTGGAGTGGGGCTGAGACAGAGGAGAAACTGGAATCTGGTTTAGGGTGTTGCTGCGAGGCCAAGGTGCAACCACAGCCCCCTGGTCATCCTGGGAGCCGCAGTCCTAAAGCAGACCTTCCTTTGTGCTGCGTGGCTTAGCTGTGGCACTGCTCCCAGCCCAATGGGCCTGTTGAAATTGTTAATTAAACCACAGGTTGCATTAGGAGGCACAGTGCTGCCCTGTAGCTGTGCCAAGGGACCATCCCTGGATGGCATTGCCTCTTTGGAAAGAGAGGCAGCAGGGAAGATAGCCCACACCTTGCCAATACATCACACTAGGAACAAAAGGTGAAGAAGAGCCTGGCTATGGGGTTGGGCTCTTCAGTCTCTGAACATCCGCAGAGCCCCCAGTGCGGGTATTGTGCCTGCTGGGAATAACAAGGATATCACCATACTGGTGTTTATGCAAGGCAGCACTACTGTAAACACATCCAGCTGGGGCCAGGAGGGATAAAATCTACCCTGGCTGCCTCTTTGTCCCAAAGCTTCTTCACTCCAGATTGCAAACGGGTTTGGAAATGATGACCTCCTGATTTTCCCCCAACACTGTGCCCGTGTTGTGGGGAAGGGGTAGATCTGCAACAGGGGATGGAGGTACCTCACCTCCCTTTGGCACAGCAGCCCCATCTCTGGGCAAAAACAGGGGTATCCCCCTGGAGGAAAGCCATGGGGAAAGCAAGGCAGGCAGGGAGGACGCAGCAGAGATGGAGACCAAGCAACTGAGCTTGTGGGCTTGTGGGGAGAGAGTAAGACCCTACTGACCCCACCCCAGACACCTCAACACAGAGTGGGAAGCAACGGAGAGCTGTGTTTACCTGCACGAGATCCCTCCAGACCTCCTGCCAGCCGTCTTCCCCCTGTGCCACCTGAGCTGGCTGCCCCACAAGTGCTTTCATTGGGTTTTTCTGTGTGCTTTTTTTTTTTCCCTTTAAGTTCTTCTTCCCTCCTCCTCCTCCTCCTCACCTCCCCTTCTTCAGTCCCTGCCCTTCATTGGGTTCCCCAATCGCTGGGTGCCAGGCCTGCAGGAGGGGTTGGCCATCCTTCTTTCCCTCCCAATGCTCCACCTCCACCTGAACCTGTGGGAGAGAGAGAAAAAAAACCACAACACACCTAAATAACTTCAGCTTTATGGGAGGGTACAAAGAGAAAGGAGCAAAATGGAGAGAGAAGGCAAGCCAAGCAACCTGCCAGCCTCAGGGAGCTGCATGCACAGCTCCTTGTAGCTGGAAGAGACATTGGGGTGAGACAAAACCTGCACCCGCTGTTTCTTTTTCTATGAACCTTTGCTGTTGTTTTCCTTTAAACCATACCTATTTATTCCGTTCAAAGGTCATTCAGTGCTCTGCCCCCAGCGCAGCTCCTTCTATCTGCATTCCATCAGAGGGCTGTTGAAAGCAAATTCCCATTGACGATGAGTTAAAGATTAACCCGGCATCAGGACTGCAGGGCTCAGCATTGTGCCCTCCCACCCCTTTAGGGCCACTGCAACGCCCTTAGTGGACAATCCTTCCTATTAGTTGTGCTCTCTAAACCGTTTACCTCCTTTATCCACACTACTGCACTCACTTCAATGTACGGACTGCAAACCCCAGTGTAAACCAGTTGGCTTTGTGGGATGATAAAGGATTGCACGGAACAAATGGCAAGGGCAGGGAGCTGGGGGCTGACTTAGCCTTCCTTGTTCATTAGAGCTATTCCTGTGGGCGGGTGAAAAGCGAGGAGTGGAGGTGATCTTGGTCACAGTGGTAAAGGACAAAACAAGCCAGAGGGCTTGTACAGCTCATTCTGCTTCCCTGCTTTATGCTTTGGTGCTCTGGGAGTGGGATTTTCATCCTTTCTGATTTTGATGCCTTTCTCTACAGTCCTGGGCTTGAGCTCAGAGGCACATCACCCCCAGAGTGTCACCTGCTGTCTGCTGCTTGTCCTGTCTGCAGTGGGACCTTAAGGAGCTGGCTTTGCATTCAGAGCCCCCATCAAAATCCTCTTGATCTGAAGCTGTCACTTTGTGCTATGCTGGAGCCTGAGACCCTGTCCTGCATCCTGCTGCTGAGGTGAGAGCACGCACTGCTTGGGTAGGAGGGTGGAAATGGCTGCATCGACATGAGCTCGCTAATAGCTGGTTCTTGATGCATTTAACAGCTTGAAGCTAATTAAGTTTGAGCTACTCAGAGCTGCCAGGTGGCTGCGTTCCAAGGCTATCAGTGAAACCAGGTTCATTTCCAAGTGTCAGAAAGGAGACCATCAATACAGGGTGAGGTGCCTCCTAGGAACAGATGCTTAATCACTGTCACTCTGCTCCTTTTCCACAGCAGGTGGTGGCTTTTTGCTGTGCAATCGGGGGCGAAGACTCTGCAGGTGTGGGACTTGAAGCGAGCCACAAGCAGTGTGGCCTCTTGTGACGTGCAGTGCTAAGAGCAGGTTTTATTATAGGAAGAAGCATCACCCTGTACATTTCTGTACAGGAATATCGCTCTTTACGCAGCAGGAGCTCAGGTGAACCTGACTTTTAATTACAGAACATGAGGGATCAGCCCTAATGAAGTAGTTGATCCTAAGCTGTGCTGCTTGTCTGCATCATTCCGACTTTGTATTGTGGCTGTGTCTCTGCTCACACACTTGCACAGTGGTGCCTGCTTAGCTCTCACATTCTATTCAGTGTATCCCCGCAATGCAATACAAGTGGCCACCTGTGGCTGTTTGACAGAGGAGGGGATGAAAGGATGGAGCTTGAGGTTAAACTTCAGAACTGGTTAAAGGATTTAGTTCTCATAAAGGCTCTTAGGTCAGCTTTGAAACTCTGATGGATTTGCCCCAGGGTTTACAAGGACTGTAACAGAGCTGGAAACTGAGCTGCAGTGACATGAGGGTCTGTCTGCTCGAGTCTGTACAGTCACTGTGTTTATTGGCCATTTTTTCTTGTAGTTGAGTTAAAGCGGATGCAGGGGCATGGCAGGGCCCTGTGCAAAACTCAAAGCAGAGGAAGAAGGGGGCAAAGTGCAAGGAAGAGTTGGAGAGGGAACCTGGAATGAGGTAGCCACTTTTTCCTGTGATGCCACATGGCACCTGAAGGCAATGACTGACATGGGAGCCAGATCACCTCCTGCAGTCCAGTGTCATGATCACCCAGTGACGGCTGGATGCTGCCAAACATGCTGAGCTCTCCGCATGGAGCTGAGGACTGTGGGGGAGCCTGGCTCCATTCTGCCAAAGCCCTTCCCCAGCTGCTGAGTGTGCTGGGAAGACACTGTTCCCATCTCTGCTGCCACTTTCTTCCTCTTTTTGGCTGGACCAGACATAAGCATCCTGCTCCTGTGAAGCTCATCGCTCCCCAATTCAAGTCCATGCTTGGTGACAGCCAGAGCAGGTGATTGTTTCTCTGGCTGTGCTGGCAGGCTGAGGAGAGGGGCTCAGGTCCATGTTTCACTTTCTTCCATTAGAGGAGGCTACACCTCAGTGGAGTACTCCATCATGCTGGGGGAGAAAAAAAAAGCGGGCATAAGGGTTTGGACTGTTTGAATTGGGAAGAAATAGGGGTGTGGGAACATTATTCAGAGTGGGAATAGGACCTTTTGCCAATTATAATTCATTGGCCTTGAGACACCTAAAAGCCAGGCACCTGGGCTGGTTAGTGATGCTACAGGCCTGGAGGGAGGTGGGCCCTCATCCACATGTAATGCAGCCCATCTTAAAATGAACATGTAGTGCTACAAGCCCCAGGTAGCAGTGGCTGGACTCAAAACTGAGGTAGAAGCTACATCCCAAAGGGAGATGGAGGATCTGCTCAGAGCCCAGTGTGCCTCTATCACCACCTGAGGTGGTGGTGGGTATTGGCCCTAATGTGGGGTTCTGGTGTGAACTAATCCTACACTCAGTCCTGCATAGTAACCCTGAGCACCTCCTGGAGCATTACCCACCTCAGTTCTTTCCGAAGGTTGTTGTGCTTTTCATGCAGAAGATGATTCTTAACTGACAGAGGCACATCAGGGACATACCAGGCTGCAATCAGTTTGACGCACAGAGCCACATGCTGCAGGATACAGATGGAGTCACCATGGCAGTGGGGAGTTCCCAGGGCCACTTAACATACCAACATCATCCCATTGGCCTCAGCCTCCTCCCTGGCCAACTGCCCTGACACTCACCTCAAATAGGATGAGGAAGGCAAGCCGAGCTGCAAAGACATGCCAGAACTGGACAGTGTAGCTGTAGTCTTCATCATTCCTGTAATCCCGGTACCTGCAGCAGAGCCCTCTCAGTGCCAGCCCCTCTCCTTGACAGGTATTATTCCCTCCACCAGGGTCTGAGAAGAGCTCTGGTGCCTTTACACACAGGGTAGGATGCCATGGTGAGGGGCTGACAGGGATGCTACCAAGCACAGATTGCTGTTACCTGCATGCTGTCGTCCCATTCTTGACCAAATCTAAGATCTCTGTGGCCAGATTTGTGTCTGGCTCAAAGTGCTTGATATGAAAGACAGAGAGGCTGTGGTTGATGTAGCCAGTCGAGCAGCTGCAGGGGGAAAAGAGCACATCAGCCCAGTGTTGAGGTGAAGCTCCTGCTTTGTGGTCATGCTGAGGGAGCATGCAGGGTCAGAACAGCCACACTCACTCAATAGCAGTGTTGTTTTCTTTCATGCAGGGGCTGTATGTGTACTTGTAGACCTGCACAGGAATGAAGTCTGATGTGATGGCAATCACCAATCCATTCCCGATGACAGCCAGGATGCCGATGGCTTCCAGGACCTGCAGCCAAATTCCTGCAGGAGAGGAGAAGGTTGGTGATGCATATCAAAGGATACAAATGCAGCCCCAGTTCAGGAACAGGGTGGCACAGACAGAAGACTGGATCAAGGAAGGAGAGCTCTGAAGTTGTCTGAAAAGTCTGAAATTGCTTCTCCTTCCCCAGTCCACAGCTCTCCAAGTGCTTTGCTATCTCCACAGTCAAGCATGCATCCCAGCAAAGAGATGTTCAAGACCCCTTCAGATTGGAAGGGACTTAACATCCCTGTGATCACACAGCACCATTTGTACAAGCAGCAGTTCTCATGGGCTCCATCTCACCAATGTCATTGGCCTTCCTGGGCACCATGCGCCGGCGCAGCCGCATCATCTTGATGGCATCCAGGCGGATCTCGAAGAGGTTGTTGAAGAATGCCAGCAATGGGGCCAGGGGAAAGGCAGCAACAAAAATGGTGGTGAAGCTGTACTGGATCACTGTGGAGGGGAAAGATGCTGGGTGCTGGTGTGGAGCCACCATGGAGGGGACACCTCCCAGGGGCTCTGCTGTCTGGGTTTGTCCTGTTTTGTGGCTTGTGTCAGAGGGAATTTTCAGGATTGAAAGGGGAGATAAACCTGTCTTGGGAACCTCATACCCCCATAGGAGACACACACCTCTCCCAAGGGCTACCAGAGAGTGGGATCTTCGGGGCATAGTGGTTGAGCTAGCCAAGCAGAGGGAACACCCTGGGGTTACAGCCAGCTCCTTGACACTCTTCAGAGGAGAGAGGAAGGTCCCAGGCAAGGTACCAAAGACAACAAGGGCTCTCTCTTGCTTCAGGAATCATCTCCTTAGTGGGGCTGGGCATGGAGCTGAGTCTCAGCACTCTCCCTTGCATTGTGCTCTCCCCACTCAAGGAGGACACACGGCACTGCACACAGCATCCTGCCTTGCTCACCCTCTCCTCCCGTACGTACCCATCTCCAAGAATTCATCAAACAAGCTGAAGATGTTGACTTCGTTGAGTTGATAGTTGCTGAGCCACTGCTTTTTGCAGGGGTCCTCAACCTCCTCCTCCTCCCCCAACACCAGGTGTTTCTTCTTGGGACGCTTCTGCCTCTTGCGTATTTTGTGGGCTAGCCAGCTGCAATGGGAGGGAGAAATTTGTACTGCTGCCTGCAGAGGATGGCAGGGATGGCAGGAGCAGCCCTGGAGACCTGAGATGGGGAAAGGGAGGCAATATTGGCCTGAAGGCCAGGGTTACTCTCAGTAAGAACTGGGAAGCTGTCCTGCATAGTCAAGAACACCGGCAAGCACTCCAAAGGCTAGAAGAAGGCTTACGGGACAAGGTACTCCACCACATTGCTGATGGTTTGCTTGAGCATCATGATGATGGCCATCTGGATGAAGAGGTCGGTGATGCAGCCGCTGGGGTGGCACTGCAAAGGGATGAGAAGAGATGGTTCTGAGGGGCTGTCTGGACAAGCTGGGATTTGGTTGTGCCTTGCTGGGCAATGGGGAAAAGCAAGGTAGGGGTTATGGTATGGAGACAGAGGATTTTGTCTCTCACCTCCTCCAGCCTCCACTTGCCAGCAATGCGCACATAGTTTCCTGGGTGGCCATTGATCCTGAGTAGGGAAGCAAGAAGAGATATCTGTTGAGCCTTACCTGTGACTCCTCTCTGGATGAACAACCAGCTGTAGGATGGAGGACACCATCCTCTAGGTATTAGCCTAGACAAAGGGCTTCTCCCATCCACCATGTCCTTGGAGAAAAACCATGGCCCTGCTGAGGTTCCAGATGGCTTACTCCCCATCTGCCAGATGCTCTGGGGAGAAAAGTAGATGGACTGGGGTCTCCTTGGACCCCTATCACCACTCACCTCCCCAGAAAGAAAGCAATGTAGATGAGCGAAGAAAAGTTCGTCAAAAACTGGAAGATGAAGATCTTTATGGTAAAGTTGTTCTCGCGCTGGGAGAAGGTCCGTGGTTTCTCTGGAGACAGGAGCAGGGTGTTGATCACACAGAGATGGAACCTTATCCCACTCCCCATGGATCACATGGCAAGAACTGCCTGGTAGATGCTTTGTGGTTGTGGAGGAAGGAAAGAAGCCACAAGACTGGCTGCATTTGAGGACAAAGGGGGAACTGCCCTACAGTCCTTTTCTTTGGTGGAGGTACCACCGGGCAGCTTGGTGCTGTGGGGTCTAAGTGGGGGCAACCCCCAGTTTCCCTTACCCAGATCACAGAGAAAGAGGGCCACACGCCTGTTGATCTGCAGGAGAGAGGTGTAAAACAAGAAGGGGAAATTGATGATGGAAAAGGACAAAACCCACTGCCCACCCCGTGCTGCAGTCTCCACCTTGGTCATGATGACAATGGTAATGTAGTGCAGCACAGCTCCTGTCATCACTGCCACCAAGTTAGCCTGCTCACGGAAGAACTCGGAGTCACTCTGGGTGAAGAGAGCCGTGGCGACCACCCGATAAATGACAAGTGCATGGGCGATGCCAATCAGTACAACAATCTGTGGAGGAGGGCAGTGGAGAGGTGAGAAGCAAGGAGGGGAGGACGTGCTCCATCCTGAATGAGTGCTTCAGAAACTGGCTCTCTTCACCAGAGCTCATCTGGATGTGGCCTCAGGTGCAAGCCAGTGCTTTTCAGTGATGGATTAGATGTTCATAATGCAGACATTTTTACCTCTACTTGTTATCCCCTAAGGAGAAAGGACAATGTCAATGTGTATGGGAAATTGGTAATCACAGCCTGAACCTCTGATTAATCAGCTGAGGAGAGTGTTGGGTCAGCTCTGGGAGCACAGGTGAGAGTGATTTACTTGAATCCACCTCCTATAGACCTCATTTAAGGGCTGACCACCACTAAGGCAGCATCTCTTGGAGATTGCTCCTTGGTGGAGGGTGTCTCAGTGTTTCCCAGCAGACTGAAGGCTTCCATACTGGTAAGTTTTTCCTGTAAATAACTTTTTGGATATTTACTACCATCTTTATGTTATTATTACTGTACACAAGGGTTTGCCTCTTCCTACCCTAAGTTCTTCCTGGCACCTACCATGAGCAGAACCAAGAGGAGCACAATGGTGCTGCGAAAGTAAGAGTGCCGATACCGCCGAGGTTCATGCTGCAAATTGTTGATCAGCTCCATAGCCAGCTCCTCCTGAAGAAGAATAGAAAAGTCTCTCTCTAAATGGTAGTGTGGAATGATCAGAGCCACAGGATGGGGCTGAATGTCCAACAGTATGATAAGTCCTGATTGAGGACATTCTTACCTCATCCTCATCCCATCCGTACAGCTCCCAGTTGGTGACCACTTGGGCTCTCTGCCTCTTCCATAACTCCAGGAACACAGTGGCTGCAGAAGGAAAGGAGATAGCTCTAGATTATTAGAATTCATCCCTCCATTCCTTAGAGCAGGCTGGACTGTCATGTAACCTTCTAACTGAATGGCAAATCAGCCTGCACTTTGCCCATGAAAGACAAGCAGCCACCTCTGTGTCTCTGCAACCAGAATGCACCTGCACCCCAGCATGGCTACACCTGTGCAAATCCATTTGCAGTCAGCTCTTCTTTTAATCTGGATTGGCCTTCCTAAGCTTCTTCCTGTGTGTATCAACCCATAGTGATAGGCAAGTTTATGTCTGCAGCTGGCTCAGGCTCAGATCTGAGACCTTGTTGATGCGACATCCAGCTCAGGATTGGCTGTTGGGTGCTCTGGAGAAGGTTGTAGTGGGTGAAGGATGAAAGCTCTCAAGCAAGGAGTGTTTCAAAAGCAGAAGAAAATTGCTGGGGTAATTTTTATCCCTTGTGTTGTCTGCAGGGGGAGCTGCTGTCCCTGAAAGTAAAGGAGCTAAGGACTAAAAAGTCCCTGAATGATGAACCAAAGCTATGTTGGTCCCATTTCCTTCCAGCTGCTCTTCCCATAAACCATAATGGCAGGCTCTGTGTACTTGGCACTGAGATACTGACACCTACCCCAGATTGCCATGAACATGGCAAACACAACTGTTCCCTCGTTGTCAATCATGTGAGTGACCTGGAGAAGATCAGGGAAGAATGTGATGGGGTCAGCAGGCATTTAGTCATCTTCTTGTGGTGGAGGTCTTCAGCATGTTGTAGCCAACGTGCAGGGGTGGCTTTTCTTTCCAGTGGTGTGGGAACAGCACGAGCTGGGAGTGTTTCTCCATCCTTTATCTTGAGCCTGTCTTGGGAAGGGGGATACCTACCCTGGCATACGTGCAGGTGTCAGAGAGCAGCCAGAATGGGCACTTCTGGTCACAGAGTGGGCACATGATGGTGTCATTGGCTTCACAGATCTCCTTGCTAGAGTGAAAGGGGTGGAGGGAAGCAACAGCAAGTAGCATGCAGAGCAAAGGCTCATGAATGGGGTGTGCATTTGGCTTTCTCCACTTCCTTACCTCACCTGGCTGGAATTGAAAACAGTAATCCCAGCCACAAAGACCACCAGTCCAACTGCTGCAGCAAATCCCAGCAAGTAGGTGTACCAGCCGAGCCAGGCAAAGTAGAGGGCCACCTTCTCACCAAAATAGCATCTGGAAGAAAAGGTGAGACTTACTTTGGGGATCTTTCACCCCCAAAAGAGATACCAGCAGTTCTATCTGCATGTCTGGGGGTTGCATTGGGATCACAAGAGGCAGTCCAAATTATTGAACTTCAAGAGGCAGTCTATTTCCCTTCAACACTTTCATTTCATTCTTATGACAGCATTATTTCAGTTCAGTGTGGGTAAGGGTTGGATACATGGGTAAGAAATGACAGTGATGGACCTGATGCCCCTTCTATATTCCAAGGAATTAACATCCTACCTGCAGTCAGAAGTGCTGCTGTGCTCCCCAGCCTATGTAAGAAAACAATTTTTACTCAGCCCCTTAATCTTTTTGAGACAGCAACAGGTCATGTCGACCTTAGAAAGGTGTTCTGTGGAGGCATCAAAGCTCCCTGCTGCTCCTGCTGGACTTTTCAACTGTAAGAAACATTTAACAGTAGAAAATGCATCTCAGCATTTTATCTCCCTGGAAGAGCTCACTGAAAAGCTCTTAAAGCAGCATATTATTTCTGCCTTTCTTCTCCTGGCCATGGAGAGTTAGTTTTTCTCCCTCTTTAAAAGAGATGTGCTCTTCCCTGTGTGTTAATGTGCTTATATAGGCCCCTTGTTGCCTTTAATGTCCCAAACTCAGCCTCAGGCTGAACGTGTTCACTGGTGCGCTGTTCTCATCTAGCCTTCCTTTTGAATGTGGGAGCTGGTGGTTGGAAATGAAAGAGGCTAATTAAAAACCGTGCAAATGCGGGGGTTGTTTCTGCAAGATTAGCAGATGGAGTGTGGTGCCATGGGATACCCTTTAGGCTAAGAACTTTGCAAGCTGCAGAAGAGGCCCAATACATGTGAAAAGGGTGAGGTACAAACTAATGATTGAAAATTAAAAACTATAAAGAAAATCACAACACAGGAATGTGTGAAGGGTTTCAGGTGGGGTCTCTTGGCTAGATGAATCTGCTGTGACTCTTCTGCCTGTTACCTGATCTTCTCAATTGGCTGCTGGCAAAATATATCTCTCCAGCGGGCCCATTTCTCCTTCAGGAATTCCCTTACCTCTTCTTTCTGGAGAAAAGAGAAGTCACTAAGACACACAGGAATATTAGGGCAGCCTTAACACCCAGCCCTGCTGCCAAACTGCCATTAGGAGCCCTTCATCCGGGTACATTTTGATACAGCCCCATTCACCCTGAGCTCTCTCCCACTTCGTCTGGCTCCTCTGCTTCTCATGGCTTTTCCTCCCAGGCACCCATGTGCTTGGCCTCACCTCATGCAGTGGAAATGCTGCCTCAAAGACATTCTTCTTCATCAGGTCACGCAGCTTCTCTGGTAGCAGGTGGAACGGGAAAGATTAGTAAGACAAAGAATTTCTCTCTCGCATGCTTTCTGACGGGCAAAATCACCCCGAAGCTTTTTGGGGAGGCAGAAAGAAATGCCTGGGAGAGACTGAGCTACTCAGAAGGGATCAGCAGTAATCCCTGTCGTGCTGCTCAGCCAGGCTGCTGCAGGCTGCACTGGGGTTGAGTGAGCCAGGTAGGCAGGTCCCTAGAGACAGCAGGAGAACCAGCACCCTTTCTACATCCCCTGCTCATCTCAGAGTGCTGGAGAAGGACAAGCATTTTTGGAGACACAGAAGAATGGCACTGGGCTTGGTGAGAGGGCTGCTGGTTCCTGCAGTCCAAATTTCCCAGCCTTGGGGACGGAGAAGCAAAATTCACCTTCCAGAGCTGCATCCTGGCTCTCTCCTCTTTTCAGGGGTGGGATGCCTAACACAGGGCAGGAGCTATGCTACCAGTACAGACTGCACATCGCCTTGGAGATAAAGGGGATGGATGTTTAGGCCTGCTGGCCCCACTCCCTTACCAAGGTCGGGTGTCACTGTGTTATGCAAGATGAAGTTCACGATCCGTATCCTGAACAAGGAGAAACTGGGGTTAGAAGCAGCTCTGCGGATACAACCTAATGTTGTAGCCCTGGAGAGCTGGGCACCAAAATCCAGAGAAGGAAGTGGGGAAGAAATGGGGAGCTGGCCGCCTTGCACCAATAGTGGAAGGTGGTTTTCTGCGGAGAAGGAAAACCCTGGCACAATTGTGAACTGAGACAGAAAATGGGTACTGGTGTGGAGGTAAGGGACTGCGAGGTCTAGAAGCCAGTAGCCCAGCTCAGCACCCACCTGGTGGTCACTGGTATGTCCCGCTGGGCATTGAGATCTTGCAGCCTGCTGTCAGGGTTCCTCAAGAGCCACTGGTATTTCCGGAAGAAGTGTTTTGGGGCACGGACACCATAAAATAGCTTCCTGTCCTCAATTTTCTAGTGGTTAGAAAAGAAAGGCTAGTAGAACAATGTGGTCAGAGAAAGAGTTCTCTCAGCAGCCCAAACTAGTCTATGATCCTAGGTTACCAAGTGACTGCTGCCTCTTACCTTGATGATGAACCCCTTCTTGCTCAGCTCATCCAGGAACTTCTTCCTCTTGATCTCTTTCTCACTGCCTGTTTGATGGATGTCACTCACAAGGACAAAATCCCACTTCTCTTCATCCTGCCCATGGAGAATACCAGGGAATTAATGGTGTTGACAAGCAGAGAGCTCTCTCTTAGCTCTCAAAGGTTTGAACCTTCATCATGCCTGTGTAGAGGGGTTCTGGGGACTGAGAGTGAAGGTGAGGATGGGGAAACTGAAGCAGCTGCTGCCCTAACAGCTCCCCCTCAAAAAAATTCCACATTTTTGAGCTCTGAACTCCCTCTGGGTACAGCCAGAGCAAAGCTTACCATGAGGGCAAATGGGTCTGAGTCTTCGAAAGGAAAACTTCTCCAGGGAGTCAACAGAATTTCCTCCTGTGGAAGAGAAAAGCAGCAAAGAGTTCAGTGAGCTCCTTGGGAGATTCCATACCAGGAAACAGAGCAAACTTCTCTCTATGAATATCTGATTTATATTGTGATACTTGCAGTACATCAAAAGAGACAGAGCCCGTGTAAGTAAAATTGCACTATAACCCAAGATCAAGGTCTTCCTGGCCAGTTTTCCTTTCCCAGGTGCCACAAGTGGATGCCAGGGGAGGAGAGTAAGAGCAGGCATGTCAGAAACCTTTCCCCATACACTTCCAGCCTAATTATGCACCCAAGTGTTGCTGTTCTGAGGGTGTTGCTGTGGAAGTAGTTGCTCTCTGCCAAGGATGATTTTCCAGCCCAGGGTGCTCCTCTATAGAGAGATGCTGTAGGAGTACACTTGGGTGGCCTGGTCCTGGTGGTGGGTGCCCGAAACTGGAGCACATCAACTTTGAAACCACTTTGTCCCTATCCTCTCTTCTTGGCTTCCCTGATGTGATCTCACCCTGCTCCTACAGCCACAGTTGCTGCTTCGGCAACAGGAGGTTAATCCTAGCAGTCTTCAGTGGGTTGGCAAAAGCGTGCTGGGCTTCATATCTCAGTGAGTGCAATGAGCTTAACAAAGATCTGCTCTGATTTTTTTTTAATTGTTTTGCAGTTCTTTGGTGTGACTCACACTGCGGGCCCCACAAACAGTTATTCTGCTGTTCCCAGAGGCATGGTGTTGCAGAAGGAGCTGCCAGGAGATGGGGATATCATCAGCCAGCATTGCCACCAAAGGCTTTGTGACTGTAATAACAGTGGCCAGACAGACAAGTTCATCCAGCTGTAATCTCAGGAGTGGAGAGGTGGTGGTGCAACCAAGTCCTGTAAAGCCTGGATCTCAAGCTTTCACTGAGGAATGAGGCCATGGGAGCAGGTGAGACTGGGATGAGGAAAGGGCTGAAATACCCTGTGAAATCCTTTCTTGCATGGAGCTGGGGCCTTGTCTTCACTCAAAGCAGAAAAGCAGTGGGGAGACTGAGACAAAGCAAGATTTGAGAAGACAAGCATGCTTTTGAGTGGGAGAAATGGGTTTGGACACAGGTCAGTCTTCCCCGCTGGGTAAGCACCTGGATCATAGAATTGTAAAATCACAGAATCTTTATAGTTGGAAAAGGCCTCTGAAATTACTGAGTCCAACTGCTGGCCCACCCATACCGTGTCCCTAAGTACTACATCTCCATGTTTCTTGAACACCTCTGCGGATGGTGATTCTACCATCTCCCTGGGCAGCCTGTGCCAATGCATTACTCCTCTCTCTGAGTAGAAATTGTTCTTAATATTCAATCTGAACCTCCCCTGGCATAACTTAAGATCATTCCACATAGCACAGCAGCTTTTCCCGTCCTTGTCACAGAGGCCTCTTTGTGCACAAGAGTCCCAAAAGGCTCTGCCCCAGCTGCTGCTGCTCTGTTGCTGGCACAGATGTAGCCTGGCAGCATCTCTCTGTAGCTTGCCTTGTCTTGTCCCTGCCTGGCTGGTTTGACAGTTTGACTTCATGATCCTAGAGGATTTTTCCTACCTTAATGATTCTCAGTGTCATTCTGCGCAGACTGTATGTAGCATCTGCCAGCCTTTCAACTTCACCACTGATCTCTACAATGTGGTGGTGGAAACCCTTTTCTGGCTGGTTTAACGGTGCTCCTGGATACACCTCTATATGGCTGTTCCCCTGGTGCTAACACCCACATCTGTTCTGCCTGTTCTCAGCACTGGACCTACAAAGCTTCACTGCAGCATCCTTTCTCTATCAGCTCTAATGCTGTAATGAGGCTGGTCTCTTGGACCTGATGCTGCCAGATTCTGCCTCTGCTACTGCATGCACCTACTCTGCAGGAGCCCAGCCCTTGTATGAGATAGATGGGGCTTGTGTGAAGGGGCAGCTGTAGAAGGCAGGTAATTGGGACCGCTGGGACTCTCACACCTATGTTGGCTTTTTTTTTTTACCCAAGGGACTGGTAACACTACCTGATGATGGCTGCTTTGCTCTGGCAGCACAAGGCAGCCCCATGTGCAGTCAAGGCTCTAAAGTGGTTGTATAAACCATGGACTCTAATCCTTACTATCAAAGAGGATGTTGCCCATTTAGCCTTTTTCTTGCCCAGTGTTTGGAGCAGGGTTGGAGGTGTACTGTGCCAAACTGCTCGAGAAGCAACCTGCACAATGAATGGTGCTTTAATATCAAGGAGGGTTTGTGTGCTCAAAGTTTCTCTCTTGCTATATCAGTGGGTCCTTGTCCCTTTGTATCCTTATGCTCTGTGCAAGAACTTTGCTCGATCCTTTAGGGGTACCCTTCAGTTGGGAGTGTGGTCACAGTGCCAGTGACTGAAGCAAAGGATCTGAATGGGATCCAGCACCCCTGTTTTCCTTCCCCACCATAGATAGGCGAGAGGTTGCGTGGTTCCTATCACACACATGGCAATGACCAAACTGATAGCTTATCTTGGGGATGGTTCTTACCAGTGCTTCCTGTGCCCTCCTCCCTTGCCCTAGAGCGCTTCTACCTTGCCTCATATTTTCCTAAGAAATTTGACAGTCTTTAATTGAACAGATAGCATACCTGTGCTGTTACTAGCTGTCCCAGTCATAGAGTTTGCCTGGCTTTCTGAATAACAGAAACTGTGCCTTTGCTTTCAGGTTAAAGGAGAAGGGGAATTGGAACGAGATGATCTTTGATGTCCCTTCCAACTCAAGCCATTCTATGATTCTGTAATTCCATGAAAGTTTTCTTGAAACAAAACCAACCACCCCTCTTTGATCTGCCCACTGATAGCTCTGAACTGTGGCACAAACATGCAAAGCCCCACTGCCCTGAACCCACCGTGCCTTTGGGGAGCTGGCTGCTCAGCTCTGCCTCGTGCTGCAGGTGCTATGGAATACTGCAGACCAAGCATGATGCACTGCTTTCCCCATCACACCTTCATGGTGAGAATGAAAGCATTTGCTGGAAAGAGAAACTGAAGCTATGTGGTACGTTTTGAGCACCGTAGGGCTGAAAGCATTTGAGTGGTAGAGCTCAGAGCTTAAGTTGCGCCAAATTTCCAAGATACAGGTGGCTCCAAGGTGCTGAAAAATAAGCTGTTGGCAACTGCTGGCCATTTTTTGTTTCCTACCTGCATTGTGAATTGGAATCTTTCTCTTCCTCTGCTCTCCTTTTTTCTCTGATCTGTCTGACAGGCTGAGGACAAGCTGAGAGGCTCCCAAAGTTTCAGGGTTTCGTTGCAGTGTTGTTACTCTGCCTGAGGTTGCATGTGAATGGAGCGTTGCCTTTGACTTCCGTGTGGGCCTCCCTCCTGCCCTGGGAGGGAGCTGCCTCTGCCTAGCAATGGGCAGATAGCGAGGAGGAGGAGGCGAGGAAGTTGCCCTTCACCCTTGCTCAAAGGAGTGGCAAGCCCAGTACCGCCCAGCAGTGTAGGCAGGGAGTCCTGTGGTGTCTGCCTTCGCAGCTCCTCTTGCCAACAAAGGGAAAACAATGAGACCACTCCATCCTCATCCTCTGTGCCATCCTCATCCTCTGCCCAAGCCTCTTGCTGTGTCCTGTGAATGCTCCCAAATGGGGCTGAAAGGAGGAGGGAAGGATCAGCACAAGTTCTAAAAAGCATTACACTATTTCTTACAAAAGGTTGGGGGGGGGGGACACTAAACCTAAAATTATCTTCTTCATTCTTGGAGTTGAACCTTGAGGTCCATGGGACAGATGGGGTGAGAGCAGCACCAGCTTTGAGAAGAGTCAGGGAGGAGCTTTTGAGCAGCCTAGCAGGGAAAAGAGGCAAAGCACTAGTTTTCAGGTAAGCAAGAAGCATCTCCGCTGTGGTTTCTCCACTTGAATACAGCCTTCTTCCTCCCTACTCTGGCTGGTGACACACTGTGCTCTTCTCCACTTCCATTTCCCTATCTGGTCTTCAGAAAGCACAGGGAAAAATTGGCTTCCTGGAAGAGCCAATACATCTTTTTTTTGTTGCATCTCACTGGGAGCTGGTGCTTCTTTCTTCCATATGTAATAGCACTGTTGTGTGAAGGCATTAAGATCACGTGCTAAAGGCTACAGGAACTTCTCTAAGTATTTTACAGCCCTTAAGGACAAGTATTCCCTCCCCCATGGATGAGGAGGGGAGCATCTAAGTGTGCCCTGAATGTTCCCCTAGCCACGTAGGACTCCTGTCTCCCTGCTCCTTAACATCACTTCTATTAGATGGGATTAACATCAGCATGAGTGCTTGAGCCTCTGCTTTCCTGATCGCATTTATATTGAGATGCTCACTGGAAATTATAACCAAATAACTGAGAGCTGCTTTTCTATGATCACAAAGGCTCATTTCATCCAGACCTCAGGCATGGAGCAGCTTTAACTCTCTTCTTACAAAAAGGGCCAGACAAAAGGTTATGTATAAGCCTTGTCTGATAGCTCTCCCTATATCTGTTTAGTTGTTGTTTAGTTTCTGGGCTAAGAGCTGGGGGTTTTCCTCTGCTCTCTGGATGCATCAATGTGGGTAGCTCTTAAATAAAATGAGTCCTGGGGGGGATCTGGTGCATTCTGTTAGGCTGTTAGGGAATGCAGCAGGCATTGCTTTCCCCCGGCAATGTTGCTGTGTAGCTTTGCCAAGCGCCTTAAACACACTATGAATCAGACCTCCAATTATTATCTTTTTGAAAAGATCCACTTTCTGCACTTCTAGCATGTTTAAAACCAAGGGCAAAGCGAGGGAAGGAGCGGGCAGACCTTTACCCTCCTAGAAGTGATCCATAGGGCTGGCCAGGAGGGGCAAAGCACCTCAATCACCAGCTGCTCTCCACGGGTGTGGGAGAACACGTGTGTGTTTACACGAGGAGAGAGTAAACTCTTGTCAGATAGGATTGATTGCGCTTTCCACATCTCCCGACAGGATATCAAAGACCTTTGCAACTTGAGAACTGCTGGGTAGAAAGGAAACGGGGTTAGGTGTAGGTGGGACATGTGTCTCTACCTGCACATCTGTTTTGCTCTCCTGCAGCTCTGCCAAATAGGAGTGGGAGGACTTTGCACTGCAGATAGGGACACAGGCAACAGCTGCTTCCAGCAACAGTCTCTTCAACCTCTTGGTTCACGATGACCTGCTTAAAACAAGAGGTGTTGTGGATCTGGGGGGATTTTTGGGGGGTTTTTGGGGTTTACCAGTAAACCGTGTTTCCCTGAAGCTCCTCAGTGCCACTGATGGGAAGCGGCCATTCTTCACCCTACACAGCTATGCCCGTACATCAGAGGTGGTAGCTGGTTGTTCAGCTTCATACCACAGCCCACAACCTTCAATTACAAACTTTTGCGGCCCTGTTTGTGCCTGACCAGCTGCTGCCATCGTGCGGCCTTCATAGGCAGCCACCCTCCCTCAGGTTAAATGGTGTTTAAATAGCTGCTTGTGTGACGGCTCTGCAGCGCATCCTGCCGGCCATGGTTGCTATTTAAGTCCTCCAAGTGATCTCCTTTAAACTTTAATCATTTCCTTCCCACAGCGCCCGCTCCTCCTCCTCACGGCGGCGCGGTCACCCCGGCAACACCAGACGCCCGCCCTCCCTTCCCGCCTTCCCCGGGGCTCCCTCCGCGCCTGCGCAGTGCCATCCTCGCCTTGGGCCGCCTCGCCCACCGCTGTGCTCGGCGGGCGCGGGGCTGTTGGGCGGCCGCCATGAGGCGAGCGGAGCGCCGGGCCCCCGCCGGGCCGCTGGGTAAAGCCGCCCTGGAGGAGCAGCACCAGCAGCCCAACGGCGGCTCTCCTCCGCCCGGCCACGAGAAGGACGGCCCCGCTCTCGCCCTCCGCCGCAGCACTGAGTCTGAGGTGTACGATGACGGCACCAACACGTTCTTCTGGTGAGTGCCCATGGCCGAATGCACCCTACATGGCCCTCAGACCCTCACCCCGCCTGGCTGCCTCCCTCCTCCTCCTTCATCTCGGTCCTTTCCATCCCCGTTGTTCCCTATAATCTGTAAGGTGAGCTGGCAGCGAAGCCCCTTTGCTTGCAACGCGAGCTGGGGGCCGTGCGCTCCGCCTGCTTGACACTGATGGGCAGCGGGATGAGGACGCTTGGCTCTGGCCCTGCCAATCTGTGGGTGCTGAGCCACGTATTGCTGCCAGCACAAGCTACGAGGACACACTGAGGTCCTTAAGAAGTGATTGGAGCGACTGTTGTACTCCCAAGGTCTCAGCCTTCCTGGGCCTCATGTAGCGGATGACCGAGTGGTGCCTTCTTATAAATGGAAAATGGGTAAAACCAATGCTTTCTTACTCTCTTTTTTCCTGTAGTTCTTGTGAGGTGTCTATTGATGCCTTACAAGCAGCATCTGTTTGAATGCAAGCTGTCTGGGTCACATAACCTCCCTTTCTTGCACCTTTCCTCTTGGCACCTTTGCCACTCGTGCAGGGTTGGCAACCTAAAGTGCTGTCACTACAGCTTATTTCTAAGGGTGAACTATGCCTTTGGAAGCACAAATGTGCCACCCTTCTTTAAAGCCTCCCCTTTGCTGCTTCCTTCCAGGAGGGCAGTAAAAGCAAACACATAAGTGTGTTATAGAACGGTTCTTTAACTTCCAGATTCTCAAGTGCTTTATTGCCCAGTAGTGTTTGTTGCATGTGCTGACATTAAGGATTGTAAGTGCTTGTAGAGGTCGTTCGACTTGCAAAGGGTAACTTTACTGCTGCAAATGCAGCCCACTGTTGGAAAGGTGCTGGGTTTTAGCTGCCTGATCTTTTAAACCCTTGCAATACAAATTAGGTGCTGTATGATGATGCCTTCTTATTTGGGCTTGATAAAACTAGAAAGCACTGTAGTTTAATTACAAGGTGGGAATCTGCTTGTAATTGGAATTACAACGCAGCAGCATTTCTCGAAGAAGAAAACTTCCTCCCCCACTAATAGCAGCCAGTGAAAGGAGGTAGAAGTATGGAGTTCAGACTTATAGATCTTGGGTAGGTTTTGGATGCTTCTTGATTTGGGATTTGTCTAGATCTTGGTGTAACGTCCTCCTAACATTCCTTCTCGACATAAAAAGCATTGAAATTGTAGCTAAGGAAAATGAAGCCTGTAGATTCCTCTGCTTTGGGTAGTTTTCATTTCATTCTGCAGAGAATATGAAGTCTTTTCCTGGTGGCTGGCAGGCACATGGATGCTTCTGTGCAAGGGAGGATTTATGTGCATACCAACCACTTCTGGTAATACAGCACTGGTATTCAAAACAAACTATTACTCAGGCATAGCTCTTATCTGTTAAAAAAGTGAACTGATGTATTTGCTGAGCTGCTTTTCTCATTCACTGCCTACTCAGAATTTACCGAGTTGGATTGTACTGTTTAAACAGTTTTGCATGAGGATATTGGTGTGCAGCTCAGCCTTTTTTTCCTCTAATATTTAGGATTGCTCTGGCAGTGCCTGGTTGGTGGAACATCCAGGAGGTTGTTGTGCAATCTGACCAGGTCATGTTAGTCTGCTGGCTGCATTAACTCCTCTTACAGCGGAAGGCAGGTGTTTCTAGAATGGCATTAGCCTTTGGAAAGGAAAAGCATTGCATAGTTCTGCAATATGCAGAAGGAAAACCTTCCTGCAGAGATCTTGTGGGGTGGTAGAGGCTGGATCCCGAGAGCTGCTTCAGTGCTGTGGTCTGAACTCTGCCTCATCAAAGCTGTCATATGACTTGAATCCTACAGCAGTTTACAGAGCAGGTCATCAGCCCCACGAACTGCTCTCGTGCAGTTTCATCTGGCACAAGGGCACCTTCCTCCCATTCCCTTTTATAAGCATTCTTCTTAGAGTGCGTGTTGAGTTATTGCACATTGGGTAGAGGACTCTGACACTGATTCCTCATTCAAAACCACTTCTAGGACTTTACCATTACGCGGAGTTAAGAAAAAAGGAAACCATAAAGAAGATTTGTTTGTAGAGAAAGTTTTTGGTAGGCTGAGATGGGGATTGTTTTCACTGCCATTCATTCCTAGTGATAGCCCTTAATGTCACCCCTTGCACTTGAGGCCAACCATACAGGCTCTTTGGAATTCTCTTTCAACACAGAGATGACAGAAGGATTAGGACATGATCCTTGGTATGTTGTTGTCAATGATTGTTATTGTTTTTAAAGCAATTATTGCATCATTTATGACTAACGAGCTTTAATGCAAAGAAATGGGTTCTCAGGGTGCGGTCCCATTCACTTCAGCCAATTTTGAGGTCAAGATGTCGTCGTGATCCTTTCAATCTGGGTCTTCTGATATTTTTGACATGAAGTCTCCTAGAACTGAATGTTGTATGCACTATTTGCTGCTTATATATTGCCCAAACTCTTGTATAACGTGAAAAGGAAGATGCAGCCTGCTTAGCTTAGCTCTTTCCTTCTGCAAAGTCTCTAGGCTAGCTAGGAGAACATAAGCCTTTCTGCATAATTCCTGTAATACTTGCTTGCTCTGGATGTCCTTAGCTGTCTTGTCTTCCTCTTGAAGTATTATGAGTGAAGTATTATGAGTGAAGGCTTAACCCCCTTTATGCAATTTCTTTACGAGTACTCCTGTTTGTGAGGGTGGATAGCGATAGGACAAGGGGGAATGGCTTTAAACCGAGACGGAGAGGTTTAGGTTGGATATTACGAGGAAGTTTTTTACTCTGAGGATGGTGATGCACTGGAACAGGTTGCCCAAGGAGGCTGTGGATGCTCCATCCATGGAGGCATTCAAGGCCAAGCTGGATGTGGCTCTAACTTGAGATGTGCCAATAATGGATTTCTACAATTTCTCCTCCCCAAACCCGTTCTGCACCGTTGCCTTTGAGAAGGCTGCACTTGGTTTTTAAACACGGGGAGGTTACAAAATAGGAGAAGAGTCACATGACTGGTAAATGGACGTTAAGTATGTGATGCCTGAATCACCTGTTATTTGGCATCCTGCAAGGCAACTCGCAAGGAAGATGCATCTGTTGTGCAGGAATCCTGCTGCCGTGACACCTCTGTGGATTTATTTTGACACGTTGTGTCCCTGCTACTTCTGAAAATACTCCTCCATCCTTCCCCTTCCTTTCCGGAGCTGGTTTGTGTCCTTTAGATGGCAAGGAAAGAGTGTTAAATACTGAATGCCTTTTTAGCATTGACAGAAGAGGATTTCATCTGCTTATGAGGTATTGCATGTGTTTTCCAGTGGGATTAAAAGGATGCTGTGAGAAGTGGCTGTGTTTTGGATTAGAATGAACTTCAACGTGCAGTTAAAATAATGCTTGCTTTAACTTTCAAAGCAGTTTTATCTAGGTCACTGTGATGGATGTTTAAAGGTAAGCTAGTAGAATCCTTAGAAATCCACGGTGATCTCCAGTTTATCATGTACTGCACAACTTAGATACATGTTTAACTTTGTGGGGTTTTTTGATGTAAAATGGAAACGTAATGCTAGTTCATTATAATACTGAAAGGAAACGTAGCACCGGGCAGTATATGCACTCCTTGAGCAATATTGAATGCTGTTGGTATATGAGCCTTACTTGAGGTTCACTCAAAGGTGGCAGCTTGACCTTTTCTGCTTTGGTAGAATACTATAATCTGTTTTCTCTCTTCCTAAATTTTAGGAGAGCTCATACCCTGACAGTTCTGTTCATCCTCACCTGTGCGCTGGGATACGTAACCTTACTTGAAGAAACACCTCAAGATACAGCCTACAATACAAAGAGGTAAGTATTTGAGCAAGTATTTCTGTATGATGTCTGTTAGCAGAGGGTCTCTGTGAGCAAGTTGCCTTACATATTTGCATCTCCTGGATAAGCTACCTCAAATGATCTTTATTAACTTGTTTGTATGCCTCGAATCCCAAACTCTACTTTTTTTTCCCCCATTCTCTGTAGTAACTCAGGATATTGTATTCATTGTCAGGGAGGTGTAAGAATTAGGGTATTTCCTATGATAGCTGTGGTTGTTTTGCTATTGGTTACACAATAGATGTAGTCAGTGCTATTCACACTCACTGGTGTGCTGAGCTGAGCATTGGTAATTTTATGTGTGGGGGTGAGATGGAACAAGTTGGAACTCAGTGGCCTGGCTGGAGCTGGGAACATTTCTGCAAGGCTTTCGTGTGAGCAAGTGTATTCTCAGTTACAACAATGCCTGGATTTAGGGAACAAGTAGAGGCGGGACGTTCTCTGGAATGGCAATTCAACATAAGGAAGTGGAAAAGCTGAAAGAGAAGTGATGACATGTTATGGAATAAAACAGCTAGAAGGTGACTCAGTGGAATATCTTATTATTAGGATTAGAGCTGCTTTAATAAAAACAAGACCAAAGAAGATTAATCACCAGATAACCTTTCTTTTCATGAAATCAAAGTTGTTATCTGCAAGTTCGTTGCAGGGAATAATATTTAGAGTTGTTAAATTCAGTTTAATAGCATCGCATTAAGTGATAAGTAGTGAATGTTCTTTGATCACTTCTACATCTCTGCTTGTAGAATACTGCCTGCTATATCTAGCTGTAAAAATACTTGAAAATCAACATCTGTAGATTATATTAGATCTTCAGAGTGTTGTTTTATTATTTTTGAGGGATGCTTCAGCTTCCATTCAGGCTTCACCTTTATGCTGTTGCAGTCATTCTAAGCTACGTGCTGAATTCTGAGATGGTGGTTAGCTTTAGTCAAAGCTAAAATTCAGTACAGAATTAACATGAGTCCTTTGTCCTTTCCAAAGCTTTACGTGTGCTGCCTTGGACCTGATTTACAAGAAGGAAGGAAGTGTCGTATTGTGTTAATTTTCTGTGAACTCCTTTCTGGTCTCAGTGATTTCTTTTCTGAGGCCTTTGAGGCAAATGCTTTGCCAAGTTTATCACGACTAAACACGAAAGATTCCATCTCAACACATATTCCAGCCAAGGGGAAAAAGGCTGTGTGCGTTCTTTAGCAGCTGTGTGCTTGCTGCTCTCTTGTATTTTGTTGTTCCTGACCAATTTTATGTGGCATATTTGAACAAAGAGCAGGAGCGAGGTGGTCACAATATGCATAAGCGTGACTGTATCCTCTGTTCTCACAGATATATTTTTTTGGCCTTCATAACTTAAAATACTTGATCTGATCATGAGAACTTTTTCAGTCTTTATTTAGAGCTGTTACATGTTTTTGATCTAAATTGTTGACCTGTGTGGAGCTGTCACTTTGCAAATATCCCATGGCAACTCTTGCTTACTTAATGAACAGCAGTGATCTTATTACCAGCGAGCAGTGTCTCCTAGCTGTCATGCTTTTTTATTTCCAACTACTGCACAATGACAGTGGAGCAGTGTTTTGGTCCTTAGGTGCAAAGTCTAAGTACGTGCTTGCAGACACTTAAATCTTCTTTGTTTTTAAGCCCTTGCTGAGAGATGTCAGACTGCTGGCGATCTGAGGCTTAGAGCAAAACACTAAATTGAAGCAAAATAAGCAAATTGCAATACTGTCTCCTGACTGTATTTCCTGCTCTGAGTGAAGTGAAGTCAAGCAAGGCTCCCATCTTCTCTCATACAAAAGTTCTTCATCTGGTCTCTTACAGAAGCAGTTGAGGGCAGGATGAGCGTCTGGATTCTTGCAGTGAGTCACCAAGAAAAATGGTGCGCAAAATACACCGTACAACATGAGCCTATGAAATAGGAGGGTGTGGTATCTGTAGCTGAGATTCATACTTGCATCTGTTTATACGTGGACATTTTGAGCCCCATTTTCCTTCCTGCAGTGTAGTAGGACAATTAAAGGAAGAAATTTTTATGTTTTGTGAGATAAGGCGTGTAGAAGTGTTTACATGTGAACCTAACCCGAGTTCACACATAGAGATATTGATATGAACGTGTGATGCATAGGATGAGATTGTCTGTTATATAGATAGTTATATATATATAGTTATATAGTTAATATATAGTTAAATATATATAGTTACTTTTGGCAATAGCTGATCTGTTTTCAGCCACATGAATAAATCTGGGTGTATGCATGTTTTTAAGTTGATGATATTCAGTTCCTGTTGCTGAACACCTACAAAGAAAACAAGGTAACAAAGAGGCTGGGTCTCTACCCGCTGTCCTGCCAGTTCTTCAGCTCTTGATAGCACTTTGTACCAGTTTTGCTCATGTAAGTACAGCCAAGGAGAGGGCAGGGAGCGGGAGCTGTCTGGTTCAAAACCTAGAACAAAGGGTGGTACACAGATCCTCCTAAGAAAGGCTTGATTGTCTTATGTCTCTGAATCAACTCTTTTAAAATAGCAGAAACAATACCCTGTCTGTACTAACGAAACTGTTGCCGTATTCTCCCTTTTTCTTGGTGAAGTGCTAAAATTATTTTTGTTGGTGCTACTATTTAGTGCCTTCCTGATCTGCTGCTGGAAGAAATATATAAGCTGTGTCCCTCCAGGCTACCTGTAAACCCTGTATTCCTCTCAAATCCTAGAGAAGTTCTTAAATCAAACTATGCTGAGCAGCTGGCCAAACTGCTGCTTATGCTTTGAAGCTTCCTAGGGAGGCAGTATGTTGATATGAAGGTAAGAAATTTAGTCACTGGAGGAGGAAAGAGAGCAGAGCTGACATGGTTATTACACAGATCTGTCATTTTCTTCCAGATTTTGAAGTTTAAAAAAGAATGTAGATAGATACATATATAGATAGATGTATATGTGTATGAAATGGCAGTTGATTTCAGCACTGTTTGCCTGAAGGTGGGTTTTAGAGAAGGAACAGAGCTGTGAGTTCTCCTGGTGCTTTATGTACAGGACAACTCTAGCTTTGGGGAAGAAACTGTCTCACAAGAACGTAAAATGCTGATCTTGGACATTTTGGTTCATGACTGAGCTTAGTAGCGAGCAAAGCGACGTGTATTGTTTTGTGATAGGGTTAGGGTTTGTGATACAAAATGCAATCTCTTAAGGGTACGTGTAAATTTGTAGTCCTGTTATTTCCAAATACAGAGTAGTGACTCAAAATGCAGACTATCCTTGTTATTTGAGAACAGCTGGAAAGATTTTTTTTGGCTGGTTTGTCTTGGAAAAGCACAATGAAACTCTCTCTTTTCTGTTTAATTCAGTAGCTAATTCTTTTGTGTTTCCCAGTCTCATAGGGCAAGCGAAGTAACAGAGTTGCATCTGTTAAGTAAAAGCCATTTCTATTTTCAGAAAATACAGCCTTTTTATACTCAGAGGCAGGTGATACAAAGCAGGTTTTGTAAATGATTGTCTTCTGTTTTGAAAGGAGTTCTTGAATTGTTTAAAGCATGAACAGTCTATGATTGCTTTTGATATATAACAGATTTTGTCAGTGAATAACAATAGGTATTTTCTCTTGCTCATGCATGGAGTTGCACCATTAACTGCAAACATGGCTTACTCTTATCCTGCAATGCACTGAGATATTTCTCAATTACTATTTTTTTTTTTTTTTTTTCTGACCACACTTAGGTAATATGGGAAAAAACCCATTTTGGAACCGTGTAATTACCATTTCATCCATTAGGAGTGGTGGAAGGAGAAGGTTCTTCACCAGAGAGTGGTTGGGTGGACCCTGAACAGGCTTCCCAATGGTCAGGGCCGCAGGTGTTGGAGCTCTCAGACATAGGAGCATTCCCAAATGTCAACCCTGTGTGGAGCCAGGATTTGTACTTGATGATACCCAGGGGTCCACTCCAAATGTGTATGTCTGTGATTCTGTGTATTTGGACATCATTGTTTGCATTTGCTTAATCAAGTAAGGATCTCTTCTTGGAGCCATAGGGCTACTTTAAGTAGGATCCTTCCTTCAGTTTATGACTGACATGTGTATTAGTTAGGAAACAAAGACCAGCTGGTTTGACATCAAAGAACATGATTTACATCTCTCTTAGTAAGATGCTGCAATATAAACAGTTTGATTTTTTTACTTGCAGAGGTATTGTTGCCAGTATTTTGGTTTTCCTGTGTTTTGGAGTTACGCAGGCTAAAGATGGACCATTTTCAAGACCTCATCCAGGTAATTTAAGCCACTTAAATTACTCAGGTATTTGTTACGTTCTGCTGAGTGTAAATATTGTGTTCCATGTGGAGGAGGTAAGTCATAATTTAAATTATATAGTAACACCACACAGTTGTCATGTAGCTTCCCAGCTTCCACCCAGCCTCCTACAATGCTGAGGTTGTATTCCAAGCAGCATGATTCTTTAGGTACTAGGTTGACTATCTACAGTAATAATTGTAGTTTGGAAGTTTTCTAGTAAGGCTATAAGTCCTGAAATGTTTGAAACCTTAACAGAAAGACTCTTTCGTATAGTGCTGCATCAGGTGGAGGATGGAAATATTTTGACATCTTTGATTTTTGCCTATTTTTCAGATGTTTTGAATAATGGAGAAAGAGTTGAGAGACTCAACTGATGCTCTTTGTCTTTCAGCAGAATCAAATTCATTCATGTATTTCATAGCTTTATGTTATGAGTTTATTCATGTTGGCTTTTTTTATTGATTGACCCTTTTTCTAGGTGGTTAAATGGGAGGGTCTTCTGAAGGGCATTTTGGGGAGACTACAGCTTTTCACCAGGATAGCAGATGCTTCCATGGTCACAGTATGACACCAGGGTGCCTTTTCAAATGTGAACAGCAGCCTTGCATGCAGTAGAGGGCATGAAGATTGTTGCAGCCCCCTGGGACGTGGTATCAACTATCTAGTTACCTAGAGCTATAGAGGATGTCTTGGGAAGTACCCATGGGGCACTCAAGTCTCTGACCTTAGCTTCACGGTGCTGTTCCTAAAGAAAGATCTCATCTCAAAGGAACTGGCAGCTCTGCGCAGCTTCCATTTATAGGACACAAGGAAGCATTTGGGTCACAGTCAGGTCACTACAGTCACATACAACAACACTGGATCTGTTACATGAACTCTTGTAGCTGGGTATTAGCTCGGTTTCATGGTAGCTAGGTTATTTCAGGTGATTTTGGAGGCCTGTTACTCGGTATGTCTGTACCTGTTTATGATTAGCTCAGAGGTATTTTATACTTTGGTTTGGGTTTTGTGCCTGTGTTTGCTTTTCAATTTAAATAGCTTTTCTTGGTGTTTATCCACTTCATTTATATATGCCCATTTCATCCCATCTCACCACTGATGTTGCTAAAGCAAGCGGGTCTTGCCTTCAGTCTCCCCCTCAGCATAAGCTGGTTTACCCCATAAAATCTAGTAGTCTTCTGTGTGTGTGTTTTGAGTTTTCTTCTTTGAAGGTGGCTATCCAGACCTGTGTATGATACTACTAGTATGATATTACTTAATGTTTTTCTTGGCAATTTTAATGCTTCCCAGTATCTCTCTGGTAATGCATTTATAGCAGTTTTCATATTACTTGTGCTTTCATTGTGGTTGTATTACAACAGCAGCTCAGTGTCTGGCAGATAACACCACATCCTTCCATTTCTCTGACTGATAAGCAAACATACATGAAAACTTACTGGTTCCTCGATGTGAGATTGTGTTCTGAGCTCTTCTTTTACTGCAGTCCTTTGAGGTCATCTCCTTTGAGGTCATCTGATTTTCTCCTTGCTGTCACTGCCTTCCCTGCTGCTGCTGTTTATGTACTTAGTGTTGTTAATCTTCTTTCTACTCAGGTCATTAAGGAAACTGATCTTAGCCACTGTTTAAGTGTTATCCTTGTAGACTGGCTTCCCCCCCCCCCCTTTCTTTTCACTATTATTGGCTATTTCAGTTTTAGCCACTTGCTCATTTTGCTTTGCCTTTTTTCTACTGATCCTGATTTTCTCTAGCTAATAATTTGCCATATGGACCCATACCAGTTGTCTTAATGTAATTCAGAAATGTAGTGTCATGCACAGAAATGGATGTGGTTACTTAGGGAAGACTAATTTCTTTTCATAATGTGGCTTTTCTGCTTTTTATTCCATTTTCCTTTTGTAAATTATTAGCTTCAAAACCTCCATTTGTTTCGCAGAGCATAGCCTCTCTAGCACACTCAGCAAGATATAAACAGCATTGAAGCCATCTAGCAAAAGATGAATATGCTCTTTTCCCCAGGGAAAAATATATCACAGGGGACAGATCTTAAACTCTGCCTGTGGATCCATATGTTGATGGGTGAACACCTAAGTTTGGAGAGTGTCATGTGCTTCGTGCTGACTTGCGGAATCAAACTCTATAATCCAAAGATGGGTTATAAAGCAAAAAATTAATAGGTCATTGGTATGCAAATAAAAGATTTTCTTGATACTGACTACTTTTTCAATGACTAGATGAAATAAATTATTCCGTGTATTGGAAGCTGGACAAGCTGAGCTTCTAACTCATTTTTCTATCGTAACAGAGCCAGTTAATGTTTTGAGGCATTGCATTTAGGAATGAAATACTGCATAGGCTGAGCTGAGACTGCTCTGAAGGCTCGCGTTCCACCTGCTGCACTCTCAGTTCTCTCACCTCCTCCTTATCCCACTGCCGCTCTTAGGTCACGGGTCATGCTTCTGAACCTGAGCTTGCTATGGAAAAACTGGTACGAAGTAATTTGAGCAAGCATGTGGCTGGACCAGGCTCATGTGGCTTCTTAGAACAGACAATTCTCCCTGCTCATGTCCTGTGCAGCTTCTGATTAGCACTTACAAAGTGTTTCCACCCCCTAAATGGCTGTAAATGCCCTGCTTAAGCAAAATACCTTAGAATTTATATATATTTTTTAATCATTAGCCTTTCAGGTTGCATAGGTCAAATGTAAACCTGTATCATAGGGGTAAATGGCTGGTTTTGCACTCAGCCAGGCAGCCTGATGTTCATCTTGTGTTCCCAAGTCCTCCCCAGGACAAGAAGTGTTAGTAGTGTTTGAGTATAGTAATCACTGAGCTCTCAGGCATGTAAATGATTAGTTGAGGCCTGTGTAATCAGGCCGATAGCCTTGATTTGCAGGAGCTTCACAGTGACAAGTGCATTTAAGGAGAACAAATAATAAGGGTAGGCCAAAAATAACCTTATAGCTAAAGTTGAGGTTGGTCCAGGAAGAGAGAGAGAACACAGTGTTTGTACTGCTTTGAAAACATCTTGTTTTTGTTGTATGGATATAAAGTAGTCTTCAAAACCTCTTGGGTACTTACGTCTGCTGGGGAGAAAGCACACTAAATTGCAACTGGATTTTAATTTTTTATTAAGCATTTTGCTTTAGTAAATGCTGCTGAGTGTATTCAGCAGCTGCAGGTCATTTGTTGCCATAACTTTAGGTACATAGGAAAAGTTCAGTTACAGACCTTAGTTTTTCTTTCATCTGAACTTCATATACAACTGTTTCAGAACTAGCCTGTCACTTTTCTGTCTGTGAGTAGTGTAAAGTCTGTCTTAAAAGGCTTTGGATAGGAAAAAATAGGGTGGCCAGTCTGGAGGTATTGTATATATAAAGAAAATAGTTCTAGTTGGAGAAGTGGAAATGAAAGGTTGATTCTTTCTTCTGGCTTGAACACAGTGCTTACTCTTCAAGGTATGCAGGCAGTTCATTATGAGAGGGGGTGGAAAATGTTTGATAAGAGTCTTCTTTTAAAAAATGTGGATTTCTTCAAGTTTTTTGCTGCTCGAGTCTTGGTTCTTCTTTGCACCTGCCCAAGTCTAACCATCACCTAGATGTTGCCATGGAAGGAGAGCTCTGTTTTATAAGTGTAAACAGGAAACACCTGAAGGAAAGTCTATTAAAGTAATTCCAGAGTGATTAGTACATGCTGTTACCCTGAGATTTAGATAACCACTTGGAATTAGATGAATTTTGATCAATTACTTTGTTTTTTGGATGTGATTTGGAGAAAATGCTGAAGAGCTCTGTCTGCGTGCACACTGGCTCTGTGTTAACCTGCTTCCTTTCTTAGAGGAGCTGAGAAATGTGACTGTATGAAGTGGAGGACAAACCAGTCTCTTGGTGGAATAGGAGGAATTATAGGCATGAATGCAACCTATGCACCACAAAACTCTTGTCCTAAACAGTCTGAGAGCCCATTGCCAGAGGACCGAGTCTCACCAAAGAACTGATCTGATAGCGATAGAGCTGAAGATACTGCTTAGATTCAGGTGTTGCTTCAGTCTGAAATAACACGTTGCAAGAGGGTGAGAAGTGATTGTGGGTTCTGGAACAGCTGATTTTTGCCTGATGTTTCTTATTATGAAACTGCCAGATGATCTCGTAAGTCTTGCATCTAGCGCCTGAGAAACCTTCATTCTATTTTTTGAATAGAATTCATAGTAAATGTGAAAATATCTTTGGTATTTTTATAATGCTTCTTGCCCCTCAAAGAAAGGAGCCTTATCTTCAGGGAAGAAGATGCACTTACCAAAAGAAAAGCAGAGGTCACTCCTGCTGGTCTTAGTTCTTTTCTGTTTAGCACCACATAGGTGGAAGTTGACAAAACTGTCTATACCGTGTTTTATAGTTTCTTGATGAGAGCATCTCTTCTTGAAATGTTTAGTTGTTACAGTAGATGTGTAATTGACTGCTGTTTGAAGCCTCTGCTAACGTTCTGTTTGCCTGTTTCTGCAGCTTACTGGAGGTTTTGGCTGTGTGTCAGCGTTGTGTATGAGCTCTTCCTCATCTTCATACTCTTCCAGGTAAGTATTGTAAGCTGATGTTTATTAACTAGACCTCCAACATGGGTATGAAATCCTTTGTGCTAATTTTTGTAGGATTCTCACCTTCTGCAGGAGATGCTGCTCTTCATTTTTTTTATGACATGAAATCATTGTTTTACTTAATGAGACCTCAGGATTGAGAAAAACTTATAGTATTACCAAAATTAATTATCCTATTGTCTGTCCTAACTTCCAGTTAACCTCAGCCCAGGTTAGACACCACAGTGAAGCAGTTTTACATGAATGATAATGCCAGGGAAGAGCTCTGAATTTTAAAGGATACTCATCCTCTCCTCATCTATGCAAAACAGTTATTGCAGTCATCTCCTCAGGCAACAGCATGACTTGAAACCAAAAGCAAATGTAGAGATATTTAACAGAGAGAGTTAAATATTCTGTTCTGTCTGACTTGGGCTCCTTTTTGGAGGTAGGTAGGAGAGTCCCCAGTGGTTCTGGTTCAAATTGTACCTTCTCACTGATGTCCTAGTTGTGTTTGGTACTCTGCAGTTTAAAAGGGTGATGTAAGTACCATTACAGACTCATCAGGTAGCATTCAAATTATCATTTTAGGTGAATAGTTGAGGAACCTTGAAAAGTAAAATTGAAAAATGTATTACCTCTAGGAACCAAATGAGACTGAAGAGACAGGACTAGAAATGAGAAGTGTCAGGATCCGTGTAGACTTTCTTCCTGTTGGAGCAGGACATTTCCTTTACAAGCACGTTTTTAATGCTGATCAAACCCTTTCCAGCTAATCAAAGATCTCCTTTGGCTCCAGCATTTCTTGTTCTTCTTGACCTTTCCTGGAGACTTCCCAGTAGTCAGTGCCAAGTTCTCTTAAGGGTAAATAACTTCTCTTTTTTCTTTGCCTGGCTTATTGTTTCAATGGTCAGCTGGAAAGTATCTGCAGTCATTCAGTAAAGAACAAGATGTTTTTTCTGTCCCCTCAACATAACTTGGGGGTTCAGCATAAACCCTTGCACAGGACCCTAATGTCTCATTAGGGTTTCTTTCAGGCTGCCTGTCCTGCTTGGAGGGAGTGGAGTTCTGACCCTTTCACAGGCATGAACAGGTCTGTCTTGCCTTTTTTGTTGTCATTCCTCACAGCTGAGGAATATTCAGTCAGTTCCACTTTATACTTATATTCATCCTGTTTCATGACACCCTCTTTTTTTCTCCAGGCATGTCTGTGAACGATACTCATGGCTAGCTGCAGCCAGACCAAAGAATATATTGCATTTTTATTTGCTAGTACTGTTGTAGTTTTGAATTCTCATAGAGAAGCCTAGAATTGCTTTGCTTTTCTCCTGGTGGTATGTTGTATTGCCAGCCATTTAGTTGTTAAGGCCACTCACTAGCTGTTGTGTAGTTCCTCACTGAAAATAGTTAGTTACTTTGCACAGGTTTAAATAAGGTTAAAATTATGCTGAGTCTGTAAGTGACTAAGAGTCTCTGAAAGTAAACATAAGCTCACTCATAGTTGTAACTTGTCTTGTAGTTAATCTGACCATAGTAGTTTTATTCTAGAACTTTGTTATTTCTTATGAGTAATTTTGGCATTGTTCTTTTCATGACTGCTAACTAATCCCTTCCTGTCACTGATGTTGCATTGCTTCAGCTGTAAAACACTGATCACAATAGAGCTTGGTTTCATTGGGAAATGCTTTTTCAGCAAATGTATATGAGTGACCAGTAAATGAGCTGAAATCTTGGTCACCTTCTATAACTAATATTTGGGTATTTTTTTTCCCCTTGCTGTTTGTTTTAAGTTTATTACCTGTGCTTCAATTGAGACGTTATTAGAAATGTGCTTATTCAACAGGCCGTAATGGTTCTTTTTTTAGCCACATAATGCAGTGCTGTTCTGAACTTACTGTAGCTGAAGTGAGCTGAGCACAGATGCGAGACAAATCTTGCTCACAGTGCATGTAGTCTGTGTGCTCAATCTGCTGGTGTTTGCACGTGATGTGTTTTGTTAAGGCTGCATGCTGCTGGATCTTTCTCATTCTATGGAACCAAAATGTCACAGATGCAGAAGGTGGCAGCCATTTGTGTGTCAGTTCAAGCACTAAGCTTCTGGAAGTGAGAAGGCATAAAGGAGTAGCATGGAAAATGGATTTAAATAATTCAGGTCTTTCATCTTTTGAAAATGTTCATTCTTTTGTCTATGGTATTTGGCATTGGAAGGTTGAAAACTTAGACGTATGTACTGTGTGATGCTTGAGGTCACTTTAAGGACTGTTTAACAAAATGCCCATTTGAAGATAGACTGTTATAAATTGTATTCTTCCATCCATCAGTGTGTACTAAGAATGAAACCTGGGTTTTGTGCTCCTTTTGCAGACCGTACAAGATGGCAGACAGTTCATGAAGTACATTGATCCACATTTAGGTGTTCCTTTGCCAGAAAGAGACTATGGTGGCAACTGCCTTATTTATGATCCTGGCAACGAAAGTGATCCATTTCACAATATCTGGGTAAGAAACAACTAGGTATTTGCTAGCAAGTCTGAGCTTTTTCTATTTTTTTTTGAGAAAAAAGCTGCTTAATTGAATGCTTGAAAGTCATTGAGTCTTTCTGAGCACTGAATCAGAAAGCAGGTCATGACTGACTAACTTCTTTTATTCCTTCTTGGCCTTTCCTGGCAAACAGGTGGAGATGTCTCTTTGTATCCTAATTACATTGCCTGAGGAAGGGGTAAACTTTAACAATCCTTATTTCTCAGCTTATTGATGGAAACACCTTGACACTACAAGGCTGGATTTAATTTTGTGCATAGGGAATTGCCTTCTTCCTTTAGGCACAAGCAGCCCATGAGTTGTACTTTCCTGAATACCACAAGCTGACAGGAGGTTAATGTTTTTTTGCTGGCAACCCGAAGACTATCAATTCAAGGGCAAGGAAATTGTGATGACTCTCAACTCCATGACTGCACGAGACTGTTAGTGGTTGTTAGCAATGAGCACTACTAAATCCTTTGGGTCTGCCATGCAAGTCTTCAGTGCATCGGGAAGGGCAATAACTGAGAGTAGTAGTTATCCTCTTCCAGTGTTGCACCAGCTTTGGATGGAGGAGAGGCACTTGTCCCACCCACAAAATTCCATGGGCAACTGGTAAGACTTTATGCTCTCCTGTGTACAAGATGAGAGTATGGTGAAGAAATGTATGTTCACACTTTATTGTACCTGATTTGAACACCTTCTTCCTTCTCCTTGGAGGGCAAGGAATGTGGCATTTTGTACCAAGAAGGTAGTCTTAATTTCAGTTACTGCCCTTTAAGCTTCCTGACTTTGCTTTAAAGATAACTTATGTGCTCACTGTACTTAAGAATAAGGAAACTCATAAAATGCATTTATGTGGAACAGCCAAGGTTTATTGCTGCCTTTTTCTTTTTTTCTTCCTGGGAAAAAAAGTAAGCTTCAGTAACAGGTAATTGTACTGCTAAGTGATCTTCACTCTTGTTTGTTTTAGGACAAACTGGATGGATTTGTTCCTGCTCACTTTTTTGGCTGGTACCTGAAGGTAAGAATGAGTTTTCTATTACATTACTCTTACAGTCCTCATCTTTTAAAGCTTGGATGCTTCTCTTCTAGTGATGCTTGTCTTCATGATAATTGTATTAGACAGTCATCTGTGAACTAGACTAAGTGTTTGTAAGACATGAAAGACTCTTAGATCATCTTATTTGTTTCCAAACTAATGTTACATTGACAAGCTCCTTCCTTCATGGTAACTCGTTTTGAGGTGGGATCAATAGACATCAAATCCTTTACTTCTGTAGCAAGATAAATCCTTGAATGACCTTTGTTTCGTTTGTCCTCTTGAGAAGTGCAGATGTGTTGCTCTGTATGTGTTTTTTTTCCTCCATAACCAAAAGTTTAGTGCTAGATGTGGAAAGAATGTCAGTGTGTCTGTGACTTACTCTTGTTTAATATACAGAACTGTAAATTCTGAGAAACTCGGATCTTTGTCTCAGAGTTACATTAGAAGCTTAAATATAAAAAAAACAAACAAACAAACAACACATATTTAGAATTAATTCTTGTATTCCTTAGATGATGAGTTTGGAAATAAGATAATTTGGCCATACCTTTGGGCAAAGCTGTAAATCTAAGCGGTGTCTCTATACTGTATGGAGTTTTTGCTTTCTAAAGGATGTTAGTGTAACTGGTGTTGTGGTACTGCTCTGTCCAGTGTGGAAAAATTCGTTATTGTAATTGCTTTCAATATGTTGTACAACTATTGTGGATCTTTGAATGATTTGTCTCCCTTTTATAGACCCTGATGATTCGGGACTGGTGGATGTGTATGATCATCAGTGTAATGTTTGAGTTTCTGGAGTACAGTCTGGAACACCAGCTTCCAAACTTCAGTGAATGTTGGTGGGATCATGTATGTACTACATAAATCATGACTTTTTTTTTTTTCCTAAATCGAGGTATATATTTAAAAGGGAGGGGGCAGGAAGTGGTGAAAACTAAATTATATTATATTCATGACCAAAAGCATTTGTATAAATACTGCAGCTCAGGAGCTTTGACTGTTCTCCATTTGAACATGTAATTTTGCAAGATTTCAGACTTTTCCATACAATGGTAACATTGTGTGGTTTAATATGTTTTGCTTCGTTCCATATCAGCTGGAGAATCTAAGACAAACATTTTCAAATAGATGATGATGATGGTACAAACCATCATGTTGGAAATTAAGGGAAAGGTATAGCTTGGTGTTCATAGTTTCAGATAATTATTTTTCTTGTCTGTTAAGAAAACAGGCTCTGTACAGTTTATATCCAGCTCTTCCTTCTCTCTAAACCTATCCTTACTGTTTTCTCTAAGCAGTAAATTACAGTGTTTACAAGTCTTTGTTCGGTGTGTAAGAAAAGCTGTTTGGAAACACAAAGGTTTGACCTTCCTGGAAAGCTGCGTGGTCTTTGTACTTCAGAGTCCAGAGTGGTGTGTGTCATAAAACACTGCTTGTGTGTACTTTTTGAAGCTACAGGGACTACAGTGATCTTGATTCCCTGTGGAAGGAACAAGCTCTGTTGCTTAAAGTGACATAGTTTTTTGGTGTTTTCTTTTTTCCCCTTCATTTTTTCTTTTGGAGGCTCATGTGAAATGTAAATTGGTTACAAAAGCAATCAAAATTCTCTGCATTCAGGGCACGCAACTCGAGTTCTTAAACTTATGCATTTCTTTCTGAAGCTTGCAATGATTTGCTTCTTCATAGCATTTATGAAAGTAAACACATACTGAATAAGTACTCCAAGCAGAAGATAGTTTGCCTTCAAAACCTTCTGAGGAAGGTAATGCTGTGCTTCTCTTCAAATAAAGAGGGCAGACGATTTTCTTTTCTTTACTTTTCTTTTTATTAATCAGCTCAGGAGCTCCATCTCCAGAATTAACCTTAGGCAGAAAGGCATAGCATGACTTATTTCATTTCACAGCCCAAGCCTAGAGATAAGTCCCTTCTTTAGGAGACAGCCTAAAGCTTAAGGAATATACTAGAGGCGTTTTGAGATGCTTTTCGGTGTGTTTGAAAAGTTATTACTTAACAAAGTGGAGGTGAGCTGATAGTGAGTAGGAATAAGTCTATTCTGTATCAGAAGGAAAACTGCATCACCTTTTTTTTTTTTCTCCTTTCAGTGGATAATGGATGTGATCTTATGTAATGGATTAGGAATTTACTGTGGGATGAAGACCCTTTCTTGGCTTTCTTTGAAAACATACAAATGGCAAGGACTTTGGAACATTCCTACATACAAGTAGGTTGGCGTAGAAAGCAACTGCAAGCAGTAGCAGTGTGCAAAGTCTGGAGCACTGTGTGAAGACTTTGATTATGAATAGGACGTTCTGCTAAAGTGAATTAGAGAATCTAATAACTTGATACAGCGTGGAGGTTTGGGAATGATAATGTTATTTAGCTTGCAAATTATATGATTAAAAATAAACGTGTTTGTCATGAGCATTGCCTGATATGCAGGAATGAGGACATCTTGTGGGAATAAGATTTTAAAATGAAATTGTAACTGAAGGGGCAAGAAACCAAATCAGGATCAGGCTCTTATATTTACAGCAAGGATCTATTTGGTCCTCATGCAAATAATGCATTCCCAGTAATCATAACTTCATACTAATTGGACCACTTAAACTAATAATTATGTGTGTTTTTTTCTGCCAGTGGTGAGTTATCTTTGTCCATAGCATGTTCTTACTCAGCAAAGCAGAATAGAGGAACTGCTTAATACAGTGGATGTGGTATATTAAAATACAAAATGATTGTACAAACCAGGCTTTTCTTGGAAAGAAAGCTAACTCAAAATAACCTCATTAAAGCAGTATTTTTATGTGGTAAAATGAGATGTTTTGCCTATGTCAATCAGTGTCAGAAATGGCAATGTTGGTAGATGTCTCTTATCTGCCGTTTCTTAAAATTCTAACCTTGTGTTCTGTCTTTCTTTCAGAGGTAAAATGAAGAGGATTGTCTTCCAGTTCACCCCCTATAGCTGGGTCAAATTTGAGTGGAAGCCAGCATCCAGCTTACGGAGATGGCTAGCAGTTTGTGGCATTATCTTTGTAGTAAGGAAACTTCTCAGTCTTGTCTTCTCTGTCATCTGATTTAATACTTTGTAATCATTGAGCAACTACATAGGGTAACTTAGGCTGATGCTCTGGCATGGTGGTGTTTCTTTAGTTGAGATTTTTACTTTGTATAAAATATCAGTCTGAAAAAAAAAGACTGATAACAGATAATACTGTTATTGTAATCTTTTTTGCTTTACTGAACATGTAATAGATGATAGTGCTAATGATATCCAGCTTGACCAGTTTGATCTACTTGATCATCTTGAAACGCATGGAATATGAATTCTGGTGGTGGCTTATTTGAGAGCCTGTCCATTGAGGTTCCTCGTTAAGGTTTGCATATGCTTCTTAATAGCAACACTTAATGCCTTTTATTATCATTCCTTTTGAAGTGGGAAACCATTATCTACTTGCCCACTTAATCACATAATCAGAGCAGCTCACTTAAGAATGTTTTGCTATTGATATGTAACCAGTGCTCCAAAGCTGGCTTTGGCAGCAATGTTTCCATAACTATGTTTAAGAATGCGAAGCAAACATACAGAAGCACCACCTAGGATGCTTTGCATACACTTCTTGGTTTGATTTTTTTTGTTTTGTTCCCTCAGTCAGATTTTGAATGATAGTGAAAGGACAAGTTTCTGCTTCTAGGTTTTGTTGTGAGTAGTTTTGGAGGTACTTCAAACTCCTGATAAACTTGTTCAAAACTAGAGGCAGTGCTTGGCAGGGTTTCTGTTGCATCCTCTGCCGTGTGCAAGTGCATATGTTTTATTACCTCTTCCTACACATTCAAAAAACAAAACCACAACAAAACAACAACTGTTCTTGATCACTGTTGCAGCTGATAACTGTGGGCTCAGTGATACCAAGTAGGATATTGTGGAGTCAGTGAAATAGCTGGGGAGGAGTGAGGCAGGGATAGAGGGAGGTTCCAGGCTTTGTTCAGTGAAGTCTTCTGAATGTAATTAAAATGTATTTTCTCTCAGTTTTTATTGGCAGAGCTGAACACATTTTACTTGAAGTTTGTCCTTTGGATGCCACCAGAACACTACTTGGTCCTGTTACGGCTTGTCTTTTTTGTCAATGTGGGAGGTGTGGCTATGAGGGAGATCTACGACTTCATGGATGACCCGTAAGCCAGTCTTTTTGTATATATGCCGTGTCAATCTTCACTTGCTTTGTTTTGAATTTGCACTGGTTTGCTCCAGCTTGTTGGCATCCATCTCAGCTTGTTGGGAACAAAACGATCTAACTTCACAGCATCTTCTTTGTTTTCTTTTGGTTTGGAGGTAAAGTTCCGGCTGTGTCTGGGTAGAGAAGAGCTGTTATTAAGGGCATTTCATGTGCACGGTTTTTAACATCTGCTTTTTATAAATTATTGCTCTTTTGAGACAGTGATGTGTAAATTAGCTGGAGTGCCACTGGCTTGCGGGTGCAGGACACTCCATTTCCAGATTGATAGCCAGGAACTACAGTCCTTAGTAATGCCTTCTAAGGACAACAGGGCCTAAACTCTGAATCTGTTTCTTAGAGTTGCTTCTTTTCTTGAGCTGTCTTCCAGCTAGTCCCTGGTCCCCTGGAGCTTTCATGGCACCCTCTTGCAGACCAGCAGACCTTTTAGCAAAGAGCATTGAGGGCAATCTGCACCCATACACAACAGTGCATGTACTTTCAGACTGTTCTTAAACATCGTATTTGTCCTTGCTGCTTTTTTCTGCAGACCATATAAGACCAGAGAATGCTTTGTTCTCAAAATCACATTTTCTTTTAAGTTTTAGTAGTCACAAGTTGCCTGAGCCCATATCTTAAGTCTAAGACAACACCTGGATTCAAGAAGTGTTCATTATCTGTCACTGACCAACGCAAAAAGTGTCTGTGTTCAGAATTTAGGGTTCCAACATTCTCTGAAGATCAGTTTCCATTGCAAGGCTTTGACTCCTAGAACTGGGAAGAAGGGTCAACTCACATTGCTTAGGCGGATTTCGGGACATTCAGCAGTGGCAGGCTGCCCCCCTGCCTTTGGTGTCGGACCTACTGGTTTGGGACGTGCCTCCATCTCAAAGGTAAGAAGAAGTCTCTGCCTCTCATTGGTGAGCTCCTTTTCTTAGAAACACGCCCTCATCTTCTGGTCCTTGTGTTTGGGTTGGAAAAAAACAACTCTTTTGCCCTGTATTCGACCACATGGCATGACACTGAAATATAGGAGAATCATCAGTCACCAATGCCTCGTTGCTGATTCAGTTTGTTGCCATTCTCTCAATGAGCTGGAGAAATTCATCAAGCAAGCAGAGACTCTCATCCTAAAGTGCATGTCTTCATCACTGCCACCACCAGTGTTCTGTTTCTCTTGATGGGTTAGGTGACTAACTTCCTCTCTTCTGAGGTTCATGGTTCTGCTTGATGCACCACAGACCTGACCTCACCAGACTGTTCATGAAACATGGCACAACTTAGTGTATGATCTTACCTAATACCTGCTCTGTGAATATTTTTGCAACTGGACTTTGATTCCTTTGTATGTTTCATGTCACCTAAGCAGTGATGATCTTACTCCCATTTTACCAGCTTAACTGAGCCAAGGAACTCGGTGGAGTTCTGTGATGGATTCTTGCTGTTGCGTTGTAGGGAGAAGCTGCTGGAGAGGAACAGGCTGTACTGGAGGCTCCTAGCTAACAGCACATGAGAAACGTTCCTGACCTTTTCCTTTTGGGAACTCACTCAACATCTTTCTGGATGAAGGTTGGAGTATTCCACAGACCTTCCTTGTCAGAATTGTGGCATGTTGCCTTGTTTGTTATTGATGGAATTGTCTGAGATTAAACCGATCAGGTCTCTTCAGCTAATGCTGTGACATTTAGTTTAGAAAGTAGTGAAGTTCAAATACAAAAGACTGTCTTTTTCATTTGGGATTCTTAGTATCTGTGGACAGTTCAAGGTCAGCTTGTAGAATATCGAGGTGAGCATGGTGACATAATATCTAGAAGGGAATACTCCATGATAAGAGTAGTTCTTGAGGCTGTATTCTAACTCTTAGCCTATACTGTGCACCTGTACCAATTTACATGCTGCCACCTCAGTTCTTGAGGACTGACCACATGAAATGTTCCTGGCCAGAAATTCCTCAGGGTAGGAAGGTCTGTAGCAGTTGACCTCACTCTGCCTTTCTGATTTGTCTTTGTGTCTCTTCCGAGAATCTGCATTAAGGCCGTGAATTTTAAACTCATTCATCTAATAAAAATGGACTTTTCTGTAAAAAAAACTTACATGAGTAGAAGGGCAGGAAACCAAATCTTCCTCAGCAGCCTTAGTGTCTGCACAGCTCTTTTGTTGGGGTTACCTTCAGCTCTTCTGTCAGCGTGATCTCATAAGCTAGTGAAAGAAAATGGTGCCAAATAAGGAAGCAGATCAGCAAAGCAAAAAGCTGACCCAGTCATCTGAACAGCTTGGTTTCACAGTGAGACATGTGCCCTTTGTTTCTCTGTCTGCATGTTAGAACTTGTTTCTACCCAATTAATCTCATACTGGATGATCCACCTGGAGCAGTTTCTGAAATCCCTTCACCAAATTTGGTTTAGACAGGATGCTTCAAGTGCAGTGCACTCATTCCATCTGCATCAACGATAAACTATATTTGGTTTACTGTATTATATATATTTTTTTTCCAGTGTATTTGTTTTGTATAGTTTTGTATGGTTTGAACATATGCATTGGTTTCAAATGTGGCTCTTGGGCCTCACGTTAAAGAAAATGTTTATTTTGTGTGCTTGACTTGCTGTGACTCCTTTGGATTCAGGAAAGCATCACAGAAGAGGAAAAGGATGCTCTGCTTGCTCTCCGTGCTTAGATTCCTTCTCAGGTACTTAGAATCCAATGGGATTCGGTGGAGCAGATATGGCTGAGCAAAAGGGAAATGCCTGCTAAAGGAAGAGTGCTCTCCCCAAAGCAGCTGCTGGCCACAGAGGGAAGGAAGGGAAGAGAAGCTGGGAGCACACATGCAGTTTCAGCTCCCTCTGCCCCAGCACTATTTGAGATGCCTGGGTGCCTGTTCTGACCTGAGCTGGTTTGGTGGTGTAGTAGCTGAAGGTGACAGGGTGTCAAGGAAATACAGCTCAAAGGACTCGGTGAACACTGCCGTATTCAGCAAGTTGTTTTTTCAGCCAGACATAAGCAGTCATAGGCCGGAGTAGAATATCCTATTCTATTTTTTCAGCCAGACATAAGCAGCCATAGGCCAGAGTAGAATATCCTATTCTATTTTTTCAGCCAGACATAAGCAGCCATAGGCCAGAGTAGAATATCCTATTCTATAATGCCCTAAAAGTACTGCAGAGGTCATCTGAACGTACCCGTTCCTCACTCCCCAGCCCAGTGAAGGTTTGTTGTATTTCTTTGCTCCCCATCTCCTCTGTCCTTCATAAGTAATTCTGCCACTTCACGCTGAGGTCCTTCTAGATGTGTTTAACTCTGCATCTTGTGCTGTGGTAGGAGTGAAATAACTTGTTAAGCTTGAGAAAAAATAGAGAAAAGGCCTGGTAGGAAAAAGATCTTCAGAGCACACTGTGGTAAGTAAGAGGGCTGGGGCCCCTCTGCAGACTAGATTCAGAAGCTGGCTGGTGGAAAACCAGAAGTTTAATAGGAAGGGAAGTCATCTACAGCAGTCTCTCCAGCACATCCACATGCACCAGTGGTGCTACAGTGGGTAGGATTTCAGTTCTTTGCAAGGCACTGAGGGTGTCTTGTGCTGCCCAAACAGGACCATACCTGGTATACAAATAACCTGGTCTGATGGGTTAGTAAGCTGTAATAATGTCAAGTCTAGAAATGACATAGGGTTGATAAATGGAGAAACCTGGCTTAGATAAAACAGCTTACCAAGATTTCTGCCAATAATCTACTGCTTATAGGGGTGCTGAGATTTCCTGAGAGGCATTCCATGGCTATTTCATTTGTATGTATTTCCCATGCAGGATTAGGAGACCTGGAAGACAGTGAGTGCATCTCCAATCTGTTGTTCTGTCATCACAACCTCTGAGTAGATGCCTTGATTCTGCCGCAGTTTAATTTCTAGTGCTACTGATTGATGAATCCTTCACTGGGCTAGTACAGAACAGTGCAGCTTCTGATTTGCTTGTCTGCTGCTGATTTAAAAACAGACCCTGGGAATTAAATATGAAGCGCATTTTTGTCCCAAGATTGTGTTCTCCTAGAACACCTTTCTTTTGTCTTCTAGTGTCTTACCTAGTTGTTATTGTGGTTTTTTCTTTTAAAATCCCCTCAGAGATCATTAGTGACAGCTCATTGAGTACCTGCATAGGAACAGAGTGGGTTTTAGAATGCATTTATTTGGGGATTGAGTGCACTTACTGCCATGTGACTTGGTATTCACACAAGTAACCAAGGAGTAGAGCTCCCACTTCATACTTTACCCCAAACCTCAGTTGATCTCAAGCTGGCTGAACAATTGGATTTACTGAACTCTGAAAGGAAGGGTAGTTTCTGTTATCACATCGTGTTTTAACTTTTGAAGTGTTTTCAGAGCCTCTGAGAGGAAACTTAACACTAACGTGAATGTCATGTACATGTGCATGTGTAACCCAAACCAGACTTCCAGAATTGTGCAGAGCTGAATGAAATGATTACCCCAGCAGTCTTCTTATGAAAGAATGTTTCTCTAAATGCTTATTTTTACAGTAACAGTTTTGTTTTATCTACCTATGTTACAGGAAATTCCATAAGAAATTGGGTCAGCAGGCATGGCTGGTTGCTGCTATTACTGCCACGGAGTTTCTGATTGTTGTGAAGTACGATCCTTATACGCTTACACTGTCCCTTCCTTTCTACATTACCCAGTGCTGGATCTTAGGGATTATACTCGTGCTCACCTGGACAGCCTGGCGCTTTTTTATTCGGTAAGAGGTGTTTGATGTGCTGTGTGCAGGTCTGGCCTGGGTCTTCAGGGGGGAGATGCTCTGGGCATCTGTTCAGCAGCGTGTTGGATGTTGAATATATATGCATCTGTCTGCCCTGGCTGAATGGGGGCAGCCACTGAGATCAGCGTTTTGTTTTCTTTTGTTGCTGCGATTTAGATGAGTCTGAAATGTTTTACAGCTTCATTGCAAAGACAGTCGGCTGCACTGCAATTGTCTGAGCTGCTCTAGTGTGAGCAACAAGTGAGCTGACTTAAGCGTGTTGGGTTTCAGTGCTGTTCTGTGCAGATAAAACCAACAAAAGCAAAAACAGCAGCACGAGGCTGAAATGATTACGGTGATCTCTGGTGCAGGCCCCGTGCAATAGCAGCACAGTTGAACATGCTGATATGACTCTGAAAGAAGTGAAAATAGCCAAACTGCTGCAAGAAATGGTAATTTCAAGTGAATCAACGCCATTGGCAACTTCAGAAACGTACAGCCAAAATACTCAGATGGTTTATGTATCCCAAGGGCACTGGCATCTGAATCAGAGTTACCTCACTGTTATCACTGTATGTTGAAACTGCTTATTCACATCACTGATACACATCTGTTTTTCTTTTTAGGGATATCACGTTGCGATATAAGGAGATAAGGCGACAGAAGCAAGAGCACAAGTATGAAAAGGACAAATGCTTGAGCAATGGTGACGGACATTCTTCAATACTGGATGAACAGAATGGGAGCAAACTAAGGGAAAGGAAACTTTGAGCAATGGTCAAAGGGCTATAAAGAACTCGTAGTGCTCAAGCTGGCCTGGTGGACAGTTTCAACCATATCCTACCTAACTTGTAATTTTCACTGTTAGTTTTCCAAGGTGTGAAAATCGTTTTGAGAAGATGTCACTTTGACATGCACACCCTTTCTAGTCGTGTACACCTAGTCAGAGTCAGAGAAAGTCTGTGTAGAGGGAAGTCAGAACCGACATCGTTGCGACAA